>NC_087064.1:3528922-3562863 GCF_963678635.1 Symsagittifera roscoffensis
CTTGTTTTGTTGAGAAAAATGACACAAGGCATTTTTTGCGTCTATAACTTTCACGTGGAACCACCATTGTAGCCAAAATTTGCTGTGGTATACTTGGCTGTGGTATACTTGAAGCTATCTAGAAGTCAAGTGAACGGTCGTCCTCAAATACTTTCATTGGTACAGCAAGGGATCGAATACACGTTCTGGCCATCTTAAAAGAAATGTCCTCTCTCTATGCAAGTGCCTCATAATTCGGTTTGGTTGCTGAAAGATAACGCAGCAAATCGACGTTCAACAACAAAAATTCAAAATCACCTGTCATTACAAGAAAATATAATCAACGGTTCGTTTACTATAAAATAATGTAGTTAACAATTTTTTCAAACTGGAGACCGATTAAAAAATGAGTTTGGCAAATATATCATGTAGTTACAAAATGTAGAAGAAGACGCGTCTTATTTAAGGGTCTCCCTTATGTGCTGTATCTTCCTGTGGATTCGCCAGTGGGCAATGAAGTGTTTTCTGTTCACGTGACTGCAGTTGGCACCAAACTGGAAGACATCCGATATGACCTGCCAGGTGAGTTTAGTGTGAAATGATCAAATGGCGATTTCCATTCTTACGTGACTGTTACATGAAAATTGTGTAACAATTATGTAAGTTTAGTGAGTTTAGTATTAAATTTTCATCGGTGATTCATTACTATGAAGGTTAATCGGGACCGTTTAATCCAAAAAGTATATGCACCAAAAGAGCATCTTATGAAATTGACCTCTCGCAGAAAATTCGAGGAATTAAGCGAAGCTTCGTTTGGCGTGGAAAATTAGGTCAAAGTTGCTCAGCTGCAAAGATGGAAGATTAAAACGATTATTTCAGAAGCATGGCTCTCCTAATTCTTTGGCGGTTTTCAAAAATACCTCAATTCTTATATTCTAGCACGGCTGGTTATTGTGTGGCGATGCCTTCTTCAAATTGCGGAATCTTTACTGCTATAATAACTGAAACACTGAATTTTCAAATCTGGTGCATGTATAACTTCGTAACTATTAATTTTTCCAGACAACCAGTTCACCCACTTGTTTTCAATCGACTCCACGACCGGTAGAATCAAACTTCTGCAACCACTTTCCACTCTCAACACAGCCGGGGCGACACTGGTGGTGCGAGCACACGACTCAAAAAACGAGGAGCTATCGGTCATGGCCGAAGTGCATGTTGAGGTAAGAAATCAAGTGTTAGATAACCCAATATAAAATACGTAACTGTTACACAAAAATTATGTAGCAGTTATGTAACTGTTACATAAGTCACGCAAATTTCATTAAGATGACGTAACATTTTCGGCTGGCTGATATAATCAGCGCTGTGGATCTACTTAACAATCTCCTCCCATTTCTCGAATTGCGGAATTGTTATTATTACGAGGCCAAACTGTGCACTGGATAGGCGCACAATTTTGTGTCTGTAGGTTTTCAGGGTTCTAGAGACAAATATTTAGGCATGTTCTAAAATGTAAGACGATTCCACTTATAAAAGTTCCGTGGATTCCACGTACAATCACCAGTAGCGTAAATTTTGTCAGCACATTAGTTTTGTTGCGGATTCTGCAACGAGCGATTTTAGGTAATTGTCCTGGATTCCGCAAATGTAAGCGGAATTCGCGACTGTAAATGGATTCTACAAGATTATGCGGATACCGCTTACAATTTGTGGATTCCGCTTACAGTTTGCGGATTCCATTAACAATTGCGGATTCCACGACAGCTTAAGTTTACTAAACACATACATTATCATTTGTTCATGGATTCCACAAACTGTTCTGAATTCCGCAAAATTTGTTGCAGATTCCACAAAGTTGAATGTTTTTGGAGCAATTTTGAGCAATATAGTGTTTTAGCTATTTGTCCGTGAAATCCAAAACAACAAAGATGATCAAAGAAAAGTAGCAATGTTTTGGCCTGTTGCGGAATCCGCTTATAGTTTTTAACAAATTTATCGGACAACATATTAAATTTCTGAAATAAGTTTGACCTTCAAATCTAAACTAAATCGAAATACTTTTTTCGCGCTTGCTTTCGTGTCGGCATTTTATGTGCATTTTTGCTCTGAAAAATTACATGGCAAAGCGTTGTTGAATGAAAATGTTATTCAATTGTGCTTTTTAATAAGGCAAAAATGAAAACTTCCGAAGAAGTGCAATCATTTGCACTGCTATTTTAGTAGTTCAAATGCAATTTTGAAAACTCGATTGCAGTTTTAACGCAATTTCACTGTCTCGAGGTCAGAATTATTTTAAAATTTTGTCCGATAAATTTGTTAAAAGTTATACAATTCACAAAATGCACAGTTTGGCCTCGTTATGAAGTAGATTCAGAATTTTGTTTTGTTTATTCAGACTTGCGATTTGTAAAAAAGAAATTGCTTAGAAATCAGATATCTGAAGCATCTTAGTTTTTCAGATGGCAAAAAAAGTTTTGTTAGTTTTCTGGGGAGCGGTGTTGAAGTGGTAACGTCTCCGCCTCTCTATCGAAAGGTCGGATGTACGAGGCCCACTATGATCCGTGCTCGTTGCTTGAAGGTGAAGCAACATTACCAAGCCAAGAAAAATAACCAAAAAATGCATGTAGTTCTTCAGCAGGGGCACAACAGCGGTTCGCCGTGATTGAGCTGTACAGCTAGTATGTTGGTCTTTTCCCTTGAGGATAAGTGATCTCAACTAAGATGTTTATGGAGAACAGAACCACTGCTGTGCGTCTCTGACCAGGGTATAAAAAATGCATACTGTTTTGGCGTTTTTTGTCCTGGGTGTTGTTGCTTTAACTCCTCTTCCCAAATAATTCCAACAATTATGGCAAAAAAAGCAGACCTACTTTAAGAGATGATGTGTATACTAAAAGCATTCTCTTTATGATTTAAAATTTCTTTCAACGCCTGAGTCAGGTTTTCAACCAGCCGAATTCGCCTCCTCTGTTCTCCTTGGCCGAATACAATGTGTCTGTGGCCGATGACGTCACAGGTGGTGACTTTGTGGCTCAGGTGTTCGCAGAGGACGGGGATCCAGGGCCCTACGGAAGTGTGAAGTACCGAATAGTGAATGACTCTTCAGGTTGACCAGATTTAACATTTTTTCAGTTTTTTTATTTTTGTCTTTACAATTTATAAAAATTTGTCCATCCTTGACTATGTCAAATAAATTGATTTTCAGGCCTTGCCAAAGAAAACTAGAATTGCAGTAAAACCTTTGAGAAAATGAGCCAAAACTTTTACTCCAATGTATATGCATTTTTTTTGTAGAGTTGAGATTCAAACTTCAGACTAGAAGTAATTATGTCTTGACCCAACCTTTTTGGTCGAAATTGACTGCGAGTCAAATATAAATCTTTTTTTAACAAAATGAGCGTCTAGACCAAAAAAAATTTCTCGAACTGTAATTTATCTGAAAGCTTATCGAAAACTGGCAGCTCTCTTCGATTAAAATGACAAATGACAAAACTAAATAGCCCGAAAACAAAATTTTTCACCACTTTACGTGGGCGGAACGATGACACTTTAAAAAGGTAAAAGATTACGGTAGAAGTAAAAAATAAAAGTTTGTCAATCTCTTCAAAAAACTGCAAAACCTTTGACGGCGGCAAACGCTATATTTTGTTTTGAATGTCACCCAGGGGCGGATCTAGGATTTTCTCGAGGGGGGGGGGGCGGCGGATTTTCAAAAAAATTCGAAAACTTTGACGACCTTTTTTTTTTTTGGTCGACCAAATTGATTTTTCGAGCTCTCCCAAAGCACTGTTTTGCCCCTATTTCGGCTAAATTTTCTGCTCCGCAGGCAAATTTTTGAAAAAACAGTCAAAAAAGCCGTTTTTGGCACTTTTTGAAAAATTTTGACAAAAAAAATCGCGTTTTTTTTGGCGCGCGCTCCTCCTCAAAGTTAGTATATATTGGTGCCCAACGCGCCTTTAGAAAAATTTTAGGGTCGGTCGGCCAAAAATGGATTTCTGAAAAAGTATCAAAGGGGGGACCCTTTGGGTCGGCAGGGGGTCGAATCCCTGAGGAGGGGGCGTCCCCCCGCCCCCCCCCCCCTAAATCAATTCCTAAATCAATCGATTCATTGTCAATTTCTATTAAATGCCAAAATAATCAATTCTAATTGAATAAAAAAGAATTATTATATTAATTTTTGTCAAGTCAACCAAACTTTAATAAACTATTATGGATTATAATCCTTTTTTCCTAAATTATTCTAAAAGTATCAAACAAAGTGCAGTATATTTAAAATTTACAGCTGCTTTTGGATAGCAACACATTGCATCACATTAAAAAAAAAAATTACTTTGGTTGACAAAGTAAATATCCTGTTTTCAATGTTTGGTTCACAATTTTTTGATCCATTTTTTAGTTTTTCTTTTTTTTTTGCTCAAACGTTTACCCCCCCCCCCCCCCCCCCACGTTTAGACCACGTTTAACGTCCATCCTCGCCGTTTATCCCCCTCTACGGGGGCGGCGGTAAAAATTTCTATGGAATTTATCTATTACAATTTAATCATTTTCATGGTTTAAAATTGCAACGATTATTGATTGTAATGACAACATTTTAGACTACATTGTTCACTTATAATCAATTTGTATCCATGAAACTCTGGTGCGGGCAAAAATAATTTTTTAGAAAACTAGCCGTGAAAAATAAATGGCTAATGGAGCCGAAAAATAGGCAATTTAGAGTATTATTTGGCGCTGATACATCGAAAACTTAAGTACTCAGGGGCGGATTTAGGAGGGGGCGGGAGGGGGGGGGGGATGCCCCTTTTAGTGATTCGACCCCTGCCAAAACCAAAGGGTCCTCCCTTTGGTACTTTTTAAGAAATAGATTTTTGACCGACCGACACTAAAATTTTTCTAAAGGCGCCTTAGGCGCCAATGTATTATAATTATGAGTGGGGAGCGCGCGCCGAAAAAACGCGATTTTTTTATCAAAATTTTCCAAAAAGTGCCAAAAAACGCCTTTTTTTGGCCTGTTTTTCAAAAATTTTGCCTGCGGCGCAGAATTTTTTTTCCAAAACAGGGTCTTTTTAGTGCTTTGGGAGAGCTCGGAAAATCAATTTGATAAACCTAAAAAAAAGGTCGACAAAATTTTCGAAAATTTTTTGAAAATCCGCCCCCCCCCCCTCGAGAAAATCCTAGATCCGCCCCTATAAGTACTGTAGCTGTCTTTCTGAGAAAAATAAAATTGTTTCGTGCCTTTTAATTTTCCAGCTGTGCCTTCAGTGTCAAATTTTCAGCAACTTTGTTCACACATCGATAAAACACTACGTTGATTAGGTAAAATTATCTGAAATGCCCTGAAAAGAATATCGAAATCTGTGCCGAGTAGTGCTTGTTGACTTTGAGCTCTTGTGAACCTTGCAATATCGCCGTTCAGACTTAAATCTATAATTTTTGAACATCATTTTTATTTATTTTTGTAGGTCACTTCGACATAGATGACAGATCCGGTTTTGTCTTCATCTCCCCAGGCGCAAGTCTGTCCCTGGAACCAGGGGTTCGCTTCTTGTTTGATGTCCTGGCTACAGACAGTGGCATCCCCCCTCTGAGTTCGAGGGCGGGGGTGGTGGTTAATGTGTTGAGTGCATCCACTGCTAAGGTGGCTTGGTTCGAGCAGGCGTTCTTGTCGGTTAATCTCTCAGAGGTAAATTTACACCATTATATTTTCGAATTTTTTATGTCGAGAGTGGTAAAAGTAACAGCTCATAACAAATTCCAGTTCATTTTTTTTGTATTTTTTTTAAGAAACCATTTTGTGTTTCAAAAAAAAAATTATGTTGAAACGCAAAACTTGCACTTGAAAAATGCAATGAGCTTGAAAGTGGATGAAATCAGGGGTGGATTTAGCGAGGGGGCAGGAGAGGGAACAAATTTTGACCCCCTCACCAACCAAAGGGTCCATATGACATCCAGTTTTGGTTGACCAACACTAAAGTTTTCTAAATGCGCATTTTGCGCCAATATAAACTAATTTTGAAGGGATTGCGCGCCGAAAAATATCAAATTTTTGGTAAAAATTTTCCAAAATGTTCAAAGACGGCTTTTTTTACCTGTTTTTTTTTTTCTTCAAAAAAGTGCATGCGGCGCAAAATTTTTGGTCATAATACGGTCTTTGTAGTGTTCTGGGATTGCTTGGAAAATCAGTTTGGTAGACCTAAAAGTTTTTGAAAATCCGCTCCTCCCCTCGAGAAAATTCTAGGTCCGCCCCTGCATGGAATGATCGAAAGCCGTGCAAATTTGAGGTCAAATGCCGAACGCCGAAAAGAGAGGGGGGAACTTTTTTTAGAAGTATATTTCAACATGCATATTGGCAGACCTTTGGAGCCAATATGAATTAATTTTAACGGAGGAGCGTGCTCTAAAAACAGCGTCAGCTTTTGTCTGTTTTTTTTTTCAATTGTTTTGTCTGCGGCTAAGAAAGTTGTTACAATTTCGGGTTTTTATAGTGTTTGGAACAGCACAGAAGATCAATTTTTTGACTAAAAAAGGACGACAAAATGTTCAAAACGTTTTTTGAAAACCCTGCCCGTCGCACTCCCTCAAAAAATTCCTGCAAACACCACTGCTGCGAGAAAAGCACAATTTCGTTTTTTGAAAAAAAAATCAGTTCGCTCAGTGATTTTTTTTCTATTTAGAGCACTCTTCCTGGTTCCGATATTGCGACTGTACATGCTAGGTCAGAGAAGATGTCTGATGCCTTCGAGTACTCCATAGTGGCTGGAAATACAGACGACTCTTTCTCGGTTGAGCCGACTACAGGCGTCGTCCGAACTGCGAAACAACTCGACTACGAGTCTGGAATAACTTCCTATAAGGTTGCGATCTCGTAATCATCAGTATTATATTCTGCTTTAAAGATATATTTTTATTCATACATTTAAAAAAAATTTATTTGAAATTAACTGAGAGGTGCAGGTTTTTTATGAAAATGAAAGTTCACTGATCTCAAAAAAAAACGGATGAATTTTAGAGAATATTTTTGTTCGATCTATCTTATTGATTTTTATCAATCATCTCGAAAATTATTACATCTGTGGTTCTCAAATAATCTTTTGATTCTTTAATACATGGCCAGTTCTTCGTATGCAAAATCAAAGATATAGATCTTTTTATCAACCATATTAGCTGAAATATCAATCGATATAATTTTTGTTCAGCTGTTGGTTTCTGCATCATTTGCTGACTCATCTTCCTTTCCCGAGACAGTCTCGGCCTTCGCTACAGTATTTGTTCAGCTCGTGGACGAGAACGACAATGTACCTGTTTTTGACCATACGAAGTACCACTTTGAAGTACCCGAGAACTATTTGGGCCCAATTGGGAGCGTGAAAACATCTGATTTAGACTCGGATTTGAATGCCGTTGTTACATACACCATAAGTGACAGTAAGTGTTCTGTTTTTGTTTTTTATCTTTTGAAACTGATTTCCGTCAAAATAATTCTAGCTATTTTTGCCTATTCTTGAAAAGGCTATGTCTAGGATGAATTTTCAGTCATTTGAATGGAGTAATCTAGGATGACTTTATCTGAGATGTTGTTTTTGCAGAACCCTGATCAAAATTGGATCTATTTAGTTTTGTTTTTGTTAAAAAATTAGATTAACCTAGATAGTTGAAACTGATCTAAGGCGGTATTGTAGTTGGCATTTAAACTAACACTAGTTTAAAAAGTATAGATAGTTCAAAGATTCTCTATTAAAAATATTTAGTAGACTTTTAAACTAAGACTTGTTTAAAAGAAGGTTAGGTTAAGTTGTTAAATTGAAACTAAAACAAGAGTAGCTTAAAACATAACATTTCAATTGAATTAAAAATAGTGAGATAAAAATTATAATGACCAGAATAATGAGTAGCGGCAGAATTTGTGGTGCAGTAAAAGTAAGGTTGAGCAACGGAAAAATATGGTGATGAAAGTTTGATTGTTAATACACTATGAAAGACAAAATTCAAAATCCACTATAGTATGGAAACGATTTTACTAACCAATGATACAGTAATTTCTACTCAAAAGCACAAACTAAGTTATGCTGGGTTAAGCAGAAATGAAAAAAAACTGCGAAATCTAAAACTTTGATGTACACAGATAAGGCGCGTTTATTTTCTCAGTTTCTTGAGTTTCTCTATGCGCCATCCCAACTGGCTGACTTATGCGCTGTCCATCGTCTTAACTCCTCTTGAATCATAGTGCGTCCATTGCCTCGATAATTGAGATAGTCTTCATTTAATCTGGTATAACCGGTATCGCCGAATCCTTGGGATTGCACGTCGGGTTGCATTCTGTTTTTTGATCACTGGATTAAATTTGGCCGTTTTCGGAGGTGGTCGACTAGTTTATTCTGTAGAACTTCAATTTGCCGGCCGTCAATTCGTGGGCCATTATGGAGTATCCGGGGTGGTATATCTCAGTGGTGAGCAAATAGGAGTGGTAAGGTCTACGCATTAGACTGGTAAGTTCTCGACTTCTAAGGTCAACGCCTCGAAGTTGGTGCAAGAAGGAGTTTTAGGCATGTTGACTGGTGCTCTCGCGGTCTAACCAAATTAGTGAAGACTCTCTCACCAAGCAACGACGGTGGTTGTCTACTTCATAGCGGCCTCCTGGTGTGGCTGATATGAGCATCTGAGATTTTTCTGGGGGTGATGACTTCATCGGAGAGCATCCTTAGATTTTGCCGTTCCGGTCGGCTTTGCTTTTAGGGAACTCTGAATACGCTGAGGTTCCGTATCAGGTTGATCGGCATGGGCTGGCCCGATAGTGAGTTCAACTTCCCACTCTCGTGGGTAGAGTTCGGTTTTGCTGTGGCGGTGTAGTCTTCCTGTGCCTGAGCAGTTAAGGTTCTTTCTGCGCTGCGCTTTCTAGGAAAACTACTAGTGGAATCATGAGCGTCTCTTGAGTTGAGGTCCTACTGTTTGTGGTTTTTTCAGTTTTGTGTGTTTTTCTCGATCAGCACATTCTCTCCGTTGTCGGTCTGTGGCTTTACTCTTACGTGATCGTCCAACTCTGATTCTATCCTCTTCGGCAATTCTGCGGGGTTCTTTGTTGCCTCCCATGGTTTTGTTTGATGTCTGCTTTCAGGTCTTTCAACAGGACCAGATCATTTTCCCTCGTCGTCTGACACTGTCTAGGTCAAAATATCGATAAGCCTTTGGGATTTGTCCGTTTCTTCCAAGATTTGAGTTGGTCACAGTTGACCTGATGAGACAAAGTCACTTTTACTCCTAGCTGTGTACGAAAACGCTTCCTCTGGTCTCCATCCTCCCGCAAAAGTGTTTCCTTGACCTGTTCAACGCCACGTTTCTCCTGCCGATGTCGAGCTGCTCAAAATTCGCCGTTAAATTTTATTTTAGTTTGGGTAGTTTTCGAGTTTTTAAAACCCACGTTTCCTGTCGGCTCTATGATTTGTTTAGGGCCCTATGTCGCGTAAAACTTTTTTGATTGTTTTTGCGTGATTTTGTTTTTTTCAACTCTTTAGGTTTCTTAACTGCCGACGTCTAGTTATCCGTCTTCTATGTGGTTTGGAGCGTCCCAGTCATGTCGTTTTTTGCGGCACATCAGTTTACTTTCCTTATGTATACAAATTAAGGCATTGTTCCAGTTAACTTGTTTATTGATGGATGTCTTTGTAAGTTGTGCCATTTTGTGTTTCGTGTTCTACCAAAGTGAGCTTCGAAAGGTGAGCAATTAAGTTATTGTTGAGTTACTGTTTTTAGTCGTGTTATGATTCTCAGTAAAGTTATTTCCAGAGGTGGTTTTGATTTTTCCTGAGTCACAACAAATATTTGTTCTATAATGGTTCTAATTAGTCGTTCGACTTGACATGTTGCTCTGTGATCAAACACTGGGCTGAACATAACGTTTATGTTTTGACCTTGGCTAAAATTGCGAAAGTTTTTCAAAATGGAACCCAAACCTTGGTCTGTTCTAATTGATCTAGGTATTCATTGTTATACTGAAAACTGAATTACTCGAAATTTGATCCTTGTTCAGAACAGAAAAACAACCCATCATTGATTCGTCCAATCAAGTGACTGGAATAAATATGAATGTTTACAATTTGATCATCTTCTCAAAAAAATTACCCGACCCATTCCTTCAAAATTACAACATCTGTTTTTGCTGCAGCACACTGTTTTAAAAAATAAACTTAACAGAAAAAAGAGAACACAGTGCGGTTTTTCTGTCAATACATTACCAGTTGTTTAAAAACGGCATTGCTAAAAACTTAGTCTGCCTACAGTATATCCAAGATATCAACTTATTGCACCTAAAAAGCTGAATTGGTTTAAAAGAAACTTTAGGTTTATCAATCAATTTTTTCGTCCCTTGTCTAATTTGCTTTTTTCAGCAAACAGATTTTCAATTGAAGCGACGACTGGTGATGTTTCGGTCATCCGAGAGTTCAATTTTGAGAGCCCTAATCAGCCCAAAGAATTTGTTGTCACGGTTCATGCACGCAACAGCTTAGCTGACGTCAACAGTGACCTCGTAGCCGAAGTCCTGGTTGCAATAAAACTCGTTGATGTAAATGACAATGCACCTGTTTTTGACTCTGACACGACCAGCAGTCCAGTTGTATTGTATTGGGATACCTTAGTCGGAACTAAGTTGTTCAGAGTTCATGCAACAGACGCTGATCAGGTTATTAAATGATTACTCTTATAGTAAAAAGGTATGATACTAAAAAGGGAGATGATACTAAAAAGACTCGAACTGTTAAATTTAAAAATTAATAATCACATTGTGGACCATGAACTCAAAAAGTAATATAAAAACTTACCTCTGTGGGAATATTTTTGTTGAAAATCGTCTTCGATTGTATTTTGCGCCCACACATCTTTATTTCACATTGCTGGGGCCATTTCTAAGTTTTATGGGGCCATTTCAAGTTGACGTGAAAACCACCAAAAATAGTTGTAATAGAAATTGACCGAAAATAGAAATTTACCAGGGTAAGGTAATGATTGGACAAACGAATAGGGGCGAATCTAGGATTTTCAAAAAGAAGGGGGGTTTCAAAAAAATTGATTTTCCGAGCTCTCACAAATTACTTAACAGACCCTATTTTGACCGTAAACAGACCCTACAGACTCTTGTTTTTCCGTCACTTTTTGGAAATCTTTTGACCGAAAAATTGCGTTTTTCGACGCGCGCTCCCCCTTTAATTTTGCATATATCTGCGCCTTTAGAAAAAATTTAAGGTCAGTCAGTGAAACTGGACATCTCACAAATTTGATACAACTTTGATAAATGCTGCAGTTTTGTTGTTTAGGGAGCGAACAGTGCGATCCATTATGAAGTAGTGTACGACAACCAGCAGAGTGTTTTCTTCATTGCTCACAACACATTAGATGACTCTCATTTCGGAACCAGCCACGAAGACACCACCAATTTCACCAACAACAGCAACAACAACACATCGTCAACAAGTCAGTCGGATTTGGAACGTACGGCAGACGAAGACACGGGGGAGGAGGAAGGAACTTGGTTCACTTTGACTAGTCCATTACCAATAGTTGGGATTGGAGAACAACTCAACTGGAACGTTAGTATAATGGGCAGGTCGACATCCCGCTCAAAAACCGCTCAAGAAACGAACACTTTGAGCGGTTCGAGCGCTTTTGGTTAAAGAAACTCTTAAACCGCTCAAATATTTTGGCGGTTTTTAAACGGATTATTAAGATAGATTTGAGCGGTTTTTTACCTGCAATTTTCATTTCTCAAAGATGACGTTTAAGAGTCGATGTACATAGTTCAAAATCTTTTAGACGTCGTGATGATTTTTTTTCATTTTTTTCAGGAAGTCTTAAAATGCTCTGAAACACAAAGTGTATTCATTCTTTTAAATGCACATACGAATGCCCCTAAGTATATATGCAGTTTTTGAGTTCAATCCAAGTTCATTTGCTAGAAGGTAGGCAAAATGCACTTCAATTATGAGGGTTGAAATAGCAACCGGTGAAACCTGGCCAATGATCAAAAAATTCTTTGTGTCTTGAATGTAAACACAAACATTTTATCATAACAAAATTAGCTGGTAGTTTTTTTAGGCCTAATGAACCAAATAAAACCTCTTCTAAATAACAAACAAGGATAGCCGGTTGCTGTGCCAATAGATAGCACAGGATGTTCCGACCGTATTTATTAAAAAACAATACTGTTTAAAAACATTTCTTCGATTTTAGTGCATGGTATGAATAGAGAACTATACAATTGTGTAGAAAATTAGTGAATTAGGCAAGATTGACATCATAATTTTTTTCAATTATATTATCACATTAATATAAAAATTTTTCGAAAGCTTTTTTTGCCAATTAAATGTTTAATGAAACATCAAAAGTTTGTTTTTTATGGTAAAACAAAACAAGTTTTAAAGGTAAAAAAAGGTTTTAAAAAAGTAAACTCCCATATGAAGAGCGCTACTAGATCGCGTTGCTCGCTCAAAAAATGACTAAATTTCAAAAATTTTAAACCATTTTTTTTTGACACTGAGACAATTTCTTAAAATATTTTACTGTCGCTCAAATCACGACTAAAAGGGTTTTATTGTTATCTATCACTCGACCTATTCCGATAATTAGTTCTGGTACCTGATTTTGCGAGGAAAACAAAAAAAAGTGAGAAAAACTAAAACATTTATTGCATACGTTAGAAAAAGAACCTGAAAAATGCTGAAAATTGATCTTTTTTATGAACAAATTTGAATTATAATTGATCACAATCCATTTTTGTTTTTAATAAAACCACTTTTGTGCTCACAAAATCCATGAAAATCGATTATTTTTTGGAGATGTGATTTGCTCATTTGGTTTTTTGCAGCTTTCCGCAAAACTCGAAATAAATTGATCTTGTTCATCACCATAATCACACGTTGACTGTTCTGATTTCAAATAGAAACAGAAACATGAAATATTTTATTGAGCTCACAAAGTGTGACGCCGCCGCCACCACAAAATAAATATGTTTTTATTCCCCTGCAAAAGGAAGGGAAATGCTATTGGAATAATTCGTATAACGTTTTAAGCATTGAGAATTGAAACGACTATTCTCGTTCAAGGCGAATAATAACGATTCTTCTCGTAAAAAACGAGCATACGAAACATTCTTCTCGTAAAATACGAAAGTACGAATAGAGAATACGAAGTTAAGAAGTAACTTCTCATTTGATACGAAAAGTGGTACGATTTCCCATCTGAGTATAAATAGAAGCTCAGAACTACGGGAATTCATTCCCAACAAAATCTCTTCTAACACCAACACCACTCTCTTCAACCACCCCAAACATTATCTAAAAAAATATCCAATTCAGTAAAAATAACTCTGATCTCATCGTTAAAATAGATATTGAGTCAAAAGGCAACTTGCTGTAAATTCATACTAACTTCTTTTCTAATAAAATATTTCTCAACGAATTTTAGATTTACTTTCTAAGATAGAAAGTAGAAAGGACCCTTTATTCCCAGCAAACGTTTTGTCCGGCGCACATAGTGTTGCTAGCTCGTAATAAATTGGTGCGACCAGTGAGGCTCACCTTCTAAAAATTCGCTAAAATTGCTAAAGTCTCAAAAAGAGATAAAAAGCAAAGAATCCAATTCTCAAACTGGGGCATTGTTGAACTTTCTCTTACAAATAAAGAGAAGTAATGAATTTCCAAATCGGAAATTTAAGTTTTCTAAGCAAATTTACATTCTTTTCTATCTTTCTTTTTTTAATTTTAAGCTAAATATAATTTGGTTGATACCCCAATATCCCATCCCAACTTGTCTTTAATGACATTCTCGGGAAACGACCCGAACCAAAATGCTACAGCTTTTTGGAATTCAGTTGAAAACAAAATTCTTTTCTCATTAGGTCAAAGACCTAATGATGGCGACGCACGACGCAGCTATGATAGCAGACAACGATCCCTATTCGGATCATTGTTAACTGATACATCTCTTGAATGGTTCAATGATAATGTAACCAATGCTACCACATGGGCACAACTCAAAGATCTTTTCCTAAACAGATTCACTGACGGACGAGATCAATTCAAACATAGAATTGATGCTGAAAATGCAGCTCGCCAAGAAGGCGAATTAATAAAAAATTACTTCCACAGAATCAAATCTTCTGTAGATAGAGGATGACCCGAAAGTATTGATGTAGCAGTTCATGCTGATGAAGATGCTCAAAATGCTGAGCGAACTATACAAACCAGACAAAGAAGTCAAAAGTATATTGATTTCTCAATTAAAGGACTAAGACCTCTAGCCCTTAAACAAAAAGCTCATGAATACATGATAGTGCATCCAAACTTGAATTGGGATCAATTCACAAATCATGTAATCACTGAGGATCTAACATTCATTGTTGCTACTGATCCTGCTAATAAGTCAACAACGGATAAAATGACTTCATTAGAAACTCAAATTAAAGAACTAACCAAATTGATCAAGAATCAAGAAGTTAGTGCAATCAATGATCAGAATTAATTTCAACGACGTCACCCTGACATCAAGGGAAGACCTAACAGTACACGATTTTGCGAATATTGCAGAATGAATGGACATTCTATATCTATTTGTTCAAAAAAGCAAGTTCAGGACGAAGTAAATAAGTTGCGAAAAGAGCTCACAACAAAAAATGAACGAAGTGTTTCATTTGAACCCGATTATAAACGAAATCGAAGACCAAATAACTTCCCTAACCAGAGTAACCCTAACCCAAGCAACCGGTTTTAGGATAACCAAAACAGAACTACTAACATTTCAAATCCTAGCCAAAATAACTAAGGCATTCGCCATAATTATAACTACAATGGAAACAATTTCCGAAAGGCTAATGCACAATCGTCTTTCAAAAGGCCCCAAACCTATGATAGGTATCCCAGAGAAAACAAATTCAGAGAAATTGAACAAGTTGCTAAACATTTCTACGACCAAGAAAATAGGCAATTCGATAGTAACCCAAGGGGTCGACCATATAGCACTGGAAGCTATAATAACAATAACAGTCGAGATTTTAGATCGAATCAAATACAGTCTGAAACTACCCACTGGGTTGAGGAAGAAGTCAATTACTGTGATGCGATCACTGATTTTTTTCCTTTAAACTATTAAAGTCTCCAAAACCAAGCGATGATAGTAATCCTAAATCAAGGATATATCTTAGCTTATATCATTTTGCCACCGGAGACAAAAATAATAATAGTGGACTTGAAATTGAATTCATGGTTGACCCAGGATCAACTTGTAGTATCATAAACTACCCAACGTATCAGGAATCGGAAAAATTAGGTCAAAAAATGACAATATACCGATCCAAAATTAAAGCAAAGACTTATAATGGATCTGATATACGTATGTTTGGCCATACATCTATTCAATCTTGTTTCGACACTGATGGAAAGTATCCATCTAACCACAAAGTGTGGATAACTGAAGAAAAGACTGCTAATCTATTGGGAGTAGACTTTTGTCATCTCTTCTTAAAAACTCTCTACTTTGATATCCCCGCAGTTGAGCTAAACTCAAAAGAAGGTGTAATATCCTACGGGTTGATGAACAACGATAAAGAATATCCTAATGTTTCAAAAATTGTCTCAATTAACTTGAAAGAACCCTTGTTCATTCCAGCACGCTCTACATACTTATACAAACACTTGGCTGAACCAAATTCATACTTCGAAAAAGGAACTACATTCCTGCCTCATAAAAATACAACCAAAACCGAATTGGTTTTCATAAATACAGTTTGTACTCAAATTGAGCAGAGCCTACCTATCTTAATTGAGAATCAAGAAGATCATTCTGTCACACTAAACAAGTGTGTACTAGGTTATGCAGTAACAGACAATCAAGGATACTAGGATAAAATATTTGCTATCCACGATTGTGATGAGTTCACAACGAGAATTTTAAACGAAAGTTCGGAATTCGATAGCTGTTTCATGCTGAACACTGTTGTCAATACTACACAGGAAAGCAACAACCAATTATCCGACCCCTGTCTAAAATATGTAGACTTCAAAAAAAGGTCCATATTCGAATCGAATATGCCCATTGCGCATACCATTTCTGCTGATAGAGCAATGAAAAAAGGGTTTGCTGAATCAATTAGCAAAAAGTATCCTGAGTTACGACACTTTTGTAACTCAATACATGCTAACATTAATGATATTCTCATCTTCACTGATCCAAAATCTGGAAACTTACATATAACCTCATTACCAAACAGAGGTACTTTCAGAAACCCACTTACGACGCTATATTCAATACCTTGTCCGAAATGAAAGATCATGCTATAGCAAATAACATTCGATATATCGCAATGCCTAAAATTGCTTGTGGCTTAGATAAATGAATTGGGAAGAAATTTCCAAAATCATAGTCGATGTATTCCAACATTCTGGAATTACTATACTTGTCTATGTTTCAGGACAAGAAATCAAGGACATGCCTGCTCTTGAAGTGTTTGATACAGAAAAGGTATCAGAAATATTTGAACAAATTGGTTCAGATATAGTCAAAGTATGCAAAAATGAAAACGAAATAGCAACCGACTTTTCTAATGATGCAAAGAACCTTTGCAGGCCTCCCCTGAAAGAACAATTGAAAAAGTACCGAAACAAAGAACATAATGATCGGCTAATTGCTTTTCTAGTCAACGAAACGTTTACCCAATACTCCTCAATTGATAAAGACAATAGTAGTACTTTGGAAAAAATCGAAACTACTATTAAATTCCTATCTGACTTCGATTTCACACAAAGTGATATATCAGATGATGAGTTTGCAGATCTAATTCAAATGTTGAGAGAGGACCAAGATGTCTATTCTCATCATAAATATGATATTGGAAAAACAAAACATAAATTCCATATACCACTCAAAAAGGACGCAAAGTTCAAAAAGCAACGACATAGTAAAATCCCAGTCCATCTAAGAGATAAATTGGACAAATTAATGGATGAACTAATCCAAGCAGGCATAGTCAGAGAACTAAATAAAAAAGATGATATGAACTCATGGTTCGTAAACCCAGTCATCATTCTTCCAAAAAAAGACTACGTTAAGTTGGTCTTGGTTGCTAGGTATCTAAACTCAATCACAGATACTAGCAATTGTAGTTGGCTATTAGAACCACTACAAGTTCTCATGACCAGAATAAACGGATCATACTTTACAAGTAGTGATCTCTCTTGCGCCTACCATCAAGTACCTCTAACAGATGAGGCCCAGAAATTAACAAGCTTTATCGTAGGTGGTAGACAATATACCTACCAAGTCGGTTTCTATGGCTTGAAACCACTTCCAAATTTCTTCAGTAAACTAATGAGATATGCCTTCGGACCCCTCATTAAAGAAAAAAAAGCAATTATTTACATAGACGACACTCTGTTACAGAGTCAAAATAAAAATGAGATGTTTGATACAATTCGAGAATATCATTCTCTGTTACGGAAAGCTAACTTAAAAGCTGCCCCTGATAAAAAAAATTTTCTTCCTAAGAAAAATTAAATTTCTAGGCCATGTTGTCTCTAAGGATGGTCTTTCCCCAATCGCTTCAAGAATTGATGATATAAAAAAATTGAAATCCCCAGAATCAAAAACAGAAGTTCTAGGAGTATTAGGTGTCATGGGATTCTACAGCACATACATCATCAATTTTCACGTAGACGCAAAGTGTCTATATGAACTGGCAAACAGTAACGACAAGTTACAATGGCTACCATGTCATGAAGAAGTTTTTCAAAAACTGAAAGACAATTTCTGTCATGATATTTCAAATGCTATACCTAATGTAAACTACCCATTCCACATTCACGCCGACTCCTCAAATGTAGGAACCGGGTGCTTACTCATCCAAGACCTTCCTGAAGGAAAAAGAATTGTTTCTGCAAATTCTAGAGTCTTTGATAAGGCCGAGTAGAAAATGTCTACTCAACATCGTGAACTATGTGGAATAATTTCTGCTTTGCAAACCTATGAATTCTACATTATAGGTTCACCCTTTCCTCTATACCTATATTGTGACCACAGACCTATTCTCTTCTTATGGTCCAGAAAAGGACAACTTTCGCACGGATTTTTCAAATATCAAGTCGTATTGACAAAATTCAACAATTTGTAAATAATCTATACCCCAGGTTCAAACCTAGCCTTTCCTGACTTATTGAGCCGAAATGTGCCCATCGCTGATATCAAAAGATACCAACTCGAACACAAAACCATTCCGAATGATATAAAGTTCATCCTAGACAATGGAGAACAAATATTTTATTCAGTACTCCACAAAAACGATAATAACATATTTCAAAACGATTGCTATCCATTCATTGCTCAAGTGCAAGGCGGGAAAAAGAAATTAATCAATATCAGTGATAGAGGCGACTTCAGCATTGAAGATGCTCCAGAATATTTTGAGGATTCTGCGATTCAAAAGTGCGATGCAAAATACAACAAATTTCTTCCGATTTGGCAAACAAATCAACCAAATCAAGCGACTATCTATACCAGATATAAACATTGAAAACATTTATGAAGAAACCCCAGATGAAATATCTGCACTTGATGATCCTTTGGAAAATTCAGAATGGCTTGACTTATATGAAGGCAATGTTGAGAACAACCTTCTCAACGACCTGGTTAAAGCAAAAAATGATTTTGCAACCAAAACAAGATCTTTGAAATTAATTGAACCTCTAAGTCTCCAGTCTGAGGAGAATAAATCTGATTCTCTTGAACTAATAGCAAAAATGACCGACTTTGCTAAAGCAAATTTAGATGTTGAAACAATCATGCGAGAGCAGTGTAACGATACTGTAATCATAGATATCAAAAACTGCATAAAACAAAACGAAAAGCCAGAAAGAAACAAAAAAAATCCTTATCGTGAAGAAAAAGGATTAAAAGCCTATATCAGGCAATTAGAATTGTTATTCATTGAAGACCAACATGATCTTCTATGTATTAATGAATATAATGACGACTATACTAAAAGTCCAAAAATTTGCTTGCCCATCTCTCTAGTGCTAAATTGCTTTGAGTTAGCTCATAAGCAACCTCTTAGCGGTCATCACGGCGAAACAAAAACTTTGGAAATAATCAAAAGATATTTATATTTGCCCGGATTCTATAAATGGGTCAACACGCTTCTTCATGATTGTCTAGAATGTCAGAAGAATAAGCCTAAACGGAAAGACCTGAATGAAGCTCCCTTACAACAATGGGGACAATAAGAAACAATCCCAATGAAAACGATCCACATTGACCATAAAGGTCCACTCAGACCATCAAGTCACGGCAAAAACTTTTGCTTAGTTGTGATAGATGCGTTCTCTAGATATCTTCAAGTATATCCTTGCACCCATGCAGGCTCTAAGGAAACCATTAAGCTCTTAGAGAAATATATCACAACATTTGGTATTCCACAACAAAAAATTCATGATAATGGAAGTGCATTCATGAGTAATGACTTTGCTCATTGGTCCTCTGAGTTGGGAATAACACTGAGACCAAGAACTACTTACTCGCCTTGTAACGGAAAAGTCGAAGTCCAGAACAAACAATTAACCCAGTACTTTCGACATTTCTTGAGTACCTCAGGCTCAAACTGGTCTGAGTTAACAAATAAGTTCGCTTTTGCACATAACACCGCCATTAATTCAAGTACAGGTTACACTCCATATGAGATTGTCTTTGGCATAAAACCTCAGGTTCCCCTTAGCCTTAAATTAGGCCTCTACCGCGACCAAAACAAAAGATGTACCTCTGAATTTTGCGCTGGTCTCGAAAATCATGCTCATACCGAGCATAAGTCAAACAATGAGACCATAGATAGATTTCTAAAAAATCAAATTTCCGCCGAAATACTGAAAAGGAAAAACGATTTTAAGTTGATTTATAGTAATACCTGTACCCATTGCCACCGCATCACTAATAAGGCCCACATGTTCCGAAATCAATTTAAATTAGGACGGCCTAGAAAAGAAGGCAAAAAAAAGTTACTAGAAAAAAGATCCAAACCACTATTGAAATCTCAAAAGCTTTTGAATTTAAGATCTGGATCTTATACCGTAATTGAAAAAATCACGGAAGTTACGTACGGAATTCAAAATGATTTCACTAACGAGAAAAAGATTGTCCACCGCAATCATATTGCTGAATACTTTCCTAAAGAACAACAAATGTCCAAACTACTACAAGAGTACTCTAGTGATTTATTTTCAAGTTTTTTATGATCATATAACAAATCAACTCTTTCAATAAACCTAAACAGGTTGAAAATCTACAATACCAGTTTTGGCCAGTAGTCAACATTGGTTATCAGCAAATGACTGATCATAACCCTACAAATGAGGATCAAAATAAAACCATTGTACATGAAAAATCATTGGATTCAGGCAGAGAAACGATGCATCTAAGAACTTTGTTCGATGCAACTGCGATTGACCAGAATCTTAGACCTATTCGAAGTTCAACTCCCTATCCTGTTGATAAAACCCCTAGTCCTTTTACTAGTCAATCTAGTAGTTATGGCCACCGCCGCCTACCTAGCCGCAGTATAAGTCCTAATACTAGTCTCGCAAATGACTTTGGCCACCGCCACCAAAATATAACAACACAATATAATACTCCCCGTCCTCCTGATTTCCCTCGTTCATCTGAATCATCAGAAAGTTTTACTGATGGAAAAAATATCCCTTATAGCTCTCAGGAAAGCTTCTATGAGAACACTCAATCCGCACCTGGGTCACTTTCCGAATCTAAAAGACCTAAACGGACAAATCGTCCTACAAACTTCTATGGAACTACAATTCCATCTAGTATAATTGGCAAATTTAAAAAAAAATAATAAACACCAACTATTTGTTTTGCCAAAACTAATATTTTTTTAACATTCTTTTTTATCGGCCTTTCTTTTTCTTTTCTCTTTTATAATTCTTTTGTTTGTAATTAAACCACAAAAACACAAAAAATAAACATATTTACAAATAGATTTTAAAATAACTTTTATAAAGGTTAGACTTTATATCCGTAAAAGATTTGATCAGTTTAACAGCCGCCATCTTCTCAAGTGAATTTTCAGCGGCCCTACTCAGGCTCCGCACTGCAAACTGCAGCGCTGAATAAGGCCGCCACCAAGCTTGATAGATATCTTCTAACATAATGTCCAGCTCTATCTTTTTCCTAAAAACTTCTCTAGCTTACATCCTCTCTAAAGTATAAGGACAAAAAGTCCATTGTTTCTTTTGAGACCACATCGTCTCCCATCTATGGACTCCACATTTTCTTGGCAAGGAACTTACTCTGAATTGAGCCCAACTCAAATAATTCACCGGCATTTAGTACCGGATACTTCCAGATAAAACTCCGGTCCATAAAAATCATAAACTCCATCGGCGTTAAGTTTACCCCTTTCTCCACTAGCCCGTCGTGTAATTCATTTTGAGCGATAAATTTTTTTTAAAAATAATAGGATTACAGATCAAGTTTAACAGAAAGCAAATAAATGATGTTGCTATTAGGCCTCTTTTATGAAGAGATGTTTATTTTTCATTTTTTTCCTCCTCCAATAGGGAAGTGGAAAGCAGTTGTTAAAAATTAACATCAGCATAAACGAATATAAATTTGTTCACTGCTAGATCGCACCAAATCAGAACTAAGTGGAACCACGACATTAAAGAGTGGAAAAAACCACAACATTACAAAACGAATGCCAAAGGAAATACGAATTCAAACAAGAGACGCCGAATAACAACGGCCAATCAGAGCTTAGATTTGCGAAAAAAGCAAAAACAGCCTTTAAAAACTAACTGATATACAGTTATTTTCATTCTTGCTCAATTCCACATCTTGATTCCTAAACCTCCTCTCTCCAAAAATTAAATCTGCTGAATTCCTCCACAAAAATAAAAATCTAACTCAGATTTCCCATCAAAAAATCCACAAAATGACAAATCCAAAAAGCGAACTAGAGGAAGGTGAACTAATGGACCAAGATCCTTTTCTAACCACTCTCGAGGAAATGCTTAAAATGAGTACTTTTAAAAATTCTTTTGCTATCATTCACCACCAAAAAATAAATTTGCAAAAATTTATTTGGTTCGTCTCTTAACTCTAATAATTTTTTCGAATCAAACCTCAGCATTTGATCCGAAAAAACAATTGTATTCAAATACTGCAAATAATCATCGGGTTGCTCATTATGATTGTCAACTAATGACTTCTAACAAAATGTGCTCTCTAAATAAAGTAGCACCTTGCAAAGTCCAACCAGAAAATATTAAAGTAACCAATGCTTATGTTACTCTTTATCAGAGACATTATCGCACAAAAGTAAATGCGACATTGTGTCCAATCAAACACCAATCAATGCGTTGGTTCTGCGATTCTTTTGATTAAAGTGGTATCGACGCTCGAAAAAATTATGATCACTACTGATCTCCATTTATCTGCCGATCAATGTAAATCGGCCGCCGACAGAGGCTATCTTAACCTAGGCTCTGCTAGTATTGGAAATTTTCCTTTCAAATTTAATGTTAAAACAGTAACTAATGCCCATGCTGGCAAAGTTGACGGCGAACATCATATTGAATGTGATGGCCGTTCTTGGGTTAAACTGGACACTTATGAAACTTTCATGCAAAATGTAACTCTGACTGTTAACCTCAAATTTTTAGAAAAACGAATACACCCGTATATTCGGGAAAGTACAATACTATTTAGAAAAATGCGGAGTAGCCTTCGCCTCTTTTCTATTTGTGAAATTCATACTAGATTGCCTAGTATTCATAATGCATATTCACAAAATCACCTGCCGCTCACTACACTTTGGCAAAGTATTGCTTGCCGCCTCTTACAATATACTTTTCGCTTCCATAGTGACCTCAATTTTCACTCAAGATGAGCAAAATGAAAAATTAGAACAAGAATATGATCAAAAAATACAAGCCCCTCTTTTAGAGGAAATTGATAAAGTAAACCAGGATCGCATGTATCCTCACATCCAATTAACAAGTTTTGAGAGAAGAACTCAAAACTTGGATCAACCAACAAACCCAGTCTAATAAAAAAAATTCTACTGTTCTAGGATATACCAACTGATTCAACTATGGACGCAACACTTGACGACAACGTGAGAGGATTTGAGGATCTTCTCTCACTCCTGCCACCAACCGATCCACTGGACTCGCAGATTTCAGCACTCACTCAACAACCAACTGTTTCTACTACTACAATCCCCACTGCAAAGCCGACCTCAACAGGATCCGTCGTTGAGCCACTACTTCAAACCAATTCAACTGTCCCAATAACTACAGCATCAAAACCACCACCCCTAAAATTTTCACCCCATGATTTCAAAAACCATATAATAAGATACTAACGGCAAATACGCCGGTATCAACTTCTCAATATCCAATGACCATTAGGCGACAGCCCTTACACCCCACTGCATTAAATACTAAATTACCTATTCAGTTAGAAAGGGAACGATACATTAATTCTAACAGTAATCCCGGCTTCGATATGGATCTCAATTATTCTTTGAATCCATTAATCAACCGTTTTAAATTAGAAGCCTATCACCCCATAAAAAAAATGTACCCCATAACTAATTCCCTTCTTGAGTATCAAAAAATATATGTCCCAGCAAAATATCTGACAGCAAAATTACAAACCCCCCAGTTGGATGACTTACTGAACAATTTCAGCGCAGTCATATACATGAAACGCATCAAATCCGGGAGCTAAAAAAGCAAATCCATAATTTGAAAACAAAAAATCACCATTTTATAGCCCGGTTGGAAGGAAAATTAGAAAAATTTATCTTTCATCTAAACATTTATTCTTTCGTTTTATATAGCTATGTAGTATAGCTAATAATTTTGCTTTTCTCAACAATTTTGATTTCTATAAAAAACAAAAAAAAATACACCCTTTTGTATGAGCCAGTCCTCCCCGTATTACGCATATGGACACCCACTTCACATACTACAGGACGAAAAGGAAACTTCGAGAAAAGAATGTTCAAGGAATGATAATATTAAACTGACCTGCAAACTTTTGAGAAACAAATAATTTTGATGTATTTAATTTTATAGTTAAATCTCTTGGTTGTGTAAACTCTATTTTGATATATAAATGTAACTGATGTATTTATATTCATTCAAGCCTGACTCAAAGTATCAGATGTTCAAAAACATCTGCTACCTATCTTTACCAACAAACTACTGAACAAATTTCATGAGATTGAAAGAAAAAGCTTTGATCGATCAACAATTACCCTACTATTCAAGTGAAAGTAAAAATGAAAGTTTTAGTTTTTTTCCTCTCCAAATAGGAGGATGGATATGTTCTGATTTCAAATAGAAACAGAAACATGAATTATTTTATTGAGCTCACAAAGTGTGACGCCGCCCCCACCACAAAATAAATATGTTTTTATTCCCATGTAAAAGGAAGGGAAATGCTTTTGGAATATTTCGTATAACGTTTTAAGCATTGAGAATTGAAACGACTCTTCTCGTTCAATGCGAATAAAAACGATTCCTCTCGTAAAATACGAGCATACGAAACATTCTTCTCGTAAAATACGAAAGTACGAATAGAGAATACGAAGTTAAGAAGTAACTTCTCATTTGATACGAAAAGTGGTACGATTTCCCATCTGAGTGTAAATAGAAGCTCAAAACTACGGGAATTCATTCCCAACAATATCTCTTCTAACACCAACACCACTCTCTTCAACCACCCCAACCATTCTCTAAAATAATATCCAATTCAGTAAAAATATCTCTAATCTCATCGTTAAAATAGATATTGAGTCAAAAGGCAACTTGCTGTAAATTCATACTAACTTCTTTTCTAATAAAATATTTCTCAGCGAATTTTAGATTTACTTTATAAGATAGAAAGTAGAAAGGACCCTTTATTCCTAGCAAGCGTTTTGTCCGGCGCACATATTGTTGCTAGCTCGTAATATGGCCCGGCGATAAGTCGTTGAAGGGGGGGTGGGGTGGGTGAATTTGGTACTAAAACGGACTTTTGTTGCTTTCATCATTTTTGAATCATAGAGAGACAGGCTTTAAAATCTAATATAGTTGATTAATTAAAACATGAAACTCCAATAGTGTTGGAGGTCGTAATAAACTTTCAGAAATCAGATGATAAAATTAAATTCGAGCAAAAAAATTAGATCGGTTTATCTCGACAGAGAAGTTTGGTTTTCAGAATGTGAATCAAGGCTTCAATATGTTACTATAATTGAATCCCAAGGTGGTCAAATTTGGCTAAAAATCATCTAGCCTGCGCCCAAATCACTTCAAACTTTAAATAAATAGTTGAAACAACTAACAAAAAAAATGCCCTTAATTTAGTGCTTTGAGTAAACATTGTCTGGCTTCTTTTTCAAAAAAAAATTTGTCGTTTTGCTTTATGATTTCGGAAGCAGGCATATGTCACAATATAGCAGATGAACGAAATGTTGATGAAACAATAATGAACGAAATTTTTTCTAGAAAATTTGTTTAAAACGCTTTTTTGGGCTTTTTTGGTGTGAAAAAACAACAAACATCGCCCGGCAGAAAAAATATTGATTTTTGCAAGTTGGTTTATTAAGTTTTGTCACAAAGTTTTCGAGAACTTATACAAAACCTTTTTGAGATTGTATGTGAAACTAATAAACTCTGCTCCATTTAAGGCGGGGGAAGCAAATTTAGCTTTTGTGAAAAAATTCGATTACTTTTTTCAGGCCGGCCTTAGACGATTCTCTGATATCTAAATTACTAAATCATCTGTAAATTGCGCAGCTTTGTTTTAGGCACTTTTAGAAGAGGAACCAAAAAGTGCTCTTTATTGGGAGAATGCTGCCAATTTTATGTTAAAATGTGCTGAAGGCTCACTCAGTCAGTCATAACTAATCTTGTCATTGCAAAAAAGAGGAGGGGGTTTATTCAAAAAAAAAACCCTGGTCATCCACCCCTGTCCTCCCAAAAAAAAGTTTTAAAAAAAGAATTACAAGCCCCTCCTCCCCATTTTCGATCAAAATCGAAACGCGTTACCTTGTGGTGCCCTCTCTTGTTTTTGGTGCCCAACTGGAGGTACTGAGGGTCCATCCGAGATGGTGCTCCTGAGATATAGTTTTTAGAATAAGATTTATGGCTGAAATGGTTCAACATTTTACTATACTTGAATCTCAGGGTAGTCATTTTTGGCTACAAAACATCCAGCTTGCGCCCAATTTACTTCACACTTAGTCAAAACAGTTAGCCAAAACGAAAAATAGTAAATTTTTTTCCAAAAAAAGTATCGCCATTAATTTATTGCTTTCAATCAACATTATTTGGCTCGTCTTTTTGAAAAAAAAATCCTTTGAATTTTTGCTGTCGACACAGGCATGTCACAATTTAGCAACCAATAACTGCGTCAGAAACATTGTACTGAAATATTTTACCTATTTAGGAGCGCGCCATGCTGAATGCTGTTAAATCTATGGAGAAATCTATAATTGTCTTTTAAAAGTGTAACCTTGTAATTCGCAAAAAAATCATGAAACTCAACTTGATACAAATTGAAAAATTTTCAAGAATTGAAAAGTTTTTCTTCCTTTGCAGTATTATAGCAGAGTTATTTATGTGAAAATAAAATAAATTTTTTGACTAAAGTTAGCTGTATCGGTCTAATTGTATCAGTGCTAAGCCGGAAAACTGATTCCAACATAATATTTGATTTTTTTGTGCATGTACCAAAAGTTTTTTTTGAAAATCTGTTTCAAAATATTTTAAAGTTTAGTCTAGAAAAATAGTTTGTAAAGCTTTTTTGGTTTGAAAAAGAACATATCTAGCCCAATAGAAAAGTGCATTGAATTATGCAAGTTGATTTGAGAATTAGAGAAAACATGTTGTAAAAGGTATGTAACAAAAACGTGTGCAATTTTTTCTTAGGAACTTTTAGAAGAGGAACCGAAATGTGCGTTTTATTAGGAGAACACTGCCAATTTTTATGTTCAAATGTGCTGAATGCTCACTTAGCCAGTCATAACTATTCCTGTGATTGCAAAAAAGAAAGGGGGTTTATGAGAAAGTGAAATCCTTGGTCATCCGCCCCTGCCCCTTCCCAAAAATCCGGCCCTGAACCCTGAATAGAATAGTAATAAAAAAGAATTACAAGCCCCTCCCAATTTTAGATCGAAATCGAGGCGCGTGACCTGGGAGTGCCCTCTCTTGTCTCTTCTGTCCAACTGGAGGTGCTGGTGGTCCATCCGGAGTTCTCCCAGCCCCTCTTCTCCCCCCGAGAGACGGAGGTGGGGCTGCAGGAAATGAATGACCTCGTCTCGTTCCTCACTCAAGTACACGCGTTTGACAACGTCGGCCAACAGCTCAGATACTTCATCATTGCAGGTGAACACTTTTTTTAATTAAAAAACACACGGATCTACTTAAAAATCGCCCTCCTTCTGGTATCTACTAGAGAATTGCCACCCCTGCAAATAAAAGCAGTAAATAGCATTAGAACGATGTGTTCAAATTTCAATTTTGTGCATTCTGATTGCCAGAATTTCCTTTAATGTAATCTACTTAACAATTGACGCCCTTTCTTGAAAGAAGGGGGATTGTTAAGTAGATCCAAAAGCACTTTACTTTATTTTATACAAAAAGTATTGGAAGGTGTAACTTAAACATGACTTTTAAACAATAAGAGTTTTTTGGTCATTAGCATTTTAATTGGTAAACGAGTTAGTTAACGAGTTAGTTTTAGAGAATAACTAAGATACTTTGTCCTTGCCGGTGAATTATTTTTTCAATTTAAGATTAATAGATAGTTATTTCAAAATCAAATTTGTTTCTGCTAATCAAAAATCATTATCCTTTAATTTGTTACATGAGGCAAAAAAACCGAGAATTTTTCAAGTGATTGCAGGTGAAACACTTTTTCTTCAGGTGAAACACTTCTTTTTGAAAACTTTTCAACATATTCTAAAACTTTTTAATATTAATGGAAAGTATTTCTATAACTAAATATGTTACTAAATACTAAATACTAAATAATACTAAAACTCAATCAAAAATCGTGGAAGGACAACTGAGACACATTATTGCAAGTTGAACAATTTTTTTTCAAAAAAATCAAAAGATTTCGATTCGGTAATAAGTTGTTTCTTAAAATCAATGGAATTTATTTCTAACAGAAAATTTGTTCTCTATTAAACAAAAAAATTAGTTTTTATTTTTGCATGCATTTTAATTGATAGTGATTTTCGGAGAAAGTTTGACCAAAAATTGAATTGTTCGATACTTGGTCAGCTGCTACCGACGTTCTTCCTAACGGCTCCACCAATGCGTCAAGAGTTTTCAATTTATATAGCTGCTATATACTATCATGTAACGTTATATTGTATTAAAACACACTTTGGTTTAAAAATATCAGACAATAGTAATTTCGGTGAGAAAAAAGCCTTGGTTTTAAATGAAGAGTTAAATGGTTTTTGCAGGAAATGAGATGAACTTATTTCAACTGGACGCCATCTCTGGCAACCTGTCCCGTTCAGGCCTTCAGGTGGACAAGGAGACAGTGAACCCTGACAAGAACCCTGGAAGTGACGTCACTCTGTCTGTCCAGGCCACCAGACTCACTGACATGATCCGGTCAGTTCAGTCGCGATAATCAATGCCATGTGGGGAGGGGGGGGGGGGGGGGGATTCTGGGAGGGGGAAAGGGGCGAAGAATCCGTCATGCGAGAATAACCAAGCGCCCAAAAATTATGTCAAATAATCAGAGCTCAGTTTTCGCACTTCAGAAAAAAGAAGCGATAAATTCACTCAGTTTTGAACCACTTAATGGATGTTGATAGATTGAGAATTTTTGTGCATTCGTGGCTCTTTGCGCACGAGAATTGATGGCGTTTCTTTGCGCCCTGCGCGATGGTGTTTCAAATTAAAGGCCAGCTGCTACACAAAGCAGACAAAATACTTAGCAGTTAATTATATTATAAAACAGTTACAAAAATCACACATTTCCAGCAAATTTGGTTAGTTAATATGCTATCAGTGGGTAGACCAAAAACGCTAAACATACAGTTTTTATTTATGTAAAAATGCTAGTCTTACACTTTTCAGGCAATTCTATAAGAGGTGAAAACCGCTTGAAAAGTCGATAATTGGTAATTTATCATATATGGAAATTGTATGACAAGAATTTTTCCATTAGCAAAAAAAAATGATTTTTTTAAAAATTTAATTTCTCAAACTTTTTGGGTTGTGTTTCTAATCGAACACACATCACAAAGACTTTGGTTTAATTAAAATTAGAATCATCAAAGGTTGGACAATCTTGCATTTACAATGCATAGGAAATAAATTGAGAGTTATCTTATAAATTGAAAGTATCAAATAAAATTTTGGCATATATTTTCAGAAAGTAAACTTTTTGCAAAGTTTGAAATTTTAATTAGTCAGGCATTGATCAGGTCATACCTAGAGATGCCATGCAAAAAATAGGCGTTTCGAGAGTTTTTGAAACTTTTGCCTATTCAGGACTACGATGTGCATACAAAAAAGTAAGTTTTGCAATCAATTTTTTGGAAAATGTTTGTTTGAATTAAAAATGCGTTTTGCGGTTGAAAAAAAAATAAACTTTTCTTTGGGGACAAATTCGAAACTACTTTAAAATACTTTTACTTACGACAATACACCAGTTTTTATGCCCAAACAAAAAAAAATTTCCTTGAAAGTTCGATGGCATCATTTTAGCTAAATTTATGAAATTTGTATAGGTAAAATTGTTTCATTGACTTACTTTATGGAATTGTATGATTATAATTTTTGAATTTTTGGTCTATGGAGCTCAACCCGGGATACTGATTTTTGGCTCGTTTGTACTTTCGCTCACTTCTTCTGATTTATTCAATAGCCACTCAATTATGATTCAGACCAAAAAACATTGGGAAGCAACTTTGGTATCAGCCATACAAAATCCCCTCCCCCTAAATTTTTTCATGGTTTCCTTATTTCGCCAGGCTTAACACTATAATTTTTCCTTGTGGAACTCACAATTGTCTGAAAAAAAACAAAAAAAGACCGACCCAAATCAATCATTTTGTTTTTCAAATCATCCAGTTTGCTCAAATCAATATTTCTAATCCATCATCCAATTGTTTGTGATAAATGAATTGGGAGAGACTTGTATTTCCAATTGCAGAAAGATTAATCTCGTTTGCTTTGATAGCATTTAAATTTCCTTTACGAAATTTAAATATGAAAATTTTTTGTCACTTCATATTTTTTGATGAGCGGAGCGCAAACTTCAGAATCAGAAATTAGTGACTAGTTACTAAACAAGTTTTAACTTTAATAAAAATTACCACTAATTTTTTCACTGGTTTGTGTTGGGAAAGTACCATAACATAGCCAACACACAGTTAGAAACGAGTCACTTTTTTACTGATCGATAGTAGATTTTGCCTTCCTTTTAACAAAAAAATGAACTAAACTAGAAAAAATCAAAATTTAAAGCGTAAAAAAAATTGAATTCTGAAGAAATTTAACCTAAAAACCCATTAAATCATTCATACCTATTTAAAAGACTAAACTAAGCCAATTGACCCGTAATTAGTTCCAGTTATACAATTTTTTGCGAATTTGCTCCTTAATTAGTTTGAAATCCATTTCATCTTTTGTTTATTACAAATTTTGCGGTATAGTTTTTTAAATGTGATCAATGACTATAAAAAAACATTAAAAAATTCCACAGTTACTTTTTCATTTGTTTTCATTAAATCTCCATAAAAAAATATAATTATATATAGCAATCTGTCTCTGACAATTAAAGTTTAGACATAATTTTTCAACTTTCTAGTTTCATTTGAGTTTAGCTAAGTAACGATATAATCTATCTTAGAATTTGTTCCAAATATGTTTTTTTAATGTTTTGCTGTCTGCGAAACTTATCACTTTGAATTTACCACAGCGTGTTGAAAAAAAAAATCTGGAAAACATATTTGACTTTTTTTAAATGTCATCAAAATTTTTTCAGCGAACATTGCTCTATATAGATCATAATGAAATAAAAACATTCAGGGCTTAGCCCTGTTACGAGCAGTCATTTTGAAAATAAAAAGTAATGAGTTACTTCAAAAGATTGAGCTAGTTCATCCAGTTTTTTGCTCTTAAATATTCTAAAACACTCAAACACAAACTTCGGTTGCAATTGAATCTTGTTAATGATGATCTCTAATCTATACTAATATTTTTTCAATCAAGCTTCTCCGTTAAAACTCTTAATTTTGTAAAAATTTAGGCTAGACTCAAAGTTACTTCCTTAAAACTCATATTTTCTCCCTGTTGTTAATCATTATTCGGAGAATTCACTGTCGAGAAAAGTTGGTCTGAACAGACTCAATTAGACAAAAAGTGATGATGACTGACTCATCGCCTAGGGGCTGAGAGTTTCACTTAATTTCTGCTACAAAATTTTAGATACTTAAATTTTCAAAATTATTTCTCATTTTAGCAATTTTTCTTCAATTTTAGTATTTTAGTAAAAATATTACATGTAGCTAATCTTATTTTTCTACTTTCAGCTTCCATAATCTTCAAAATTATTATCATTATGACTTAAGCAACAACAAAAAATCGTAAGAGGTCTCCTTGAAATAGTTTTGATAAAATAATTGAGTAAGAATTTTGGTTAAGCAAAATGAATCAGCTCACTGAGATTCTTTTCGTGATTTATTAGAAATTTTAACCCCTAGTTTTTAAAATTTGTTGAAATAAAGTTTTTTTACTTGAGTTTTTCCGTTAGATGGAACGTCGAAAAATATTTTGATCTCTTTGTTTGCTCTTTTATTATTTGCACAAAAAAATCTCTGATTTGTGCCTTTTGCATGATTCCTGGAAAAATGAGCATCATGTCCGCATAGAAAAAAATGCTTCGAGACTTTTTCATTTCAAAAATTTGTGTACAACAAACTTTAGGTTATTTGGGTCGCTGCATGCATTGAAAACATGATCGCTCTGTCTTTTAACAGGTGGACAAACTTGCCTCCAGCGGGCTTAGCTGACAGACCTCACTTCTCGTACACTGAGAGAACATGCGACACTGATTCGGCCGATGGTGCTCAGAGTTCGTGTGTGGAGACGACATATAGGGTGTTGATTTACGAAGACACGCCATCTGATGGCGATGAAAATGGAGATCAAAGAAGTATTCGAAGGAACAGACGAAGTGCAATTGCACGATCAGGTCAGCAGTTACAATTGTATATGGTTATGTGATAATAATTAGACATAATTGGTATAAGGTTATATAGTTATAATTGGATATAATTTATTGTATACGGATGGTATCAGATAATTTCTCGTATATGGTTAACCAAGTCAAGAACGTTTTTATTTAGATTTCTTGAAATAGGCTTTTCTAAATAGATTTTTTGCTAATTGAAAAGAGTTTTTTTCACCTTTATTGCGATTGAGAATAAAGTAATATAACAAATTATAACATTCGCAATTAAGTTTTAAAAATAATGATTTTCAGATTCAACAACTGACGAACCAGAAGAGACTTGGACTAACCCAAGCATTCTTCTGGTACATGTGTACATTGAGGATAGGAATGACAACTCGCCTGTCTTCTTTCAATCGGAGTACAATTACATGGTCACAATCAGGGCTCCTCTAGGGACTCAGTTTGGAAGGGTTGAGGTAAGAACAGGTGCCGATCTAGGAACTTCTCGATGGGGGGAGGGGGCGGATATTCAAAAAAAATTAAAATTTTTCTCAACCTTTTTTTAGGTCGACCAAATTTATTTTCTGAGCTCTCCCAAATCACTATAAAGACCCTTTATTGACCAAATTTTCTGCGCCGCAAGCAACTTTTTCAAAAAACAGGCCAAAAAAGGGGTTTCTATGCACTTTTTGAAAAATTTTGACCTAAGAACTGCGTTTTTCGGCGCCCCCACCCCCTTAAAATTAGTATATATTGGCGCCAAAGGCGCCTTCAGAAAAATTTTGGAAAGTTGGATATCTCAAAATAGTACAAAGGGGGTCGAAACCTTGAAGGGGAGGAGTGTCCGCCTCCCGCCTCGCCCCCCCCCCCCCTAAATCCGCTGCTACTGGGTAAGAATAAACGCAGAAAAGAACACTGCAACTATTAAGAATAATGAACGTAACGAAGACTCATATATTGTTATTGGTGATTTTTTTTTTCAGGAAAAAGTCTTAAAATGCTCGAATAACTACGAATGTGCATTCATACATATTATTGCATTTATAATTACACTTAGATACATTTGCACTTTTTGAGTTCAATTGAAATCTTTTCAAATTCATCTGCTGAAAGTGACGTAAATAGTACTCTCCGAATACGAACGTGAAAATGACGAAAAAACGTGAACTGTTTTTAGTTTCGAAAGTTGAAATTATTTTTAACATTTACCTATTGATCCAGTTTTCTCAAGTTGGGTTAATGTTATCAAAAGATATACAAGAAGATATACTTTCTGAAATGGTTTTGACTTTCAGTAAAATGTTGGTTTTTGATCTTTTCTCTGTTGAATAATTGAGTTAAATTTAGGCCTCGGACGCCGACATCTCCAGTGAGATCCGCTACCGCATCTTGGGTGCATCGCCTCCCGAGGCTGCCGACTGGTTCTCAGTGGACAGCATCAGTGGTCGTCTTTACACAGACAACATGTTCACACTCTACTTCGGTAGACAGTTCAACCTCACCCTGCAGGCATATGATGACTACTTCACTGCACGAGCTACTGTCAAGGTAAAAATAAAACCAGAACAGGTCATGACTGATTATTTATCTAGGATTATGACAAGGAACCGCATAGAATCATGATAATGGGCTATGAACGGTTATGAATATGGATCAATAAAGGTCATGGCAATGGGTCATGAACGGTGGCCATGAACAGGATTTCTCAAAGGCCATGA
>NC_087064.1:3563063-3614710 GCF_963678635.1 Symsagittifera roscoffensis
TTTTAGTTCCTTAAAGTTTTAATTTTAGTATTTCTGATAGGTATCTCAGCGGCTGTAGATTTGGCGAAAACTATATTAGGCGTATACGAAACTTTAGGCACAAAATTAACTAGAAGCTGTGTTGGTAATTCTACTATTTCCCAGGATGGCAATGTTAGGAAGTGGTCAAGACTGCTAAGCCAGTTGACAGTTCAAGATTGTCAGTAGGCACGCTGAGCGCTCGTAGCCGTTTTGCGGCGATACCCGGCTCCTACTTTTGTATCAAAGCCAGCCCTCTCTTGGCAAGTACGCAACACGTTGGGGCGACTGTATAGGTCAAACAAATAGTTGCTTAATAGTGCATAAATTTGGTAAACATCCCTATTAGAATTAATTGCCATTTCTGCTAAAATATATTTCTAAGAGTCGATGAACGTAGTTCAGACACTTATATAGGTCGCGATGATTTTTTAAGTTTTTTTCAGGAAAAGGGTTAAGTTTTGTTCATGCTCAAATTTAATTTTTCGCGATTTGGTTTTTGATTTCTTTGTAAGTTCAGATTGTTTCCTTTGTTCAAAGGACGGCAAACTCTTTTATCGAAAATTGGAATTTAATTTTCAGTTTTTCCAACGAAATAGAAATTTAACTTATTCATCAATTTTCCTCATGTTCAGCAAAAGGTACCCATGATAAACTGTTCTAGAAATACAAAGAGTTTAAAGGGCATTATTTTGAAATTTGAAAGTTGAGATTTTTTCAAAAATTATGTTAGCGTTCATTGATTCTTTTGAAGCTGTCTGTTGGCTATCTTTTCTCCAGGAAAAGTCTCCACATTTTTTCAAGCTCAAATATATATTTTTTTTCGGTTTGGCTTGTTTTTGAAGTTCAGCTTATTTCTTTTACTAAAAGGAAAACGATCTTCTTTATCAAACAGCAAAAGTGTTAAAATCACAAAAAACATAATCAACTTTTAGTTTCCTAAGTGTATTCTAATTTTCAGTTTGCCCAGCGGAATGAAAAATTTACGATATGATCCAGTTTTCTAAAGTTGGGCTAATTTTTATCAAAAAATCAAAATTATATGTTTTCTTTGAAATTCGTTGAGATTTTAATCCTCATAAATTTATTTCAAATTTTTCAAAGTGAAGTTTTTTTTCAAAATCAAGCCAGTTTTCCTTTTCCGTACTTTGTTCACAGACAGCTGGAAAAGTTCATTGAATCTTTTCCAGCTGTCTGTCGGCCGGCTATGTTACGTTTTCCAAATTTAACAGTTTTGCTTTCGCATAATCTGATTTTGACCAAGTATAGCCGCCTTTTTTCTAAGAAAGAACATACTTTTTCGTAAAAAGAACAGCTACAACTTATAAAAAAATTGCTTCCAGTGTATTTTTTCATTTTGCTAAATTAGATAAATTTTTGGAAACTCACTTTTCTCTTCTTAGGAAAAACTTTTAAAATTTTCGTTTTGAATAAAACTAAAGTTGCGTTTGCTAAAAGTAATTGAACTCCATTTGGTGTCATTAAAATTAATCACAGATCATCATAAAATCAAATATCTGATTGCTCAAATCGAAGAATGAGCTTGAAAAATTGTCACAATTCATTCTGAAAAAACTTCACACGATTCAATTAGGAAACAATAATGGGAAGTGCCCTTGAATTTTAATTTTAAAGATCTTTTCATCAGTTTTCAATTGCTAAATTTGAATTTTCACTGAAATACCTGCAAAAAACGTAACAGTTCATTTCATATATTATTTTATCAAACTTGAAATTGTTTCATCAATCGCGCACATTCACCAATCAATTACAGAAAAACGTTTAAAAAAGAGTAATTTGAGATTGATATCAATTTAGGTTAAGTTTTAGAAAATATCTTCAGAAGAAAATTATACCAAAAAAATTAATAAATGGGTCCGCGCAGAGAGAGAGAGAGAGAGAGAGAGAGAGAGAGAGAGAGAGAGAGCAATAAAAACCAACTCCTGATTTTTAATAATAAAATAATAAAATTATCTTTAAAACCAGCAAACAACTTCATTTTACAAGCAATTGTTTTTTATCAATCGGAACCGTCCTTATATGTGTTCAAATCTCTCACTGTTTTCACTTTTCATTAATTAAAACAATCAAAGATCTAATTGAAATAATAAGAACACAGTTATGTGTATAATGATGAAAAAGCAAAAAAAAAACGGAATAAAGAAAAAACTTATTGCTTTTACAGCCCAGCACCCAGCACTAGTTTATGAAGCAAATCTCAATGGTCTTATGAAGTTTGATTTTGAGATCAACTGTTTTCTAACTGATTTCGACTGAGCGACCTTTGTGTGCTGATTTTCCTGAGATGATTTCTGACAAAATTTAGCCCGGCGCTTTGAGTTTTTAAATTGGAAAGCATTTTACGCTTTTCTTTTAAAATTTACCGATCAATTTTGTTTTCAAAATGTATCAATTTTATTAGTTAGGATTTTGTCAAAAAATCTATTTTTCCAAAAATTGATGAGCTCTAGCGTGCTGTTATATTTGCTTTCCGTGTAGCTCAGAAAATAAAAAAAACCAAATGAGGTTGATAAACTATTTATAGTTTTCGGGTACTATCTGGACTAAAGGAGAAAAAAAGAACTAACGCAACGTTTATTATAATTGAGCAACCACTAGATTTCAAGAAAATAATATTATAGAAGTAAATAGAAATTAAGGTTTTAAACGATCATGTGATTGGAACGTACGATAGATTGTTGCAAATTAAAAATAATTTTCTTTTGATTAAGCGCTCAGAATTGATTTGAAGCAAGTTTCACATGAAAAATTATATATCTTGTTTTTTGACGTGTGATGCTTGTTTTTTGAGACCCATTAGCGAAGTCATCAATTCATTTCCCATACTAAGTAAGCATGCTGACTAAAAGAAATTCAGTTGCTCGCCACCAATTTTTTTTAGTGCGACAGTTTTGCTTTGTGCTCATTTATTTCCGAATATTTTTCATCAATTCAACAATGCTATGCAGTCAAGACGAGGTCAACAACCTTCAATACATTCTATTTCTGATTGCTCTAGGTTTCACAAATGCTTGGGCGTGGTTTAAGTCACTCCTTTATTTTTCCGACTTTCGAAGAAAGCGACGGAATATCTGCGCTCGAGATGGTTTTTTCTCCAAACTAATTTCAACTTTTTATTTAGCCATTTTTAACGACAATTTTTCATATCATGCGAAAATTATTTTTTTCTTGAGCTCAAACTCAAAAGATGTTTAGATCAATTTTTGTAAAGTTGTGTTGATTTTGTAGTGGGCAACCTTTTGCAAATGCAAACTAAATTTTTTATGCGGTTAGAAGTGAGCCAATTTGAATCAAGTTAAGTGCGATTTATTTCGTGCTAATAACGCATATGCGGAGTTTTATACCCTCTTAGAAGTTTTACCATAGAGAACTAAGGCTATTCTGTAATCTACTTGGTCATTTGCTATATTCATATGCTATTCTATTCTAGTTCGAATATTAAAGCTGCGCTACCCAATATTACTGCCATGATTTAATCGATTAACCAAACTGACATGTTAAGTTGAACATCAACATTAACTGCTCGTATATCATGGCAATAAACCCTGAATGTTCCGACTGTCCCCTAAATCATGTCGGATAGTTTATGAGAAAAGAAAATGTCGAAAACCTATATACATTTTGGACAATATCAATGTGTAAAATTTTGAGTCATACGAACTTAATACGACCAATGAGCTGCCTCAATTCAATTTGGAAGCATTTTTTTGTGCGGGATAATTCGCGTTACAATTTTCTCAGCATTATGAATAAACTTTTCAAAGCGCGCATAATTTAGTCCATAACATGGATAATTTGGCAATTTTCAAACCCCCAGAACTTTACAAAAAATAATTGGATGAAAAATATCTTTTTAGATTTGATTTCAGGAAGTCCATATCTTCATCGGGGTATTAAAAATGTTTGTTGAAAACTATTATTTCGATCGATGAAAATTGACTGAATAAAAAAAACCACCCCGAGCATAAATATTCCGTTCTCTTCAAAAGTCGGAACAATAAGCGGTTCAAGGAATCAGTTCAAGGAACAACAATGATTTTTTATTCAAATTTGGTTCATGCTCTTAAAAAGAACACACCTGAAATACATACAATTTTTTTTTGATGTTAATAACTTTTTTGTAAATATGTGATCCTAAAAACAGTCAAAATTATGAATTTCTATCTAGCATTTCTGTCAAGCCTTACTTGGATGATCGCGGAAAAAATTCTGAAACGGGTTCTTCAAAGTCACAGTTTAAAGTATTGCTATCTGGTCAACAAACCAATGAGACCTGAAATTAGCAAGATTTTTTTTCTTAGTTTGAAGTTTTAAAATTTCTGCACACACATTCTTGTACCAATACCTGCTACAGTCACAAATACACCAAAATTTTGGGAATTTTGGACACCTATGACCAGGGGCGGATCTAGGATTTTCTTGAGTGGGGGACGGATTTTCGAAAAAAAATTCGAAAATTTTGACGACCTTTTTTTTTAGTTCGACCAAATTGATTTTTCGAGCTCTCCCAAAGCACTGTTTTGCCCCTATTTTTGCAAAATTTTGTGCACCGCAGGCGAATTTTTGAAAAAACAGTCAAAAAAGCTGTTTTTGGGCACTTTTTGAAAAATTTTGACAAAAAAATCGCGATTTTTTTGGCGCGCGCTCCCCCTCAAAGTTAGTATATATTGGCGCCTAAGGCGCCTTTAGAAAAATTTTAGGGTCGGTCAGCCAAAAATGGATTTCTGAAAAAGTTTCAAAGGGGGACCCTTTGGGTCGGCAGCGGGTCGAATCCCTGAGGAAGGAGCGTTCGCCCCTCCCCCCCCCCCCCCTAAATCCGCCCCTGCCTATGACACTTTGGAAAAAACAGCGTTCCGAAAAATCCTGCTAATACAATTACAACTGCTATGATTAACGGCCTCGGCACGTCAAATATTGTTGTTTCCAACAGTTTAGAACACTAGAACTATTCCGTCGATTTCTATGATAGACAAGCCTGAGTAAGTTGACAGAACCGATAAGATTGGTCGGAACAAGTTTTAGTTGTTTGACTTTTGATTTCCAATCAAGTTGATTTTTATATTATTTTACTCAATTGCAATTTTTTTCTCGTATCTCAAAAATGACAAGAAAGTTTAATATCAATCTATAAAACAGTGTTATTTTTCAGTTAGATCAAAATCTCAGTAGTAAAAAAAAACTGCCCATTGAAATTGTATTTTCCGAGCAGAGCGAAACAGACAGAAGACATGCTACAACAGAAAATATTACGATCAAAAATAGAACAGGGACGATAGGGTTCTACTCTTCCAACCACTCTCTTAAGAGGATAGACAATTAAGCGTGGCCCAATTTACGATGACTGAAATCCATTGTACAACGGGCCACGCATACTCCCAGAGATTGTCATTGAACTATTATTCGTAAGAAGAGACAAAACATAGGTTGTAGCAGTTCTAAGAAAGAAAAAGTCTAAAAACTCAAAAACCGGAAAATAAAACAAGGAAAATAAAATTTTATGGCCTAAGGAGTAATTTTACAAGGTTCATTATGAAAACCAAATATGTTTATCATAGCATAATTAGTCGGCGTGCCAATTTTCATGACAATCAGACTATGTAAACAATAATTTTAAATATAAAAATTTGATGGTGGGTGGTAAAAGGAAAAAGAGCCGTGGTATTCCCATATGCGATTCATCAGAAGAAAATTCCCGAGCCATATAAGCCATTCTCGAGATACCAGCAACAACAGCTGATGTCGAAAAAAATTTTTCACCACTTCTTCGAAAAGAATGAAATATAAAACTGCAGTGCCGCAGCCTCTTATAGAGCAAACGTTCCCGAAAGATCCGCCAATAAACCAAGAGAAAGCTGGGTAAAGAAAAAAGGCGTTAAAAACCACCCACACAAACAATTTCAAGAGAGAAGAATCGATTATATTATGATTTTAGTAGCTGTCTTATTGAAATTGTAAAAAAAATCTATTATAATCACTTATTAATCGATTATCATCTCTTGAAGTCATTTTTAAAGTAGGCTAATTTTAGGCAAAATTTTAATCAATTATAATTAATTATAATTGATTATTTTGTAAGATATGTTTCAAGTGATTAAAATCGATTGAAACAGATTTTCTGTACTGTTCGATTTTCGAAAATTCAAATATCGAAAACTTTGAAATCTGACATGTCAAAAAAATTTTAAAAAAATTGAAAAAGGCTTGGAATGTGCTAGAAACTGGCGTATATTAGCATGAGCCATACCAATCAAGTATGGCCGCCCCGTAAGCTGTACATAAAGTATATAAGTTGACCCGCTAGATTTGACCCTCTAGAGTTGACCCAGTCTTGGCAAAGTTTCGCTGGAAGTTATTATTTTGCTTTAGTTGGTCGGAACTGACAGTAAAAATAGTAAATCGTTTTCGCAAACAAAGAAGATAGTGTAAAGCCCCTTAATTTGTGTTCTAGTTTACTGGGAGAGATGAATTGTGTACCATAGAAAATTTTTGAAATTTTTTTTTGTTTGAGAAAAACATTTACAATTTTCAATGCACGTGCCGACAAGATGCTTTCAGCTGTATTTTAAATCGTAGAGCGAGATGTAGTTAATCTGTTTTGATTTGAAAAAAAAAATTAGAACTAAAAACTTCATAAGATAACCCCTTTCAAAATTCGTCCCTACTTATTTTTAGTTATTTTTGCTGAAGCGTTCTCATTATTTTTTTAAAAGCATCATAATGTAAGCCCCCAATATATAGGGGAGCTATATTAGGAGGATTTTAAGGGAGCTTTAAGGGGAGGGAACTCCCTTAATATAACTGGAGGGGGAGTTAAAGTAAGCCAGATATAAATAGAGAGAGAGAGAGAGAGAGAGAGAGAGAGAGGTAGAGATCTAAACTGCAGATCTAACCTTTTTTTTTTTAAATTTTGTTCTGTCTTTCTCTCTCTCTGTCTCAATTTTAAGATGCTTGAATTTTTAGGGGACTTATTATAGGGGGCTTATTTTAAGTGACTTGTATTAGAAAAAATTAGGGGCTTATGATAGGGGCAGGGATTGTTATATTACGGGTATTATTAAGCCCCCTAAAAATTTAAGCACCCCCATAACAACCCTCCCTCAACTGAGTGGTAGTGAAAAGGTGTGTATTATTGTATGGGGCTTAACTATTAATAATAGGGTGCCATAACTATTTATATTGAAGATCAAACGTGATTTTTAGGGAATTACTTAGCGTTATAAAAAGAACGTGATCCCTCTTACGACGTACTCATAAACTCAGCACACATTCTGCTCTTACCCCCCCCCCCCGCCCCAACTGCTCAAGCTTTTTCTTCGCTGGTACTAACCTCCTGCTCAAGGCACCCCACTCCTCGGTACCCTCTTCACCTTCACCAACCTCCTGCTCATGACACCTACTTCTTTGGTCACCCTCTTCACCTGCACCAACCTCCTGCTCAAGGCACCCAACTCTTCGGTTACCCTCTTCACCTGCACCAGGCACCTGCTCAAGACATCCAAATCTTCGTTCACCCTCGTCACCTGCACCAACTACCTGCGCGAGGCACCGAACAAGAGACTGATCAGCGAGATCATAATAGAACAAGAGAACAACGTTGAACAACATATGAGGCGATAATGGTTAATTTTAAAATATTTAGTGATTATTGATGAAATCTTTCAAGTCGCTTTGAATATGTTTATTTTGAATGTTTAATCTTTTTTTTCTATGATTATTAGTTTTTATAATTATTAATTTCACCAAATTTCTTTTGAAAAAGTCAGGAATTATTATGCTTTTTAATCGATAATAAGTGGTTGTCTGTTTGATCTGTAATCATGTATAATGGATCATACGACTTTATAATCTCTTGGAGAATATCACGATTAATATCGATTATAATAGATTATAATATCTTGGAAAATATCACGATTATAGTAGATTATAATCGATTATAAGAGGTTTTCTGTTGCAATTATAATCAAATAAAGTGGATTAAAAGAGATTATAATCTCTTGAAAATATCACGATTATAATCGATTATTATTCCTTCAACAACCTTGTTTTGGTAATTATAATCAAGTAAAATTGTGAAAAATTGTCATAATAATCCGTTATAATCGATTACTTACGCCTTAATTTTGATGCGGGCAGTAAACGAAAATGCAAAAAAAATCATTGGAGACTACATTGGGAGACTTTATTTTGATTAGTTTGCCAAATACAATGAAATAAACCAGCAAATGATACAATACTAGAAAACAATGCGGCACAATGAACTGTGCGCTCAAATGAGAGGAGCATTTGAAAGGCTTAAAAGCGAGGAACTACTATTGAAACTAAAAACATCACATGTAAGACGAATATTTTGTTTCTATCTGGCTTCAAATAGAGTAATGATTTTGAGAAAAGAAATAAGTGGGATGATGCAACCGGTCTGCTGGATGCATCAAAACTAATTCTGGCTTTCTAACACTCAGTGATCTAGTCTGTAAGAAACTTTAGATAAAGGATAAGATAAAAAAACACCAGGTTTTTGCAACAAAATTTTTGAATAGAACTGTGGTAAAATAGAACAAATACTTGCAGCGGACGCATCAAATTTTTATACAAAAATGCGAGCAAATAGGAAAATATTGGCATGAAGTAGTTATGCTGAACAGTATGGGCTTCTCTCACAAAAAATAACACACGAGGTCTTTTTCTAATCAGTCGTGAATTACTCAATGGGGCTTCAAATGCCTAAAGTTTAACAGAAAATAGACTGCGTTTCTTTTTTTGAAAAACTCCCAGCAAGAATGCAACAATGCAAGAAAATCCCAGCAGGAATGCAAAAGTAGGGTAATTTTTAATATAGTTTTGGTTACCTGGAAAAAATTTTAAAAGAGGGACGACGCAACTCTTAGATCACCCTAAAATTGGACACTAATAAACTTTATTGGGGGATGGTTCTCATGCTTGAGGGAACGAATGCTTGAAAAGTTTCAACCAATCAAAATCGCTAAGCGTTCCTATTGGTTAAATACTTTTCTCACAAAAGCGAAGTCAATATTAGCAGAAAATGTTTTAAATCAGAGGAAATTAATCAAAAATTTTACAAATTGCAGATTACAACCGCAATACTATTCAGATAAACATCAAGATTTATGAGTTCAAGTTCATTAAAAAATTTTCAGTCTTGAAAACTCATCTGCCTATTATCTAATCGGTGAGCGTTAACACTATTGGCCTGGTTATATTTTCCTACTTTGAGATTTTTGCGATTTACTTCGAGATTTTGAATACTCATTTCTGATTGGCTGAAAATAAGCTAAAAGTAATTTCAAGCATTCGTTTCCTCAAGCATGAGGGACGCCACTAATAAGGGGAGGGTCATTGGTGGCGCCCTTCATGCTTGAGGGAACGAATGCTTGAAATTAAATTTAGCTTACTTTCAGCCAATCAGAATTGAGTATTCAAAATCTCGAAGTAAATCGCAAAAATCTCAAAGTAGGAAAATATAACCAGGCCAATAGTGTTAACGCTCACCGATTAGATAATAGGCAGATGAGTTTTCAAGACTGAAATTTTTTTAATGAACTTGAACTCATAAATCTTGATGTTTATCTGAATAGTATTGCGGTTGTAATCTGCAATTTGTAAAATTTTTGATTAATTTCCTCTGATTTAAAACATTTTCTGCTAATATTGACTTCGCTTTTGTGAGAAAAGTATTTAACCAATAGGAACGCTTAGCGATTTTGATTGGTTGAAACTTTTCAAGCATTCGGTCCCTCAAGCATGAGAACCCTTCCCATAACAAACTTTACAGAAACAGAAATTTCAAAAACTCAAACTGTCAAAGTTGTGACTCAAAGCTAACTAGACGCAATTATCTTTTGGGAGCTCCTGACAAACGAAAACAGTTTCCGCATTGTAGAACAACACCAGAGTCTTTTAACTAATTTTATTTTGCATCTTGCAAAGTATAACTTTGATGGGGAGATTGTGGCATAGAAAAGACAACCGCTTCGAGGGTTTGATACCGAAGAAGCAGGTGCGTTCCATGAGTTCATCAAAGTGATATGATACGATTGTCAATATTTTGTTATGCACAAAAAAAAAAGTGTCTACAAAATATTTATGAGGTTATGTGGATTTTCACGACATATATGGTTCCAGTAAGCAAAAGAAATTTTTGCAACAGCACAAAATACTGTGTTCAAAAAATCTATCGAATTGTTTTTGAATTTAAAAAATGAATCTCAGGAACTAAATGCGAAAGAAATTAAAACTGCCTCTAGCACCGATAATATTCAAGACTCATATGGACAATACGCAAAATTACCCTTCATTAGTCTAGTCAGTAGAAGCCTATCAACGGGGGTTGAATTTCATGAGTTAATTCAGATAGCCCGATTGGTAAAGCATAGTAAGGTATAACAATAACCGGTAGAGAAATTTGGGATAAAATTGACAAAACTCCTTTGATGAATTCGATGACCAAGGTTACTGAATTTGATCATACGACTGCTCTTCATTGAAGTGGCAAACATCGAGACAAAAATATTTCATTTTTGGGGGAAAAGCTAGAAAAATTTCAACCACGCTGTTAACAATATTTCAATAATTTCGTTTTTTTATGGTTATACGTTTACTTTTCTACAGCTTTTTTTTGGAGGATGGAATATACCATTAAACAATTTTTTCGGAAGTTGAACCTTCATGGTTATTATGGTCATTATATGAAACTGAGGAGAATTATCAAAATCATTAAGGTACAGGTGAAAACAAATTGAATTATGGTGTGAAAGACAAACAAGATGTGCATTGTAAGTATTAATCAAACTATGCCATGAGGCGACCTTCGGTACCTCATTATATTCTATTTACTTATGTATTGTCTTATCTAACTATGTCCTAAATATCTACTTATAGTGCAGTAAATTGATTCAAGGACAAATCTCACCAGCTGACTCGCTTGTCACTTGAGAATCTGAGGTGGTCACTTGCGAAAGCCTTAAGTGTTAAATCTAGTCATAAAAACATTAAACATTAAAAACAGTACTTCAATTCTGGATTCGTTAATCATTTATTCGTTACTCTATTCTATCTATTTATATATCATATCTAATTCAATATTCGAAATTTACAATACCGTTTTCCCTACTCAAACTGAGGGAAATCTCATGGCGCAGCCAGCAGTTCCTGTGAATGAAGACAGGACTGACCTACTCGGAATACCACCTTTTTGGGCGAGAACATCGGTTAACCCACCTTTCATTTGGGAGACTTGGGTAGGACAATTTATTTTGGCCGTGAGTCTCAAAGACAACATTTCACCGGGGGAGTTACTAGTTGCCCCAGCAGAGTTAGTGGATGAACCCTACCCAAAGCCCGAAGCACCGAGTGCTGAAGAAAATGCAGCAGACGTGGCCAATAGGAACCTCCGAATTGCAGCAGCTAATCGAAGAATCGATGAGTACAATCAAGAGAGGAGAAGGAAAGGACCTCGCATTGGACATAACTGGTGTTACTATGAGGCAGAGGCGCACTGGGAAATGAGAGGAAAAAACGATTCTTGAATTCTTACCCTCATTTGGACCTCAATACTAGTTCTTTCATTGATTTTAACAAGTGTTGTGAGGATGTTTTCAAGGCAGAGCGGGACGACACAGTCGAAAGGATTCAGCTGTATAATACAATTTTCATGCAGGATAATGACTCATTCTCATCATTTTACGCCCGACTTAGCGCTCAAACTGCGTTGTGTAATTGGCCGATTGATCAGGAAAGAGCAACATTGAAAGACTTGTTTATTGGTCGCATTCGCGATGTGGAGGTTCAGAAGCAATTAATCAGAGCAAAAGCCAATCTTGATGATACTCTACAACTGGCCTTGGAGAATGAGAAAGGGGCCAAAACATCAGAACAATTTCAGAAATTGCTCCCACATAACAACGCTACTTCTAATACTACAAACTCTATTCGAGTCAAGCAGGAACCAACTTCGTCAGTACAACAATTTAAGAGCCAAGGAAATAGTAGCCGGGGAGGAGGTGTAAACCGTCCTAACCAACGACAAGATCAAAATAAACCATGTTATTTTTGTGGCAACCCGTTTTCTTTGGAGCATCGCCGGTCGTGCCCGGCTAGAGAAGCTACTTGCAATGCCTGCAAAAAGAAGGGTCATTTTGCTAAGGTGTGTAACACTACGAGACGACGCGTGAACATGGTACAAAATGAAGAGATGGCTACAGACCAAGAGTGTAATTTAATTGAAGTTAATGGTGACAGCGAGCCGGAATATGGGGTCATGGCGATAGGCGTTGTGCAGATTAACAATGTGGAACTTCTAAAGACAGCGGGAGGACAACCAAGGAGCCTCAGTATACAGTTACGTTCCGGTAACTCTTTCTTCTATTCTACGGTGGACACTAACAGTCCCGTATCTTTCTTTAACAAGAAAACGGCGGATATACTCATGAAACGGATTCCCAACGTTAAATTTAAGGACATCGCGAGACACCCTCTAGACGTTACTTATGTTGACTATAACAAGAAACCAATTCAACTGTTTGGTTCTCTGTAAATCACTATTACATCGAAAGGATGGAAAATCGAGAATGCGTGTTTCCTGGTTTCCAAAAATCGTACTCGAAATTTACTCGGGTTGAACCTTCATGAGAAATTGGGAATTGAAACGGTGCAACGCAGACCGGCAGAAGTTAGCTACGCGGCGAAAGATCAGGAATTGGACTCGACCTCAAAGTTCTGGAGGGATCACTCTGTCAAAAGGTATCCAAATGTATTCAGCAGGCTGGGGAGGTCGAAAAACCATAAAGTATTCACTAATTTTAAAGACCCGTTGGTGCCCAGACAAGTTAAAGGCCGAAAAGTTCCTATACATTTACAAGATCGGGTCACGGCTGAGATTAAAAAGTTAATTAAAGACAAGCACATTGAAAAGTTAGAAAAATGTACTACGGATCATTTCATCGCACCCATAGTCTTAACTGCAAAGAAAGAAGGATCTATAAAACTCGCGTTGAATGCTAAACCTATGAATGCCCAAATCTAGCAAAACAAATGTCAAATGCCTAATATGCATAAATTGATTGACTCGGCGGCTCAAATCATAACTAGAGACACACCTGGGGAGGTGTGGCTTACTTCTCTGGAACTTAAATACGCTTTCAGTCAATTACCTTTATCGTAACTAACCAGTAGTCATTGTAACTTTAGTATTTTGTGCGGAGAGGCAACTGGCACATATCGATTCAAGACTGGTTTCTACGGACTGATGGACATGCCTACGGAATTTCAGAAAGCGATGGACTATACGTTACAAGGATTGGAGGGTGTCATATGTTACCTCGATGATATACTGGTTGTCACTAAAGAAAGAGTTGAAGATCATAACGTACTAGTCGAAAGAGTGATGAATCGATTGGATGAAGAAGGATGGGCGTTGAAACTTAGTAAATGTGAGTTTTCAGTTAACAAGCTAGTCTGGTTAGGGTATGAAATCGATGAAAACTGTTACGCTCCAAAATTCTCACAAATAGAGGCAATCAAATCGCTGTTGCCACCCAAAACTCTTAAACAGTTAAGATCGTTTATGGGTACACTCAATCATCTTCAACCTTTCATCCTGGATTTGCACAAATATACGGTCGCATTCACAGCTTCGTTAAAAGCGGAGAATAAGAAATCGTTTTTGTGGGGGGAAGAGCAAATTATTGCGTTTCAGAAGATCTTAAACCTCATAGCAAACATCCCTAATTTGTTTCTTTACGATGCTTCGAAAGCTTCGCGTGTTAAATGTGATGCAAGTCATAGAGGGCTGGGGGCTTGCTTGGAACTAGAAGTAGAGCCAAATGTTTGGGCCCCGATTGCGTTTGCCTCTAGGTTGCTAAACTCCGCGGAAATCAAGTATAGTACCAATGAGTTAGAACTTTTGGCTATTGTATGGTCGTGCGAACATTTCCGTACATATTTACTTGGTAAACGTTTTGTTATTCTAACCGATCATAAGGCCCTCATTTCCGCCCTCAATGAAACGTATGGTAAAAAGTCTTATCAGTCACGACTCTCTCGCTGGGCGGACCGCCTCATTCCGTTCGACTATCAAATCGAACATATACCCGGCTCCGCCCTAGGCATCGTCGACTATATGTCTAGATACCCGACTTCTGTAGCACCATTGCCATCATCGCATGACGAATTATTTGTCATTAAATCTATTCAAGCTTTTCACAATGCTTTAAATTTGATTGGTACTCAATCCAAACCTCAAGTAGTGCCGGTGGGGCAAATTTCAAATTATAACCAGTTTCCACCAATCAGATTGTTTGGTGAAATTAGAGGCGAAATTAGCTACCTCTTAACTAATACGACAAACCAATCAACGTTCGATTCATCTGACCAATCACCTTGTTGCAAACAGTTCAGTTGGTCGCCTCTAGAGGGCGTCGCGAATAGTACTCAATATGTTAACCAATCTCAAAAGGATATGCTAATTTATCGTCATAATTCCTCACCACTAGAGGGCGTTCATTCATGCTCTCAGTAAACTAGCCAATCATATGCTCGTATGCAAAATCGTGAGTATATATCACCGTCGCGAGAGGTCGACTTTTCATGCTCTAGTACTCTCGACCAATCACAGCACAGTATGCAAATGCGATACGCTAAACCGGAAGTTTTTGCTCAAACTCATTGTCTCCGACCTTACAACTTAGAAATCAGTAAGGATATGGATACTTTAAATAATCTTGCTCAAAACACTACTCTTAACTCTGCTCTCAATAACTCAAATACTTCTACTAATACTATTGACTTTGCAAATAATACGATCGAACAAACAAATCTCCTCAATTTTGTTGAAAATTTTTCTACAAATTCCCCTAATTTTTGCACCTCCAGTCAACTAAGACCCAGACTATCTACAGTTCGCCCTATGGATCGCCCGAGCCGTATTGATCAAATACGTACCCGAAAAATTGCCAGGCAGAGACATTCTCGAGAACGTTTCGTGGTTACTCGAGGACAAACGACGCAAAAGGCCCTCACTCACTTCCTCGATAAGTGCCGGAGGCAGCGGCTAACGAGACAGGCCAGACGAGGAGAGACACTTCGAATGGGGGTTAACGCCATCAATAACCACAAACCGCTGGTCACACAGGACAAAAAGAAGGTGGTCGGATTGCCGGGACTGTTCGACGTGGATCTGTTGGGAGAGCTGACAGGGGAAGACCCGTTCCTCGGACCGATGAGAACTGCTATCATCAATAAGGATGTGCAATCCTTTAACAAACTGGGGGCGTACATGACCCAATTCTGGACGAAAGCGGCGGTGGTGAACAACTGTGTCCTGAGAGACAACAAACTAGCCATACCCGAACAGTTACGAAGTGCTATCCTGATTCGACTTCATCGCTCGCACCCAGGCCAGGCGGCCATGATGGACGCCTCGGAGTATATTTGGTGGCCATTTCTCAACCGCCAGATCGTTAATGTCTGCGAACAATGCCCGGAGTGTACTCTATTTGGTAAGAACATCAAAACTTCCGCGACTTATGACTCAGCTAAGCCGTTACCAACGTTGTCAGCTCCAAACCAAGAATTGCAACTTGATTTCGCGGGTCCGTTAATAGATGATAAGTAGGGGAAAATCTACATTTTAGTCGCCATAGATAGTTTTTCTAAGTTCCCCTCGGTGATGTTAACTAAATCAACCAGTGCGAAAAAAATAGTCAAATTTATGCGATCATATATTCGTAATCATGGCATACCAGAAACCATTAGGACAGATCAGGCATCTGGGTTTCATTCTGACGTCGTTAAAGAATTTTGCAAATTGAGAGGCATTAAACACATCCTCACAGCGGTGGGGGATCATCGGAGTTGTGGGCTGGTGGAGAGATCGATCCAGACCATAAAACGGAAGTTAGGAACAGAAAAATAAGATCCTAATTTTAAAAATCTGAAGTCAACTTTACAACAAATTATCGTTGATATTTGGAAAACTAAGCATTCTACGTTAAAAGTATCTCCTTTTGAGTTACACTTTGGGAGGAAGCCCAACACTGAGTTTTCATTAGCACGTGATAATGTTGTTCATTCTCCTACTTCAGCACAAGGACTAGAGAGGAACCTCCTAACCCCGGAGCAACGGTCAAGCCAGGATTACAGCCGCGATAGGGCTAAAGTTGTACCCAGAGGATCGTCACACAGCCCAGAAATCCCCTATAAATTCAAGCCACTCTTTGGTGTGGGCGAGCGTATAGCGGATAGTCAACCAACCGTATAAAGCCTTGGAGAACCTTGCGAAGGCAGCTAACACCTGGAAGCAGTGGAAACGGAATGTGCCTCCACAACAAGGACAAGATCTTCTCCGTGAATTGGCGGCTTGGAATAGCGACCTCGCAAACTCGCTGAAATCAGGGATCACGAAGGGGACCCTACGCTTTTACGATAACGCCCGCTATACGTCAGCACCAGCACTCTCGCATTCACAGAGAATGAACGTGTCGTCTTCTTCGAGGGCCAAAAGACTGTCCAAAACAACTTAATTAGAAAAATTAGTTTTACAAGATTCTCTAAGAGTCAAAATCTTTCGGAAAGTCCTTGATCGAAAATCGGGAAATCCTCTGTTCAAACTAGCAAAAATCAAGATTACTCATGTCACGGATCATACTTACATTACCGACAAAGGGAAAGTCTACCGAAAAAATCACCTAAGCCTAAGACATAATTTTAACCTCCCTAAGTTTTCAGCTACGCCAGGCACAGTGGGAGAACGCTTGCAGCGACGAATTGCTCCTCGGCCCCAGTCTCAACTATCTACTATTCCAGCTACACGGCAGACAGACGAATCTTTAGAGGGCAAGGTGATCGACTTAACAGCAGAGTCATCAAGCGAGGACTCATTGATCACTGGGCCTCAGCTAGAGTTGGTGGAGGCACCGGTTACAACACCTCAAGGATTGGCTCCCGTGATCGCTACATCAGAAGCTCCGATCATCAACCCTCCAACTAATCCCGCCTTGATATCTCCTACAGGGGCGTTAGCAACACCCCAGGACCAGCCAGAGACTTCTGACACAGCAGCAAAAGACACAGCGGATACTGGCCATTTGGAGGTCGACAATCCTACCTCCCAATCTTCGAGCGAGTTTAATAGGTCATCTAACTGGTCCAAGAAACCGACGAGGTTTTATGGAGATCCTTATCGTCATTCAGTTAAGAGTGTAACTGAATCAAACTCTGCAGAGCCTTCGTCACTACAAACAAACACTGTTCAAGTCATCACTACGCCGTTCACCCCGATTGTTCGAAAGGTGCCGTTTCCCAGAACTAAGGAGCAAACTACTCCGTTCAAGAAAACTAGAATCGAAGAGCATGACAAAACTTCTTGAACTAGAGGGGGAAGGATTTTTTCTAGAGGTGGAAGTGTCATGAGGCGACCTTCGGTACCTCATTATATTCTATTTACTTATGTATTGTCTTATCTAACTATGTCCAAAATATCTACTTATAGTGCAGTAAAATGATTCAAGGACAAATCTCACCAGCTAAATCGTTTGTCACTTGAGAATCTGAGGTGGTCACTTGCGAAAGCCTTAAGTGTTAAATCTAGTCATAAAATCGTTAAACAATAAAAACAATACTTCAATTCTGGATTCGTTAATCATTTATTCATTACTCTATTCTATCTATTTATATATCATATCTAATTCAATATTCGAATTTTACAATACCGTTTTCCCTACTCAAACTGAGGGAAATCTCAAACTAAAGTAAACGAATGACACTAACAACTGTGGAAATTCAGTTTTTGAAAAATGAGCTGAAACCGTTGTCAATGTGTGAAAGAAACTGTTAAAGTTTAGAAAAAACAAGGAAACTGTATAGGTATGAATTCGGGAGCTTTTAAATTGTCTATCTCAACTGTTCATGACAAGGTCCGTGGTTCGGCCGAATGTCTACAAGGTTGGCTGTATAACTAAAAAAATGAATCGGGCACCAATCGAGCAACAATTATAATCAATTGGGTTGTGCAGACTATCAGTATCAATTAGAATCCATACGGATTGGCAAAAATGGGACCCTTCTGGATTGGCAAAGTTAGGACCCTTCCGGATTGGGACCTTTCCAAGTTGGCAAAATAGGACCATTTCGGATTGGCAAAATTAGGAACCTTCCGGATTGGCAAAATGGGACCCTTCCTGATTGGCAAAAAGGGAACCTTCTCGATTGACAAAATTTTTGACCATTCCGGATACAACTTTAGAGCTCTCTTCTGCAAAAATAACTAACTAGCAAGTGTTCGTTTTGATTTTGGACCCCTTCGGTTTGAAGCTAAGCTGCTTATTTTACAATTTCCTTTAACTGGATGGGGTCTATTAACAAGACTAGTTTCGACTTGCTCGCTTACTTCGAGGTTTCCCAAACCTCCTTATCATCGAAAACAAAGCAAAAGTGCTTTATTGAACCGTTACTACCATTTGGAAGGGATAGAAGGGCTTTCCGAAAGAAGACTAATTTGAAAATCGGTCTTTTTTGCTGAAAACACTCTGTAAAAATTTCATTGATTATTTCTTCCGAATTTTGAAAGCTTAAATTTAAGCTTATTTCATTCATAATCTAACAACATCAAATATACCGGACTAGTCAATCAGTTCTCAGGTTATAAAACGAAACAATTTTGGTCCCAATTTACAAAATTTTCCAACGTATAGATTCCGCCCAACTTTTTATGCAATTCTTGTCCTGTTGACCTAAAATTATCATTTCGAGCTCAAAAGGCCTACACTGTTCTATATTAACGCAAAATTCACAATCAAAAACGTTTCAACCGAAATGATTTGCTGAAAAACTTGCAAATTGGACCCCTCCGAATATGTGAATCCACTAAATCAAATTCGTTAAGTCCGATTTCACTGAGATCAGGAAGGTTATCGGTAAACGGGTTCTAAAACATGTCGATTTCTTAGTGTATTTTATCCGAACACGAATTATTATTGCATTAACTCAAAAATTTCTAAAAATTTTCTTATTTTACGGCATTTCGTTTATCCAAAAATTCAGATCTCTACACTTAATTTGTTCTAAGTTAAACCATTTCGTTTATCCAAAAATTCAGATCTCTACACTTAATTTGTCTGGACTAAGTTAAACCAGTTCCTTTAGTTATAAAAGTTGAATTACAACGATACTACCGAACTTAGCGCTTATTTTATTCCAAAAAATATGGTTATCTCGAGGATCGCGTTTTGTGGGGGATCAGATTATCAATTTTCTGACCCTAAAAACTGGTCTGCTTACGGTCTATTCATTTGAAAAATAGTTTAGGAATAAAATTATGGGTAGTATTAGAAGTAGCACTAAATATAATACCCCCCGATATAATACCCCCCGATACCCGGTGTGATGACGATACCCAAAAGTCGATTGTTGCTGTCCTTGTGATCCTTCCTGCTGCTTCCTGCACTGGTGGATTGATCTTCTACTGCAATCACTTGACTCCTCCTGATTGAGCGCAAATTAGCATTAATGTGCTTGAAATCTCAATTAACCCTCGAGAACAGGGACACGGGAAAAGCTACAGAGTTGATCGTAACGATCGGGCTTGACATAAATGTCCCTAATAATTAAATATATAAAAACAACAAACGGGAAAGTCAATCGCATCTCGTCTGGGGGAATGTTCGCTACTGATTTTATGTTTCTACTGTTTTTTGTTTTTTCGATTATTTTTAATCGAAAAGTTTTTTTTATTTCGTGGTTTTTCTTAGGTTCCAATTTACTTTTTAATTGGTTGATTGTATATCGTTTTTGTTTTTGGTCAAATTTCGCTTAAGGAATGACGGTATGGCCAATTCCCCACTCTTCAAGATACTTGAATTATCGGTCTTAACTAGGTTAAAAAGTGAAATCGGGGAATTCGGAAGGCTTTTGCGTTCAGAAACTTTTTTCTGGCTCTTGGTTTAGGCCTGATTTAGGCACGAATCAGAGGCCTCTGATAATTGCTCCGCCGATTATGATGTTATGGAAAACACCCAGGACCCCCTGTAAAAACACATGTGTAACCTTCTCTCGGAAATACATACCGACGGAAAGTAAAGCTAGATTAAAAAGCGACTGGCTAGCATCTAAATAGAGCCTTACGTTCTTTTAACTGTCTCTGTCATAGCCAATTTGGTGTGGTTCTCATAACATCGGGTCGACATAAAAATTACTATTTGTAGGCTATCAGTCGAACCTCGCACAATAACTTAGTTACAAGCAATATAGTGACCTCATGGCTGGGTCGCAGCATCCCCTGATCACGAGGTTACGCCTTAAAAAAGAGTTCATACATTTTACAATTACATCAGAGAAAGATCGAACTTTTGTCTTAATTTCTAGCTGAAAAGAAGTCTTATATTGAGTAAATTCCATTCAGGCCATACCAGGAATCCACAAAATAATTAAACTGATAGTCTCTGAATTCACTGGAAGACCTTCCGGATTCCCGATCTTCGCCAAATAAGCTCGCTCTTCAGCCCTAGAAATGGTTGTAATCCTGACTCAGCCTTCTCGATTGATAAAATCAGCACGGTAACGATTGTGACAGCACAATCTTTACTTTCCATAATGCTTTCGGATCTTCGCGTTCGTTCAAATTGTCTCTTTAAATTTAGTCTGCTTTTTCAAGTTCTTGTCCAATTATAACCAGCGGAATTCTTCCTGTCTGATTTTCGCGCTTTTCATTGGTCGCGAAAATTAAGTGACTCCTTTTGAAAGAATTTTCATAAGTAAGCATGTTAGTCCAAACTGACCCTTCCTAATTCGTCCTTTTCATCAAATAAGAACGTTCATCGACAGAATCGCTGCTGATTCGTGCCATCGAACTCCTTCAACTGAAAATTCGTTTCGTACTGAGGCAAAAACTGATAATGCCACAGAAACAAAAACCAAAAGCAAATCTCTGTTGTGGTTATCATTTTTGTATAAGCGACGAAGCCCAATAATTCACAGTTAAAGCTGTGTTTCTCGGAAAAATAAAGTTTTCGATTTATTGACCATTTTTTGAAACTGTTCGGACTTTTCTCAAAACTTAGACCCTTTTTAGCAGAACAAAAATATTAGTTTTGGAAAGTTAAGTTTTTTTGAGCTTTTGAACTCGTCTGTAGAATTTTTTTGACTTTTCTTTGAACCGGCTGAAAGATTTTCTCCTGTAGAAGCGACGTCTTATTTTTTGCATGAAAAAAAAACATTCTCATAATTTTTCACCCTTCACTTTTGTTCCAGAAGAGAAACAACTAAGGGTTTGGGCAAAGTCCTATTATTGAAACTACCCATTTCATCACACATCAGATAAACAAAGTTATCTAGACACCTACCTCCAGCTTTAGGTGGGGCCCCTAGTTATCTTTAATCAAGACGCACGAAAATTTTGGTTCTTTTTTTTTAAATAAACTTTTTAAAATTTGTTTCAACTTGTTTTTCATGTTTTCGTGTTGTATCGCGAGAAGTGCGGAGCTCCGATTCGCCCCTGTGTCCCTTCTGTCAATTTTCCTCAGAATAATGCATTCTAGAAAAGGTACCACAAAGGCTCTCTGCGAGAGCCGTTTAGGCTCTGGCAGCTGTTGGCTATGGAAACGGAAAAAAGAGCCTTTTAGGTACCTTTCAATTTCTTAGGACATTTTGCACCATTTAATTTTTTTGACTTCGTCTCAATTACTATTCAGCATCTTTTTTGAAATTTTTATCATCAATTTTTTTTATATTGTTTTGCAAGTGTTGCGAAGCTCCGCTTTACCCCTATATATTTGTGAGTAGCTGGTAGTACTCAATTATTCCAGCTTTCGATGACTTCATCTGTACCTAGTATGCCTGACTAGAGTATGAGGAACGAAAATTGTGCTGGAATATAAAATATCAATTTCCCAGTGAACTTTATGAGTAGGGCATTTCCATTTTGTCGGTTTTTTTTTCAGAAGAATGCCTCCTAGAAAAGGTACCAAAAAAGCTCTCGCAGCTGGTGGCAATGGAAACGGAAAAGAAGCTATCACCACGTTGAAGCAAAATGAGAAGAAGCTTCAACATGAACTGATAAATCTTTTTGATAAAGTGCAAAATGGAAAATTGGACAATGAAACAGCAGTGTCGATTCTCAGACGTTATTATGAAAAGGTTTAGTGTTTCTTTCATTTTGTTGAACTGTTTTTTTGTTGATTAATGAAAATAAGCTGACGTTTAGGCAAGAGGAGTCACTGGTCAGAATGAAATTGAAAATATTCCAGACTTCGCAGAAAACATCCAAGATTTCAATACTTTTATCAGTGGAATTTTGGTACAAAATTATGAGATACCTGAAAAATCGTTTCCCGTGGAAAAGAGCCTAAAACTTTTTGCCTCATTTGCTTGCTACTGTATAGGCGAAGAGTTGCCTTTTGTGGATCAATTAACATGGCTAATTGAACAGGTTAGTCTGCAATTTTTGTTATTTTGTTTTGTATAGAGTTTAGATCTGCTATCATTGAAAATGCATTTAGTTTCACGACGATCAGCGAAAACAGTTTCGTCTGAAAACATGTCAACTTATACTGAATATCATGACCCTGTGCGCGAGCGAAGAAATTGACCTGAGCGTTGGCCTCTGGAACAAACTCCGCAATATTCTGCTGGTTCGGAGCAGAGACAAATCCTCGGAGGCGCGACTGATGGCAGTGAAGGCACTCGTGTTTTTTCAGCCTCAATTAGATGATGAAGATATGGAAGATGATGCAGCTACGCGCACTCAGGTGTTGGACAAAGATGCTGTCGTGAAACGTGAGATTTTTGCAGAATTGAATGAAGCTTAGAAAAATTGTTTGGAAAGAGGTTTTTACTATTTAACGCTTTAAATGGAAGCTCGTATCGAACTTTTATTTTTTTTCGCGGTTTCCTAATTTGCAGTTTTTACTCAACCCAAACATTATGAATTGGACAATTCTTTAAAAGGCAGCTTAATTGAGTTAAACTGGGCTATACTTTGTCGTTTCAGAACTAGCCTTTTTATTGGGCGCTGAATCAGCTGAAATACGCAAGGTGGTTCTATCTTCTCTCGTGGTTAACAACAACACAGTGTTGAAGTGTATTCTGCGACACTGCCGTGACGTGGACATGGGTTGTCGTGCAATTGCTGTTCAGACGCTGTCTCAGTTTGTTACCATTAAGGCTCTCTCGTTCCAGCAACGAGTGGATGTTCTAACGATTGCGTTCAGAAACTCATCCCATCGTAAGCCAATATTTGTTTCCCTTCTACCCTTGAGAATGGTACTTTTCAGACATGCTCAATTTATTCAAAATTCAAATAAAACTACCTTAATTTAGGTAGTAAATAAGTGTCGTCCGTTTCCGGTATTTGTTTCTTTTCAATTAATTTTCTTAAAAAAATGGTGACATTTTTTCGGATTCGTGATTTTTTGCCTAGTTACAGTCGTATCAGTTCCCTTTTTTTAATGAAATTTGTTTTCTTCGACTTTTTAATTTAGCCTGGGTTTATTTTGATTTTGAGTTTTTTACTCTTGTTGAAACCTTGTATCTTGTCATTTTACCAATTCTGATATTGCGTTTTTGCGAGGGCAAAAATTCTTGTTCATTAAATTCAGGTATTATTACACTTGCGAGAGCAAGTTTCTTGAAAGCGGGAACAAGACTTTCCAGTAAACAATTTTTCTTGCAAGTTTTAACTTTTCAATTTGCTTTTTTTATTGAACCTTCACAACTTTCTGGTTCTTTCAGACTTGGCCTAGAGTGACGCCGTCGCCTTTGTACCCTAAGCTATGGGGTTCGACTCTCGGTCAGATTTGTTTTGTTTTCAGTTTATATATGCCATTGAAAAAAAAATTCGGTAAAATTGAATTGTTGAACTTCCGTTATTCTGCTAAAATTTTGTTGGCTTAGTTGCCACATCACAAATCTTGTTTGTCCTGTTAGCAACCTTCAATGCAAGTGTTGTTCTGTGTAGGTTCAGGGAGGTGGACTTGAAATTATTTTTTAAATCAGTTTGTTTTTCGGCTCATCAGGTGTCTATTCAAAGATTGTTTGGCTTAGTTGCCACATCACTCATTTTTTTTTGTTGTAGGCATTTTCCTGCAGTGCAAGATTAGTTGAAAGTACAAGATTTGTTCATTCTAGTCTCAGGTGGTACTTGAAACTGTAAAGATTTTTTTCTGAAATCATATTTTTTCTGCTCAAATTGTATCTGCTCAAAGATTGCAGGCTTTATTTAATCTTCGGAAGTTTTGTTCCGTTACTAATTGTTCCGACTTTCGATACGAAAGTAAGGGAATATTTGTGCTCGGATTGGGTTTTTTTTCTTCAGACAAATTTCGACTTTTTAACTAGCCATTTTTGACGGAATTTTTTAATATCATTCAAAAGGTATTGTTGTCCTCAGCTTAAAATTGAAAAGATATTTCACCTGTGATCATTTTTCGTAAAGTTATGAGGGTTTAAAGATTGCAATTTTGACCAATTTGGCGGTATAATTCGCGCTATTAACAGGTAAGCGGAGAGTTAATCCGTCTTAGAAATTGTTCCAAATTGGTTGAAAGAAGCTTATTCGCCATAACTGATTTGTTACAAGGAGCGAAATTTATCCCTTTGTTCTTTATATGGCGTGTGGGGTGATGATTTTCATGTAAAATTCAAATTTAAAAAAATGCATTTTATTTTATTACATTTAATTTTTTTAGGTTGTTACTGCTCCATAAGCCTTAAAAGGCAGTCGGAACATTCAGGGCTTCGCCCTGATACAAGCAGTCTTGTTTAGTTTTCAAATTTCTGGTATGTTAGTCTCGAAGGAACTTCTATCGAGACATGGGTTTTTTTCAATTTTTTTTTACTTATGTTTGTTTTTCAACGAGGTTTTTCAATTTTTTTTACTTATGTTTGTGTTAATCGCAAGTGGCGCGAAGCTCCGCTTCGCCTCTGTGTGAAGTATAGTTCGTTGTTCTTGGTTTTCAAATAGTTTTGTTTGTTCACGATTCTAAGCAGAACCCAAAATTCTAAATAGTGGCTGAGTTTTGAAGAATGTTGATGAATTGACAGGTTTTATATCTCGATTGCTGCCTACCTATTGTTTGCCGTGGAAATTCTCTGTTTGTCTAGTTTTTTGCGGCGCGATTTTTCTAAACTGATGCATAGAACACGTTATATATTCATTCCACGAAAAAGACTAAACCAATTATAACTACTTTCTGGTGCGTGTTCGTTCTTGATCAGAGCGATCCTTATCTGCTCATTTTTCGAAAAAGACTAAACCAATTATAACTACTTTCTGGTGCGTGTTCGTTCTTGATCAGAGCGATCCTTATCTGCTCATTTTTCGAAAAAGACTAAACCAATTATAACTACTTTCTGGTGTGTGTTCGTTCTTGATCAGAGCGATCCTTATCTGCTCATTTTTCGAAAAAGACTAAACCAATTATAACTACTTTCTGGTGCGTGTTCGTTCTTGATCAGAGCGATCCTTTTCTGCTCATTTTTTAGGTTAACTGGTTTTGGGGGTGAATTGACAACTGTGTTGTGCATCTAAAGGGAAATACTTGGTGTATAGTTATTGCATACTGCTAAATGATAAAAAGTCCGTGCATTTTATATCAGTCAGAAGTAGCTGCATATACTGATATTATATTGCAGAAAGAAAATTTGGTCTTTCTGATTATTAATAAGGAATGTATCGTTCCTGACACCGGCTTTGACTAATTAAAGAAGGAACTTGAACTCCTTTAGACCAAAAACTCTCGAAAAAAAATCAATTGATTACAAGGACTAAACTTCATCTAATAATATTTTATTTGCAAATTGGCTCCGTCCGTTTTTTTGGCTCTTCAACACTTTTCGTTGCTTTCAATTTTTCTATTGTCATAGTCGTTTTACGTGTTAAAATTGCTAAATGCTTGATGCTGCTATAAAAGTTTTCTTTGTAATATGACAACGGGAAATTAGTTTTTTAAAACTGAAATTCAAATATTGGTGCAAACTGGCATAGAGATTTTTTGCTACTAAAGTTGTGTGATTTGTTTAACAGCTGCAATGGAAGCTGCGGTGAAGAGTCTTCTGAACAGCTGGCTGTCCCAGGTGGGAGGAGGCATCTCTGACTTCCTCAAGGTCATCGACCCTGTCTTGAATCCTCTTCTCTGCTCCAAACTGGTCCACACCATCTGTATCTCCCTCCCCAATCCACAAATGGCTCTGGACAGTTTCGATGTTTTGGACGAAAGGTTATTTTTTGCAGTTTTCTTCTACGTCTTTCGTGAATAATGGTTGATTTTAAGTGCTAATATGGAATCATTTTGTCCTGTATCTGGGTTTTCACTAAAATATAAGTATCATTTTCAATGACTTTTCTTGAACTTATTTAAGAAGGTTCTTTCACATGATTTTGAACCAAAGATTTTTTAAGTGTTTCAATTATATTGTAAAAACAGCGGAAGTTAAGTTTATTATATCAGTACATCGTGTTTTTATTCAAGTTTCAAGCCGCCAGGACGTAAGTCATTACTCTACCATTTCTAATGAATGTACTCAATGATATAAATGTGTTACTTTTTGCAGGAAATTGTTGAGCGAGGAGTGGTGTTCTCCTGAGAATGCGTTCCAGTGGATCAAACTGCTGGAGTTCCTCAAGGACCAACACCAGACAGAACTGCTGGATAAGAACACGCCCAATGTCTCAGAGTTCGCTCACTTCTTAGCCCAGTAAGCATCTATAATACGCAGTGATCGAATTTAAAACGGCCATTTTAATGAAATACGATTGCGAGAAACAAGAACCCTCGCGACATATTTAAAGAGTCTGATACTACGTCAAAAATCAAAAATTAAATTCGATCTTTCGAATCAAAGAAATAAAATAAATGGTTTCAATTTGAAGCTCTTTTTCCTACCCCCCCCCCCCCCCAACCCAACCCCTCACACAACTATCAATTTTATGGTGTAACGAGTGGTTTTACAAGGTTAATTAGGGAGACCAAATATGTTTGGCACAGCCTAATTAGTCCGCATGTCAATTTTCAAAACGATAGGACAATGTCAACAGTAGCTTTTTTAGTTAAAAATTGCAGGTGGGGTGAGGGAAAAGAAAAAGAGCCCAATTTGATAATGCTTGTTTGGCCATCTCAATTCATTGAAGTTGTTTCGTTGAATTAAAAGATCAATTTAATTTTTGACTTCTGACGTAGTATCACTCTTTAAATATGTCGTAATTTTTTTTCAGGAAAAGTCTTAAAATTTGTTCAGGCTCAAATTTACTTCGGGAATCGAAAAAAAAATGATTGAAAAATTACTTTTTTGTATTTGGAAAAATATGAATCAAGTTAAACCTTAAAATTTCAAAAGCTTTAACTTGATTTATGTTTTCTTAAATACAAATTTCAGAAAATTTTAATCAATTTTTTCGGTTCCCTTGAGTTATCTTACACTTCCAAGCATCTGTTTCCTTTGTTTTCTGAAGTTTTTAGTTACTATTTTTGAATATAAAAGGGTACAGTTCTCTTCTTCCGGCAACATTGATTAACAACGTTTAAGAAATATTTGAATCAAATATATACATTTCATCCTAGAGTTTTAATCAATAGCGGTTTTTCTATGAGACTTACATTTGATTCTAGTAGAGAATATTTATTAAGACGATGATTTAATTGAAAATCTTTCAGGATCAAACTCTTTTGTGTCAGCTTTGATACCTACTTAAACGATATTGACGAATGTGCAGCTCAGTTACTCTTTGGACGCCTGTGTTTTGTTTTTGTTTCAACTTGCTCAAATGCTTCATGGACTTGTTTTTGTACTGATGTTTATTTAATATGATCTTCTTTTTCAGCCACTCGAAAAAACTTGGCGAGACGGACGTGGAAGACGAATTGATCAGTCGGACGTTCGTTCTGCAGCAGTTCCTCGACATCGCAGAGCTCCTGGATCTGTCCATGGACGAAGTGGGAAGGTCAGAATTTAGTTTCCATCTTTGCTGAGATATCTTTGAATCTGAATTATATATCTAGCTTGTTTAAAAACTCTACTGATTAGGAAGTCTACTGATAAAAAGTCTACTTAATTGCAAAACTCTTGATGCATCAGTTTTGTAGAATCATTTTGGGAAAACTTTGTAGGTTTCTTTTTTTAAATATCATATTCAGGATTGAAATTGTTTGGGTTTGTTTAAGGAAAAATCTCGCGCAAGTGTTGGAATGTAATCTGAGAAACGCTTCCAACAACGAGTACTCGCGACTTGTGACACAAGAGTTGAAATTGCTCTATAAGCTACTCGGGAAACAGAAATTCATTCACGCTTCTTTGGACGCCATCGACGAGTTGCGATTTCCTCTCGGAGGCACGAGCAGCGACGACTTCGAAGTGCAGAAAGGCCGTGCGATGAATAAGTCGGCGACTGAAATGGGAAACCAGTCAGTAGCGGGAAGTGCGAATGAATCATCAGTATCGTCTTTGGACGCGAGTGGGCAGATAGTAGATTTGGAAACCAGTATGCTAAGAGAGCAACAGTTTCAGGTACATTTAAAGCAATGTTTGAATCTGAGATTCTTTGTGAAAGTTTTTATTGTAAGCTTTAACCGATTCGTTGAATGAGCCTCAATGCGGCTGTCTTCGTTCGTGACTATTCACCAAATTAATGAAAAATGGTTTAAATGAAAAAGGAGCTTGCGTTCAATATTTGCTTAGAAAAAAATAATGTGTTCCAGCCGTTCATTTAATTCATTTCATTTCTTTAGTTAAAACGGAGGGAAGCTCCAATATCGAACAGCAAAAGTGTAAATTTTACGAAAATCGGGATGGACTTCTAATTTAAAAGAGGTTTTTCTTTTCATATGTCCCAGCGGAATAAAAACTTTACCTAACGCTCAGGGTTTCTCGAATCTTATCAAAACAGTGTCAATCATAATTTGTTCTTGAACTTCGAAGAGCTTTAAGGCCATGTTTTTTCTTTTAAATTCAAAGTTTGAAGTTTTTGTTTAAAAAAAAAACAGTCCGTTTTCTGTTTCATTGCGTTCATTGACTCTTTTCTTACAGTCTGTTGGCTATGTTTTGTTTTTTAAACGTGTGCAACGTAGTGTGATTACTGCACTCCATTTTTTTCCAGGCTAACTCGCAAATACTGTTGCTACTTTTGGTGGAACCATTATTCTCTCAAAAGTGGTGAAAAAACCGGCGACTAACATGTGTGTCGCATATTACGGTAGTCTCTTTACACCGTACTCGACGGCCTTAAAAACTTCGAGTGGGGAGGGGTTTGGGACTTTTAACCCATTTTTGGATTTTTCATTTTCTCAAAAATTACTCTGCCAAAACATCATTTAAAAAACATGTTCATGGAATTTTCTCTGCACATGTTGATACCCCCTTTTTTGTGTTGAAAAAGATATAGCCTTAGGAAATGTCTTAATTTTGGAGTTTTGACTTTTTTTGGAAAGTTAAGAAGTTTTTGACTTTTGTGGAACTACCCTGCCAAATCTAAGATAAAGGATTTAATCGAAAGAAAATTTTTTGTAAAAACTAGTTTGACTTAGAAAGGGTCTACTTCTTGTTTACCGGTTCTTTAAAAAGCCGAAGGTTACAGGTGCAATCGAAAGATTGTCGCTAGGTTTTTTTTCTACATAGCTGCTACGCCCTTTTTGTAGGAATCAATGTTAGATCTAGCGAACGTCATTTTTGGGTTTTTTTTATTTCCTTAAAAATACGGTGCCAAAACTGAGATAGACTTCAATCGAAAGAAAAAATTTCAGGGGTATCCCATGTGGCTGCAAGTTTTCTCAGTTTTGGTACGGAATTTGCTATGGTCTTTGACCTTTTGACATTTTTTTGAATTCAGTCAATTTTCCCAAAACTAGTGTTTCTATTCTCAAATAGGATATCAATCGAATTGAGTTGTTTTAAAGATCTCCTCTGCTTACGTTTTTCTCAGTAAATTTTACAGGGAATCTGCTATGGACTTAGTGTCCATTTTTGAAAGTTTTGTTATATATTTGCAAAATTACCCTTTACCTTTCGCATTTGAATTTTTTCGGAAAATTTGTCTAATAGATAGCCTCAGCTGGGCCACAGTTTTTTTTCACAAGTGACCTTGCGGCAGATGCGAGGACGCTATACTTGTAATCTACAGGTGCGAGGTTTAAATCCGTATCATTGAATTACTTTTAATTTTATTTGGTGGTACGTATCAGGTGCTGTTTAGCATTGGCAATGTAATAGCACCTGTAGCTGCCGTTTTCTTGCTTGTTTACGAAGTGCAGCTCAGCTTTGCATCTGTGTGTTACTAGGCGTGAGGGCTATAATGAAAAAGAACCGAAAAGTAGTATAATGAAAAAGAACCGAAAAGTTTTTTGGGCTTCAAGTAGTATACTCAATCTTCTTTTTCAGTTGAACAAACTGCGCGTGGAGATTATAAAGTGTCGAGATGTGATGGATTCTTTTGTGGCAGAGAGGGATTTCATGAGGGCACAGGAGGAGAAGGAGACTCTCACTCAGCTGGAGAGGCAGAAGGATGAGATACAGAAGAGCATAGATGAGTTGAAGAACGTCAAGGTCACAAGAGGCCTCAAGGACAAGAATAAGAAACAGAAGGAAGGTAATCGAATTGAAAAATTAAATTATAAATGTAGTTAAGCCAAATAAAATCAAACACGATTGCTGTTGTTTTGCGTTCAGCTCAATTTCTGGATCTACAACCAAAAACATCCCCAACACAAGAAAAAAATCTTTTGCACTCATGGGGAATTTTTTAAATTTCCTGATTTGCCCACTGCAAGGCCCCCCTAGGCGAGGGGTTGTCATCCTCAAAAGTAATTGACTTCTGTGCAAGAAGCATAGAAAGTTCTTGCCAGCTCTTGACCCGATGACAGTTATGAATGCAAAAGATTTTTATCTTGTGTTGAGGGTGTTTTTGGTGGTAGATCCAGAAATTGAGCTGAACGCAAAACAACGCACCAATCGTGTTTGAGTTTATTTGGCTTTAGAATACATTTATAATTTAATTTATCGTACCAGAGCGTTAAGAATTCAATCACCTCAAAAATTGTGGCTGAAGTTTAAAAGATAAAGTGTCATTTCCAGCGAAAAATAATGAAGCTTAGCAGATTGAGATAACCTGGGTGCGAAGTCGCGTAAATTCCCTATTTAGTTTTCTTGCTGTCATGAAAACTTCGACTGTTAAGTTATGAAAATTGGCTCTTCCTGGGGATTTCTAGAAAATAAAGTGACGGAACTAAGGGCGCAAAATTTATTAAAAACGCTCTTTCAATGGGCTAGCTTGACACAATTGCGCATGCACAAGGGCTGAAATTTTCATTATTGTGTATCGTGTAATATTTATAGTGATACTTAACTGTGCATTTTTCTCGCGGCCCATTTTGTTTAATCAAAATTATTTTTAACAGGTGAGAACAACAAAGAAGACGAGGTCGGAGAAAAGTGCGGAGAAGGCGATGCTAGTGATTCTCACGAAAATGATGGGATGAGATCGGGTCAGAATCGAGAGAGCACAGAGGAAACGGTACGATTGGTTCAGATATATTGACTAGTTTTTGATCGAAATGTCTAAAAATCTATTGGATAAAATCTTTTTGTGTGAGTAGCCCAAAAATGCTAATAGCAAAAGTTTTTAGCATACTAAATATTTTGTTTCGAAATCTTTGTTTGCTTCTGCTTTGAAACTAGATCAGAACAAAAGACTTCTTTGAGCATGAACTTCATGGCAAAACTGAACGCTGAAAATTTTTATTGTTCCGACTTTCGATACGAAAGCAACGGAATATTTGTACTCGGGGTGGGTTTTTTTTCTTCAGACAAATTTCGACTTTTTAACGAGCCATTTTTGACAGATTTTTTAAATACCATTCAAAAAGTATTGTTGTCCTGAGCTTAAATTTATTATTTCACCTGTGATAATTTTTCCGTAAAGTTATGGGCGATTAAAGATTGCCATTTTGGCCAATTTGGGACAATTAACGTGCTATATATTTCGCGCTATTAACGCGTAAGCGGAGATATAATCCGCTTTGGAAACCGTTCCAGATTGGTTGAAAGAAGCGTATTCGCCATAATTGATTTTTACAAGGAGCGAAATTTGTCCTTTTGTTCTTTATATGGCGTGTGGGGGATGATTTTCATGTAAAAATCAAATTAAAAAAAATTCATTTTATTTTATTACATTTAATTTTTTTATATTATTACTGCTCCACAAACCTTAAAAGGCAGTCGGAATATTCAGGGCTTGGCATTAGATGGTGTGACTAATCCAATATTTCATTCTTTTCAAAATTTCTCATAAAGTAAGTTGAGAACATTGTTTTTATTTTCGATCCAATATTTCTTGATGTGTTTGAAGTTCTCAAAAAGCTGTAAATGATTTTTTAACTGAGTTTTTTTTGGTTTTAGCAGTTAAATAGAACATAAACTTTCACATAATGAAGTTTAGCTTGGTGCTCTCTATCGTTTATTTGATTCAAATCTACTTAGAAGAATTAGCACTGCTCTACTTATTGAAAACCCGCTTGCGATGTTGAGTATTAATTTCATAGATTAATTTCCGCTGCTCTTTACAACGTCTTTTTTAATTAATAATTAAGTTAATTTTGGTGTCACACCATCTGTCAAGCAAACTTTTCTAGACGGATAGGTTAGTGTGACGCCTTAGTGTTGTAAAGAAACCTTATCTTGCTCGTTTTTCACGCAGTTTGAAAATTTTTACCAAATACTGGTTTTGCAAGTTGCTAATTATGGTAACATATGTTTGCTAAAGAGAATACTTTGGTCTTAATTATTTCACAGAATGTCATGCGTTGTCGTGCAGACATTCTGTGTCATGCAGTTTGGTATTAGTTATTTCGCAGGTATTCATGCTGAATGTTATTCAACTTAGCAAGTTAAGTTTGAGTTTATAGATGGAAGAATTAATTACTATAAGTACTTCTTAAGCATATTAGAGTTAAGAAGAAAAAAGAAACGCATCTAGATAACTTTAGGTCAAGAAGTTATTTAGACCTCTGAAAAACCTATATTCTGGGATACCAATTGCAAACTGCATGCTTATTTCTTTTTTTCTTACAATTTTTTGTTCCGACTTTCGTTATCAAAGTAACGGAATATTTGTGCTCGGGGTGGGTTTTTTTCTTCACGCAAATTTCGACTTTTTATCTAGCCATTTTTGCCAAAAATTTTTTCATCATTCAAAAAGTATAGTTGTTCTGAGCTTAAATTTAGAGAAGATATTTCACCCGTGATATTTTTTTGTTCAGTTGTTGGGGTTAAAAGATAGACATTTTTGCCAATTTGGGACAATCAGTGCGCAATTTATTTCGCGCTTTTAACGCGTAAGCGGAAGATTTAATTCACTTTAGAAATCGTTTAAAATTGTTACTATCAAGAAACTTATCATTTTGTATTTAATGTGGTGTGTGGGGATCATTTTTACAAAAAATCTCAAATAAAAAAATGTTCGTTTTATTTTAATTTAATTTTTTTTTTCATGTTATTATTTCATGCTATATATTTCGCGCTATTAACGCGTAAGCGGAGACATAATCCGTCTTAGAAATCGTTCCAAATTGGTTGAAAGAAGCTTATTCGCCATAATTGATTTTTTAAAGGAGCGAAATTTATCCTTTTCTTTATATGGCGTGTGAGGGGATGAGTTTCATGTAAAATTCAAATTAAAAAAAATTCATTTTATTTTATAACATTTAATTTTTTTTATATTATTACTGCTCCACAAACCTTAAAAGGCAGTCGGTATATTCAGGGCTTCGCACTGATGCGAGCATTTTTGTTCAGTTTTCGAACCAGCAGTGAAATATAAATTTACAGAAAGACATGGAAAACACTTACTGCGTGGCTTAAAACGCTCCTTTTCACAGAATAAATTGCGGCTTTTGCGGAAAGTATCGGCAGCTTAGAATAGAATTATTTTTGTCGTATTTTATACGGTGCTCATTTTTTTAAAAACCTTATAAGACTAGAATTGTTATCTGATTGCACAAGCAATGCTTGTGTTGTAGTATGAACTATCTTTTTTTCCAACCTAAGTCGCAAATATTGTTGCGATAAAATGAACACATTTTATCGCAACAATATTTGCGACTTAGGTTGGAAAAAAAGATAGTGTTCATTTTTTTCAATAACCAACTATTAAGTACAGCCAATGCTAACAATTTTAGCACACTATTATTGTTCCGACTTCTGTAACGAAAGTAACGGAATATTTGTGCTCGGCGTGGTTTTTTTCTTCTGACAAATTTCGACTTTTTACCTAGCCATTTTTGACAGATTTTTTAAATACCATTCAAAAAGTATTGTTGTCCTGAGCTTAAATTTATTATTTCACCTGTGATAATTTTTCCGTAAAGTTATGGGCGATTAAAGATTGCCATTTTGGCCAATTTGGGACAATTAACGTGCTATATATTTCGCGCTATTAACGCGTAAGCGGAGATATAATCCGCTTTGGAAACCGTTCCAGATTGGTTGAAAGAAGCGTATTCGCCATAATTGATTTTTACAAGGAGCGAAATTTGTCCTTTTGTTCTTTATATGGCGTGTGGGGGATGATTTTCATGTAAAAATCAAATTAAAAAAAATTCATTTTATTTTATTACATTTAATTTTTTTATATTATTACTGCTCCACAAACCTTAAAAGGCAGTCGGAATATTCAGGGCTTGGCATTAGATGGTGTGACTAATCCAATATTTCATTCTTTTCAAAATTTCTCATAAAGTCTAAGTTGAGAACATTGTTTTTATTTTCGATCCAATATTTCTTGATGTGTTTGAAGTTCTCAAAAAGCTGTAAATGATTTTTTAACTGAGTTTTTTTTGGTTTTAGCAGTTAAATAGAACATAAACTTTCACATAATGAAGTTTAGTTTGGTGCTCTCTATCGTTTATTTGATTCAAATCTACTTAGAAGAATTAGCACTGCTCTACTTATTGAAAACCCGCTTGCGATGTTGAGTATTAATTTCATAGATTAATTTCCGCTGCTCTTTACAACGTCTTTTTTAATTAATAATTAAGTTAATTTTGGTGTCACACCATCTGTCAAGCAAACTTTTCTAGACGGATAGGTTAGTGTGACGCCTTAGTGTTGTAAAGAAACCTTATCTTGCTCGTTTTTCACGCAGTTTGAAAATTTTTACCAAATACTGGTTTTGCAAGTTGCTAATTATGGTAACATATGTTTGCTAAAGAGAATACTTTGGTCTTAATTATTTCACAGAATGTCATGCGTTGTCGTGCAGACATTCTGTGTCATGCAGTTTGGTATTAGTTATTTCGCAGGTATTCATGCTGAATGTTATTCAACTTAGCAAGTTAAGTTTGAGTTTATAGATGGAAGAATTAATTACTATAAGTACTTCTTAAGCATATTAGAGTTAAGAAGAAAAAAGAAACGCATCTAGATAACTTTAGGTCAAGAAGTTATTTAGACCTCTGAAAAACCTATATTCTGGGATACCAATTGCAAACTGCATGCTTATTTCTTTTTTTCTTACAATTTTTTGTTCCGACTTTCGTTATCAAAGTAACGGAATATTTGTGCTCGGGGTGGGTTTTTTTCTTCACGCAAATTTCGACTTTTTATCTAGCCATTTTTGCCAAAAATTTTTTCATCATTCAAAAAGTATAGTTGTTCTGAGCTTAAATTTAGAGAAGATATTTCACCCGTGATATTTTTTTGTTCAGTTGTTGGGGTTAAAAGATAGACATTTTTGCCAATTTGGGACAATCAGTGCGCAATTTATTTCGCGCTTTTAACGCGTAAGCGGAAGATTTAATTCACTTTAGAAATCGTTTAAAATTGTTACTATCAAGAAACTTATCATTTTGTATTTAATGTGGTGTGTGGGGATCATTTTTACAAAAAATCTCAAATAAAAAAATGTTCGTTTTATTTTTATTTAATTTTTTTTTTCATGTTATTATTTCATGCTATATATTTCGCGCTATTAACGCGTAAGCGGAGACATAATCCGTCTTAGAAATCGTTCCAAATTGGTTGAAAGAAGCTTATTCGCCATAATTGATTTTTTAAAGGAGCGAAATTTATCCTTTTGTTCTTTATATGGCGTGTGAGGGGATGAGTTTCATGTAAAATTCAAATTAAAAAAAATTCATTTTATTTTATAACATTTAATTTTTTTTATATTATTACTGCTCCACAAACCTTAAAAGGCAGTCGGTATATTCAGGGCTTCGCACTGATGCGAGCATTTTTGTTCAGTTTTCGAACCAGCAGTGAAATATAAATTTACAGAAAGACATGGAAAACACTTACTGCGTGGCTTAAAACGCTCCTTTTCACAGAATAAATTGCGGCTTTTGCGGAAAGTATCGGCAGCTTAGAATAGAATTATTTTGTCGTATTTTATACGGTGCTCATTTTTTTAAAAACCTTATAAGACTAGAATTGTTATCTGATTGCACAAGCAATGCTTGTGTTGTAGTATGAACTATCTTTTTTTCCAACCTAAGTCGCAAATATTGTTGCGATAAAATGAACACATTTTATCGCAACAATATTTGCGACTTAGGTTGGAAAAAAAGATAGTGTTCATTTTTTTCAATAACCAACTATTAAGTACAGCCAATGCTAACAATTTTAGCACACTATTATTGTTCCGACTTCTGTAACGAAAGTAACGGAATATTTGTGCTCGGCGTGGTTTTTTTCTTCTGACAAATTTCGACTTTTTACCTAGCCATTTTTGACAGATTTTTTAAATACCATTCAAAAAGTATTGTTGTCCTGAGCTTAAATTTATTATTTCACCTGTGATAATTTTTCCGTAAAGTTATGGGCGATTAAAGATTGCCATTTTGGCCAATTTGGGACAATTAACGTGCTATATATTTCGCGCTATTAACGCGTAAGCGGAGATATAATCCGCTTTGGAAACCGTTCCAGATTGGTTGAAAGAAGCGTATTCGCCATAATTGATTTTTACAAGGAGCGAAATTTGTCCTTTTGTTCTTTATATGGCGTGTGGGGGATGATTTTCATGTAAAAATCAAATTAAAAAAAATTCATTTTATTTTATTACATTTAATTTTTTTATATTATTACTGCTCCACAAACCTTAAAAGGCAGTCGGAATATTCAGGGCTTGGCATTAGATGGTGTGACTAATCCAATATTTCATTCTTTTCAAAATTTCTCATAAAGTCTAAGTTGAGAACATTGTTTTTATTTTCGATCCAATATTTCTTGATGTGTTTGAAGTTCTCAAAAAGCTGTAAATGATTTTTTAACTGAGTTTTTTTTGGTTTTAGCAGTTAAATAGAACATAAACTTTCACATAATGAAGTTTAGTTTGGTGCTCTCTATCGTTTATTTGATTCAAATCTACTTAGAAGAATTAGCACTGCTCTACTTATTGAAAACCCGCTTGCGATGTTGAGTATTAATTTCATAGATTAATTTCCGCTGCTCTTTACAACGTCTTTTTTAATTAATAATTAAGTTAATTTTGGTGTCACACCATCTGTCAAGCAAACTTTTCTAGACGGATAGGTTAGTGTGACGCCTTAGTGTTGTAAAGAAACCTTATCTTGCTCGTTTTTCACGCAGTTTGAAAATTTTTACCAAATACTGGTTTTGCAAGTTGCTAATTATGGTAACATATGTTTGCTAAAGAGAATACTTTGGTCTTAATTATTTCACAGAATGTCATGCGTTGTCGTGCAGACATTCTGTGTCATGCAGTTTGGTATTAGTTATTTCGCAGGTATTCATGCTGAATGTTATTCAACTTAGCAAGTTAAGTTTGAGTTTATAGATGGAAGAATTAATTACTATAAGTACTTCTTAAGCATATTAGAGTTAAGAAGAAAAAAGAAACGCATCTAGATAACTTTAGGTCAAGAAGTTATTTAGACCTCTGAAAAACCTATATTCTGGGATACCAATTGCAAACTGCATGCTTATTTCTTTTTTTCTTACAATTTTTTGTTCCGACTTTCGTTATCAAAGTAACGGAATATTTGTGCTCGGGGTGGGTTTTTTTCTTCACGCAAATTTCGACTTTTTATCTAGCCATTTTTGCCAAAAATTTTTTCATCATTCAAAAAGTATAGTTGTTCTGAGCTTAAATTTAGAGAAGATATTTCACCCGTGATATTTTTTTGTTCAGTTGTTGGGGTTAAAAGATAGACATTTTTGCCAATTTGGGACAATCAGTGCGCAATTTATTTCGCGCTTTTAACGCGTAAGCGGAAGATTTAATTCACTTTAGAAATCGTTTAAAATTGTTACTATCAAGAAACTTATCATTTTGTATTTAATGTGGTGTGTGGGGATCATTTTTACAAAAAATCTCAAATAAAAAAATGTTCGTTTTATTTTTATTTAATTTTTTTTTTCATGTTATTATTTCATGCTATATATTTCGCGCTATTAACGCGTAAGCGGAGACATAATCCGTCTTAGAAATCGTTCCAAATTGGTTGAAAGAAGCTTATTCGCCATAATTGATTTTTTAAAGGAGCGAAATTTATCCTTTTGTTCTTTATATGGCGTGTGAGGGGATGAGTTTCATGTAAAATTCAAATTAAAAAAAATTCATTTTATTTTATAACATTTAATTTTTTTTATATTATTACTGCTCCACAAACCTTAAAAGGCAGTCGGTATATTCAGGGCTTCGCACTGATGCGAGCATTTTTGTTCAGTTTTCGAACCAGCAGTGAAATATAAATTTACAGAAAGACATGGAAAACACTTACTGCGTGGCTTAAAACGCTCCTTTTCACAGAATAAATTGCGGCTTTTGCGGAAAGTATCGGCAGCTTAGAATAGAATTATTTTTGTCGTATTTTATACGGTGCTCATTTTTTTAAAAACCTTATAAGACTAGAATTGTTATCTGATTGCACAAGCAATGCTTGTGTTGTAGTATGAACTATCTTTTTTTCCAACCTAAGTCGCAAATATTGTTGCGATAAAATGAACACATTTTATCGCAACAATATTTGCGACTTAGGTTGGAAAAAAAGATAGTGTTCATTTTTTTCAATAACCAACTATTAAGTACAGCCAATGCTAACAATTTTAGCACACTATTATTGTTCCGACTTCTGTAACGAAAGTAACGGAATATTTGTGCTCGGCGTGGTTTTTTTCTTCTGACAAATTTCGACTTTTTACCTAGCCATTTTTGACGAGGTTTTTTTTATATCATTCAAAAAGTATTGTTGTCCTGAGCTTAAATTTGGAAACATATTTTGCCTGTGATCATTTTTCGTTAAGTTATGAGGGTTTAAAAATTGCCATTTTGGCCAATTTCGGACAATTAAGGCGCGATATATTTCGCGCTATTAACGTGTAAGCGGAGATTTAATCCGCCATAGAAATCGTTCCAAATTGGTTGAAGGAAGCTTGTTTGCCATAATTGATTTGTTTTTAGGTGCAAAATTTATTTTTTTGTACTTAATATGACGTGTGAAGGGATGATCCTGCCCCTAAATCAATTTAGGTAACTGGATCCCACAAAAATGATCTGAGCTTGAGTTTTACCTTATTTACTAGCAAAACTTGTATTATATCCAAATAAAAGTAAAAAACCCATAACTTTTTTTGACAAACGCCGAAGAACTAAAAAACAATGCAATAACAAGTTTGATATAATTTTTTGCATTAGATGGTGTGACTAATCCAATATTTCATTTTTTTTTCAAATTTTCTTTTAAATTCTAAGTTGAAAACATTGTTTTTATTTTCGATCCAATATTTCTTGATGTATTTGAAGTTCTCAAAAAGCTGTAAATGATTTTTAACTAGAGTTTTTTTCTGGTTTTAGCAGTTAAATAGAACATAAAGTTTAACATAATGAAGTTCAGTTTGGTGCTCTCTATCGTTTATTTGATTCAAATCTACTTAGAAGAATTAGCACTGCTCTACTTATTGAAAACCCGCTCGCGATGTTGAGTATTAATTTCATAGATTAATTTCCGCTGCTCTATACAAAGTCTCTTTTAATTAATAAATAAGTTAATTTTGGTTTCACACCAATTGTCAAGCAAACTTTTCTAGAAGGATAGGTTATTGTGACGCCTTAGTGTTGTAAAGAAATCTTATCTGGCTCGTTTTTCACCTAGTTTGAAAATATTTACCAATTACTGGTTTTGCAAGTTGCTAATTATGGTAACATATGTTTGCTAAAGAGAATACTTTGGTCTTAAATATTTCACAGAATTTCATGCCTTGTCGTGCAGACATTCTGTGTCATGCAGTTTGGTATTAGTTATTTTGCAGGTTTTCATGCTGAATGTTATCCATCTTAGCAAGTTAAGTTTGAGTTTATAGATGGAAGAATTAATTACTATAAGTACTTTTTAAACAAATTAGAGTTAAGAAGAAAAAAGAAACGCATCTAGATAACTTTAGGTCAAGAAGTTATTTAGACCTCTGAAAAACCTATATTCTGGGATACCAATTGCAAACTGCATGCTTATTTCTTTATTTCCTTTTTTCTTACAATTTTTTGTTCCTACGTTCGTTATCAAAGTAACGGAATATTTGTGCTCGGGGTGGGTTTTTGTTCTTCACGCAAATTTCGACTTTTTATCCAGCCATTTTTGCCAAAATTTCATCTTTCAAAAAGTATAGTTGTTCTTAGCTTAAATTTAGAAAAGATATTTCACCAGGGATAATTTTTTGTTCAGTTATGGGGGTTTAAAGATTGACATTTTGGCCAATTTGGGACAATCAGTGCGCGATTTATTTCGCGCTATCAACGCGTAAGCGGAAGATTTAATTCATTTTAGAAATCGTTTCAAATTGTTTGAGAGAAATTTATGTGCCATATTTGATCTGTTACTATCAGGAAATTTATCATTTTGTATTTTATGAGGTGTGTGGGGATCATTTTTACAAAAAATCTCAAATGAAAAAATATTCGCTTTTTTTTAAATTACATTTGTTTTTTTATGTGATTACTGCTCCATAGACTGCTCTATAAATTGAGGCATGTTAGTTGGTAAATTTTTTTTTTTTGAAATTGACAGGTACTGCTAATGCGTCATAACTGGCGTGCGTCACTTAAGTAATTTTGTAGACTAAGTTTTACTCATTCCGTTTTTCCCAGTAGCGTTATCGGTCATATTTTTGCTTGTGTATGTGAAGTGCAAGTTCGCCTCTGTGTTAACTTATGTCAAAAGGCAATATTTTTGTACCGTCAATTCTTTGCTTACATTTGATTCTTTCTTAAAGAGTCAATGAACGTAGTTCAGACTTTTAGATAGGTCGCGATGAATTTTTTCAGGAACAGTCTTAAAATTTGTTCAGGCTCAAATTTATTTTTTCGCGTTTTCTTTTTAAGTTCACTTTATTTCCTCTGATAAAAGGAAGGCAAACTCCACTATCGAACGGCAAAAGTTTCAAAAGTGGAATTTAATTTTCAGATTTCCCAGCGAAATTAAAGTTTTACTTATTGATCCAGTTTTCTTAAATGGGGTTAATTTTATCAAAAAGTGTCAATCATAAAAGAGCTTTATGGCCAAAGCTTTAAGGCCATTTTTTTCGAAAATTAATATTTTTACATAAGCAATTCAGTTTGTTTTGTGCACTTGCGCTTATTGACTTTCTTTCAACTGTCTGTTGGCTATGTTTCTGTTTTTTGTTACAGAAGGACCCGATTGCGATCTTCCAGTGGCTCTCGATCGCCCACCGGATCCCTCAGCAGGTGCGATTCAACAGTCTGCCCCTGGCTCTGCAACAACTGAGGACCACTCTGGTCCAGAGACTGGCCACTCCAGTGGATGCTGTGCGACTAAAGACAGTCCAGTGCATCGGAGTGTACTCTGTGTTTGATAAAGAATATGCAGTCCAGATGTTGCCACTGATTGTACAGGTGCATTTTTGTCACTGTGATTTTTTTCGCCTTTTGGGATTATCCCACATTCTGTGTTTATTACACTTGCGATCGGCTCAGGAGTGTTATTACGAACTTTCTTTTTTTCCTAACCTTACTCGGAAATAAAAGTGTTCATTAAAAGTGTGCAATTATTTGAAAGTTTCTTTGTAGTATTGGAAATCACATTAGCAGGTTTCACTCTCAGAGATAGACGAGACGAATTTTTGCTAATTCGAGGATTATTTCTAATTTTTAGGAGCTGCGTGTTCTCGCAAGTGTTTGCGAAGCGAATCTTGGCGACTGTGTATAATTATGTTAGCTGATTAGAGTTGAAGCAACTGGATGAAAATATCGGTGACCCCGAGTTCTTCAATCGCTCTAAATATCATGCTTTTTTTGAGTAGTCAATTTTTTGGAAATAATTGAACCATCTATCGATTATTTTGAGCCTTGTGGGACCAACCGTCCTGATTACTTGCATTCGAAAAAAACTATAATCGAACTAAAACGATAATCTCTCCAGTATTTCAGCTTTTCTTGTCCTAAAGATCTTTGCAATAGACATCTCTCTTAGCACAATAGAAACCCGTAAGAGAATAAAAAAGAGATCCAAAATGAAGGCATATGTAAATGTATAAGACACTTAGATATGTGTCTTCAAAGTAATCATGATAATAATCATAATAATAATAATAATAATAATAATAATAATAATAATAATAAATTGTTTCCAAGTGAAGTCATTACACGAACAGAATTACAATTGAAGAATTTTTTTTTACAAAAACATCACTTGAGAGAGCGCCGTAAGACTAAATTAGGCCTGTTTTCAGGCGTCTCAGATGCATTCGAAGTGTCATTTACGAAATTAGGTTCATAGTTCCACTCTTGGATAAATGTCTCCTTCTGTTTGTGTTTAGGTGGTTCTCATGGATCGCAAGGAGAAGGTGCAGCTTGTGGCTTTTCGGGTTCTCTTCGATATCCTCCTTCGTCATGGACTGTCCGCCGTAACTGCATCCACCAACGATCAAAACTGTTTGTCTTATCAAACTGCTTACTTATTTCAAAAAAAAATATGAAAGTTACATAGTATAAAAAAATTTTCTCTGCAATAGTATTGCTGTCATCTTAGTATAGTTGCCTCACTTTTAATGGCGTGTCTAGAAATTGTTTGTGGTTTAAATTCCTGCGACTGGAAATTTGGAAATTTTATTGTTGAGCTTATAAAAAAGGATCAGTAAAGAATTGAAAGTTTTTCAATGTCAAACAGTTTAAGTGGTATCAATTTGGCCCTTCAGAAGAAATTGCCCTGCAGTGAAAGAAGAGTTCGATCACTGTGAATATGATATTGTTTCGTCTAAGAGTTTCATCGTCATACAAGCGTTTTTTTGAGTCCGTGAGCCCATACAGCATAACTGTTTCATTTAGCCGACGGAGACACAACAAGTGGAGGAGTGTTGGAGATGACGTCACTGAATGAAACTTTCCTAAATCACAACCACAACAGAATAGTCACTTCGCCTGATCTCAACAGCTCAACGGGGTCCAATCACGCCTCGGATCAGGTCAGAATCTAAGATTGTGTGGAAATTTGCCAATTGGATCAGAATCCCCGAATAATTCCGAAAGTCGTTGTCTCCACTCTAGAGATTTTGTAATATGTCTTAACAATGAAAGCTTTTTGTGGGTTAACTACTACTTTGAATATGAATGGTTTATTTTTCCGGGTTTCTGTATCTTTCAAATTTTCAGTATCAAAATTGAACTCTTTATCAAAAATTATTCAGTGTTTATTTTTAGGACGGAGAATCGGGAGGAGACAGAATGTTGGCGGATGATGAGAGTTCGCCGAATTCAAAGCGACTCATCAATATACTCGTCAAATATCTAGACAGTGTTGTAAGTGCAAGCGAGAATAATTTCTAGTTTTTTGGAAGTTTACTGAGAAAACGGAAACATTTTGAAACGTTTCTTTCTCCGAAGCTTGTTTATTTTCAATAAATTATTCCGAAAAATTGAATTATTATTCTGGACTAGTTTTTCTGGACTAGTTCAGACTAGTTTTTTCTGGAAATTTTAAATTTTGAAACTAATTGGTAAAATCTGAATCTAGACTCAAAGGGATTTAATTTAATCTCGTGCGAATTTTCAAGATTGCTGAAATTGAATACTAAAAAATGTGTGCTTGGGAGACCAATAAATACCGTTTTCTGTGCGTGTGGCGCATTTTCAATACTCTTTTATAATTGCAAACAAAGATAAGTCAGTTGTATGCAAGAAGGGCTTAGGGCTTTAATTTAGAGGCATGTTTCACCCCTATTATCTTTTACACAAAATCCTGTTAACAATGTCAAGCAAACTTAGTGAGGGGTGAAATGATCCTCTTCATGAAGATTGGCGAAATGTGAGTAGACCACTTTTAATATGGTTCAACACTTGGCCGGCCCCCTATGAGTTTTCTTTTTCTCTGAGGCAGAACAAACGCACTTACGCCATAGTTCCTTCCAACTTCATAAAATGGTTGGAACAAAAAGCAAAGATTTAATGACAAGAAATTCAAATTTTGTTTTTTAAAAGTCATAAACGTAATGAATACTCTTAAAAAGTCTTAAAATTTGTTCGCGCTCAATTTTGATTTTTCGCGGTTTGAATTTGATTTCTTTTTAACTTTAGTTCGTTTCCTTTGTGAAAAGGATGGCAAATTCCATTATCGATTAGTAAAGGTCACGAAAAACGTGATCGACTTCTAGTTTCAAAAAAAAAAGAATTAAATTATCAAGTTTTCCAGCGAATTAAAAATTTTACTTATTGATAGTTTTCTCAATTGGGGTTAATTTTATCGAAAATTGTCAGTCATAAAAGAGCTTTAAGGCCAAAGAGCTTTTAAGGCCATCTTTTTTTCGAAATTCAAAAGTTGATATTTTTCCAAAAATAACTCAGTTCATTGACTCTTTTTCAACTGTCTGTTGGCTATGTTTCTTTTTTTTTTGTTACAGAATGACCCGGTTGCGATCTTCCAGTGGCTATATATTTTTTTTCGCAATTTTAGTTTTTTCAAAAAACAATTCAGTTTCTAGTTCTTTGCGTTGCTGACTCTTTTCGAACTGCCTGCTTGCTATGTTTTTTCTTGGTGGGTTGAGATCAAATATAGCTTTACAACTTTTTTTATATGTTTTCGAAAATAAAATATTGTGATAATCGTGAATATTCAACAATAATGGCAGTAATCTTAATACTTTTTATTACAAAAAATAAATACAAACCGGTTATTTTGTAGAATTCTGAGATGAGATGTGCGGCTGTGGAGGGGCTGTCTAAACTGATGTTGCATGACCGAATCGCGTCGCCCGAGATATTCTGCCGCCTGTGTATTCTCTGGTTCAGCCCCACCTCCAAACAAGAGGGATACCTCAAACAGTGTCTAGGACAGTTCTTCCCTCTGTTCGCCATCGGATCAAAGTCAGTCCCTTTGTTTTTAAAGTGTCGATAAACGAAATAAAGACACTGGTTGAAGCCGTTTTTAGTTCCGTTTTTTTTTCAGTTAAATTTTAAAAGATGTTCACGCTCAAACTTCTTTTTCTGGCGGTTTGATTTTGATTAAATACTCTCAAAAAATTGCTCATTTTTTGGTTTCCTTGAGTTCATTTTCACATATTTGCACTAACCTCACTACTTTTTTTAAACCTAACTCGCAAATAAAATGTTCATTAAAAGTGTTCACTTTTGTCACTCATGATATAATCACGATCTGTAGCATTAGAAATTCCATAGCATCTGTTCTCTGCATTATTTTTGGCTAGTGTTTGTGATTAATGAAGCGTCCGTGGCTCAGTGATTGGTTAGTGCGTGAGACTCAATCTCTATGTTGCGATCGATCGGAGATCGAATCCGAGACTTAGCCGAATTTTTACTAATTGAGACTATTTTCTACTTTTTCTTATTGCACTTTACACAGCTGCTTTTTGTCGTGTTCTCGCTATATGTTGGCTGTTTTTGTTAATTCAAATTTGAAACAAGGTTTTTGACTGAAAAAATCTGTCCACTGAATGGAAAGTAAATCTTCTATAGCAACTCAAAGGTGAAACTTTTAGTTGTAAGCACCAGAATTGAAATTGATCATTTTTCCTTGCCGATTTTTGAAATTTTTTAGAGTAATGAACCTAGTGAAGATTCTTATATAGGTCTTTGTGTTTTTTGTTTTTTTTTTTCAGGAAAAAGTCTTAAAATGCTATAATAACTACAGATGTGGATTCATACATACTGATGCATTTTTGAATGCACTTAGGTGTATATGCACTTTTTGAGTGCAATTGAAATTCATCTGCTGAAAGTGACGCAAATAGCACTCCAAATACGAACGTGGAAATGGCGCAAAAAAATGACTAATTTCTAGTTTCGAAAGAGGAATTCAGTTTTAAGTTTTCCAGCGGAATAAAAACTTTACCTATTGATCCAGTTTTCTCAAGTTGGGTTAATGTTAACAAAGAGCGTAAAGGGCATCTATTTTTTTCTTTGAAATTCGAAAGCTGAGATGTTTTCAACTCAACTAAAGTCAGTGTTTCGTTTCCAACTGTCTGGTGGCTATGTTTCCATTTCATGAAATGGTAAATCTCTTAATGTCCTCAATTTTTAAGGCTACTTTCTTGTTTTAGTTGATTGCCATTTTTCTTTAATTTCTTTTCTTGGATAGCAATGTTGGTTTCAGAGCACACCAAGACTGCATCAGGAAATCTTTTCTGCCTGTGGTGAGGACAATCTACAAGGCGCCTCTCACCTCTCCCCTCGCCTCGATTGACTGTGAGCTGCTGACCAAATATCTAGTCACAATCATGTCTCCATGCAATGAAAGACTCATTCTTCAGAACCCGGAAGGAGTTGACATTCTCAGGGTAAGAGAAGAGAGAGCAGCTGACATGTAAAATAATTATAAAATAGTTCAAATATAAAATAATTGATTGCAACTTTTTCGAGAAAGTTGTTATCAATGTAGGTGAAAGCTCAGTAATATCGATAATAACTAAACCAGGAAGTAGAATAATCTCTTTTTCCTCTCTCTTTGATACGAGAAGTTTTCAGTTAACCTCAAGGTAACTACTGAATGCTTTTTTAACTCATGTCATATCGGATCTCTGTTGTTTTTTCCTGAAAATCGGATCTCTGTTGTTTTCTGTCTCATTTTCCATTCGATAGCTAGTTATGCTTGCTTTGTATCGTAGCTATACTGGCGTAAATTAGTGGTTCCCGTCTTTTTTCTTTCGATGGCCAGCTATGCATGCGCCATGTTTAAGTATTCATTTTATTTCTTACAAGTCATACAATGAAGTTTTTGCAGATGAAGTTTTTTTCAACATGTTTCCTTATACTTTTTTATATTGGTGGTGTCCCTCTCTCTTTTTTCGCGAGCGGGCAATGCTATGCTTGCGTTGTATTTCGAGTGTTGTGAAGCTCCGTTTGTCCTCTGTTCTTAAGTCCTCCTGATAAACATTTTTTCACTCTCCTAATTTTTGGGGAGCTTGATTTTTGTTTTAAGGAATTTTTAACCCCTTGGAATCTCAAAGTAAGATATCTTCGTCAAACATTGGTAAAATGGCTCAAAAATTAGCGCTGTTTTAAGCTTCAATTGTGGATCTTACAAATCGCAGTGGGCATGATAAAAAAAATGGAATAGTCAGTTTTTTGTTGCGATCATTGAAAATGGGGAGGAACATTTTAGTCGTTATCTTAGTTTTTTTTCAGCTTTTTAATTTCCATGCAAAATCAGGTACCACAAATAATCATCAGACTTTAAAGCCCGTTAAGTCATGAATCGAACGACATTAAAAATTTTTTCCTAGTGTCAAGAAAAACCGGTTTGAAATTTTCGAGTTTTACGCATAGTGTATTAGTACTAACCTTTTTTTTCTAACCTAACTTGCAAATAAAAATTAATTTAAAATGGTCCTTCGGTGGCGCTGTTGCTATAATCACGATCTTTAGCATTGGAAACTTCATAGCATCTGTTCTCAGCTTTATTTGTGGCTAGTGTTTGTGCTTAAGTAAGCATACGTGGCCGATTGGTTAGTGGGTGAGACTCATAATCTCTAGGTCGTAGATCGTATCCGAGTTGTAGCCAAAATTTTACTCATTCGAAGCTTATTTCTACTTCTTTTTATTGCACTGTTGCTTTTTGTCGTGTTCTCGTTAATGTTTGCGAAGCTTCGCCTCTGTGTTTATGCTTAATTTAAGCCTTGAAAATTTTGTTTTCCTTAAGGAAAGTTAGTTTTTGGTGTTTTTAGCGCCATTTTAGGAATCAAACACTTCAAAATTTCGGAAAACAAGTTCGAAAATTAAAAAAAATGAAATTTTTTTATCGAGTGAGGAGGCTGAGACTTCAAAAAAGCGATTGAGCAGGCTGAGAGGTTTTAACGAGTGAGCAAGCTTAACTGGCTACCTTTTGAATTACTTTTATATGAAAATATCGGTGGCACAAGTTTCTTGAAATTATAATTTTACAACGATGTAATTTGGCGAATGAAACACGAAATTGAAAATGGTCTTTTTTGGTCACTTTTACTTCTATAATTCAACTGTCCTTTAGTTATTTTTTTGTTTCAATTATTTCTTAGACCTGGTCATGTGTTTAACGCGTCCACAATTTTTGCGTAAATTTTATCGGTAAGACATCTATCTAAACTGAGGCTCGATCCGGATTTCAACTGACTCTGTTTAAGTTGCAGTTGAATGTTCGATATTTTTTTCACAAAGATTCTGCTTTACAGATCAATATTTGTCAGTTTAGTTCGGCCGATATCAAAGACAAGTACAAGCATCATAAACTAAACCCCAGTGCTTTTTTTAGAACATCCAGGTACAAACGACATTTACTTGACAAAATGTCGATATTTAGTTTATATTCTGTTGTCTTTTTTGCTGTATAATTTTTCGTTCTGAATGAACTCATCTGTGAAAAAAAAACGATCTATGATGGCTCATAATTTTTGAAAAGTTCTATCAAAAATGGCCCATAATTTCTACATGTCCTCATGATGTACAAAAAACTGAGTATAAGAGAATTTGATTTTGTTCCTTTGTGATAAATATGATTGAAATGGTTTGTTAAATTGGACGCTGAATTGAACGAATTGAAGTTATATTAAATGTTACTGATATTTTAAATGTTACTGTTGCGTGTTTCTCTAATTATTTTGTTGAAAATTAAAAAATAATAATAATTTTTGGTGGTCGATTGTTACAGCAAGCAGCAGCCCACGAACAACTGGGCAAGCAGTTGTGCGAGGAGATTTTGACCAGACCTGAAGAGAGATACGTTCCCTGTCTGGCCAAGGCTCTGTCTCAGTTGGAGATCACTCCAGAGTCTACTATATTCACACAACAGGAGTTCAGCGAATATCTCAACCAAATTGAACTGGTTAGTTTTCTACTTGAGACCATTTTTAAATTGTCAATGAATGAGCTGAAGGCATAATTTAGTTTTTTTAACCGTATTTACGCTCAAATTTGGTATTGTTTTCGACAGGAGCGGATCTGCAATTTTCTCGAGGGGGGGGTCATGCGTACCTGTTTACCGCGTTTTCTCAATTTTAATCAGTTTTTTTTTCAAAAAAGTTTCAACCATAATGAAAGATTGAATTTCGAAGAGATTAAAAATGATTTTTTTTCTTAACTCGAAATATGAAGTTTTTTAAAAAGTCAGTAATGTTTGGTCTATTTGATTTCATTGCCCACTTGACAAATTTGCGTTGGCTATGTTTGCTCTTTTTGTTGCTTTGTGTTTTTTCGAGTTGATAAATGGTACGATTTTTGTTTGTTTAGTGGTTTTGATCATAGCTCATGATATTATTCAATGCTGCTGGCTCTCTGTGTTTTTTTTCCTTGCGCTAATTGATTTTTCTAACTGTCTGTTGGCTATGTTTGACTTCAATTTGAGTTATAAAAAAAACTGAACGACTACTATTTTCTTAAGTGGAATTTAATTTTTATATTTCCCAGCGGAAGATTAAATTTGGCCTATTCATCCAGTTTTCTTAAATTGAGTTAGTTTTATAAAAAAAAAACTGTCAATATATTTGCCTTGAATTGAAGTTCAAAGTGGGTAAAGGCGAAGTAGTTTTTACTTTGAAATTCGAAAATTGAAAATTTTTTCTTAATTAAGTGAGTTGCGTTCATTGACTCTGCCATTGTCAATTGGCTATGTTTCTTGAGTGAAGCTCAGATTGCTCATCGCTTAGTCAGCCTAAGGTGTTCAGCTGCATTAATGGGCTAGCGTTCATACTGAATTAGATCAGAAAGGGTCGGTCTAGTAAAAACAGTTGAAATAATTTTGTACATTTTGGAACTAAATCACAATTATGGCGCGTGATAGCATCTTAGGGTCTGTTAAATGTTCAGATTTTTTTTTCATCAAGGCTGAGTAGCCAGAAAATATTTCTGCGATAAGCATCTAGCTCTCGTGTGGGCTTTTTTATTGGCTTGAGATCCCGTAAGTTTTACCCGGATAGATATCTCTGTAATCTCAATGTTCCAGTGTGTATCGATTTGACACAATGTTGGTTCTAGAATTAAAACAATCGGCTTAAACAATTGGTTTAAATATTGTGTTGTTGTTTCAAATCCCGGGTGATTAAGTGTGAATGAACGCAGTGAAGACCTTTATTGAGGTCATGTGTTTTTCTTAGGAAAATTTTTTAAAAGTTGATCACGCACATTTGGTCTTTTGAGGTTAGATTGTTGTTTTCTTTTTGATCTCAATGCAAATACATTTGCTCAAAGGAAGGCAAATTACGCTTTCCAATTAAGAAAGCGGAATTTGTGCGAAAAAATGTGAAATACTTTAAGGATCGAGAGCGGAATCGATTTTTTAGTTTTAACTGCAGAATAAATAAATCAGCTATTGATCCAGTTTTCTCTATCGGGCTAGTTTTATGAAAAAATGTGATCATAAAATGTTCTTGAAGTTTAGAAAGCTTCAAAGTGATATATTTATTCGAACTTCGTGCTTCAAAAAAGTCAGTTATTGGCTTTATGTTGGCTGTGTTTCAGATTTTAGAAAACGGCCAAATTAAGAGAAATGTCATTCGTCTGAAGTCACGAGTCTCGGCTAGCTTGAATAACGAGAGCATCAGAAGCAGCGCACTGGGAACCGAAAGGGATTCGAACATCTCCATATCGACTAACGGAGACGTACAGTCCAACTCCTCAATGAATTCCTTGTTTCCCGGAAGCCAACCGCTGCAGCCGATTTCTCAAATGCCAAATTTCGATGCAATCAGCGAGGCAGGTGAAAGTGATATCATAGACGAGAACGAAAATGAGTCGCTGCCCAATAGCGAAGCTGCTTCAGAACAATCAGAAGAAAAACCGACTAGAACACGAAAACCGAGAAGTGGCAAGCGAACGAGAGTCAACTAATTGGACTGCTTGAAATATAACTTGAAATTTGTGAAACTGTTTTTGTTGATTTTAAACTAGTTTTGTGTCCATTGAAGTTTTGAGTTTTAAACTTAACATATTGTGTAAGATGAGTTTGGAATTGTTTTTTGTGTGATCGATTGTGAGATTTTAATAGCGTAAAAAAGCTAAAGGTGTCTTTTTTTTCACTAACATCGAGACTAGCATAAGAAGTAAAATACCAGCCTACTTTTTTGCAATATCTTGAAGGCAAATAATTGTTTGCATAGGGCTTCGCTCAGGGTGCCCAACAAGTCCGTTACTGGATCAATCGACTTTGGTCAGTTTTTTGCGTAGTCGG
>NC_087064.1:3614910-3937410 GCF_963678635.1 Symsagittifera roscoffensis
CATTGCAGTTGCTTTAAATGTTTTTATTTCCTTCTGCTGTTTGTAAAATCTTGACTTTGTATATTTTTTGTTTGTTTTTTATTTTGCTGAAAACTTTTTTCTACCCAAACAATTTCGCCCTATATTTTATCGGATTAGTGAACTAATTTTGAATTGTTTCAATGTAAACATATTTTTAGAGCTCACTGGATCAAAGTTTTGTATCTGCGTTTGTGTGTGTTGAGGGGGAGGGTGAAGTCTTGATAAGATATTTTCGGCTATGTTACGGCTTGGAAAATTTTGTTCCGATTAGAATTTCACCTTCAATTGTCCTGACTTCTTTTTTTTTCAAAACTAGCCTGATTCATTCTGATAGATCTAGTTATTTCGACATTTTCAATTTTTTTAAAAAATTTTTCCCCTTTGGCGGCTTTCTGGTTTTGTATCGCAAATGGTGCGAAGTGCAGTTTCGCCTGTGTGATTATTGTGAGCAAAAAAGAAGCCCCGATAAGTAATTGATGTCTAATTTATTCTTTTACAATAGAGCTAGCGCGCTTTTTTCAACACAACGCGCTCATAAATGTGCTAATTAGGTGGCACTTGTCGTGCACAGTGTTAACAAGTAAATTGCATCTGTTGTATTAGCTATCTTAGTGACTAGTGTTTGACGATTGTCAAGCGAAGCGACATGGCTCCGATTCATGTACGTGACAGTCGGAGGTTTGTAATCTCCAGTCGCGAAATTGTGTTTTACTTTTTTTCATAGTTCACTTTTCCCCTTTTTAGAGCTATCTTTGCTGTTTTATTGCTTGTTTTTGCGGAGTGGTCTATAGTTCCTTCAAGGTGCACTTCAGCATAATCAATAAATTTGAAGATGCCCCGATCAATGGTTCAAAATAATTATATATCGGTATACCGGTTATACCTCTCCTCGTTGGTAAAAAAATGATCTAAAATGCCAGAATTGTTGATATTTTTGAAATCTGATCGTGAGAAGAGATACATTTCACTCTGATTGACTTCGGTTATATTAGTTGTGGTATCTATGAAACTTGAATGCGGTGGTCATTGTTTTTTTAATTTTCAATGACAACGATAATTTTTTATGATACATGCATCAAAAAAAATTAAAATGATACATGCAATGGACACAGCATTCAACTGCTTTTTTATTTAACGAACTGAGCGCGCAAGCCCAATATATACCAAAATTCGTTTTCATTCCTTATGACTTGAAGACATTTTAAGGAGACTGCATGTAGAGATCTGAATGATTTTTGTACACTTAATTGTGGAAACTACCATAGTCGAATGCTGCAGCGATTTGATTTATCAATTTCGATGACCGCAATTATATTGTAATCTGTTCATGTAAAATGATATTTTGCAATGACCACATTCATAGAACAAAGTTGAATTGCACGATTAAGCGCCCCAAATTAATCAAGTTGTTAGCATATATAGCTGCTTTATTCGTGACTAGTGTTTGTTGGTTGTTAAGCTTGAGTGGCTGAGTGCATAGTGAGTGAGACCCAAAATCTCTTGATTCCAGTAGGTCGCTTTTCGAATCCTGCAAGTAGCCGTGTTTTTGCTGATTCGAGGCTTATTTCTATTTTTTCTTAATTCACTTGGTTGAGCTGCTTTTGGGTCGTGTTCTTGCAAGTTTTCGCGAAGCGCAGCTTTGCCTCTGAGTAACTCATGTTTTTTAAGGTATAGCTTATGTTCTTTTCGGTTCGTTTTGATTGTTTGATTGGCCTAGTAAGCCTCTGAATAGTTGAACGGCTACAATTTTTTGAACATGTGAACCGCTAAAAATGCCTGGCATTCAGTGCACAAGAATTCATTGATAATTTTGATGTCAAATTGCAAAAAAAAACTCGTTTTCGTTTGGCTTGTTTTTTCTCCACGTAGATTGTATTTCGTTTCTATCTGCTGTTTAATTGTTTTGGCTACTTGTACATAAGCTGGATTTTGAATACGAATGCTCTTGTACACAAAATACTAACTTGGTTTTTATTTAAAGTTTTTTGACACTATCAGCTCAGGCAATTTTTGATTTTTGAAAAAGGTTCATTTAATTTTTCAATTTTACCTGAATCCGAAAACTGTGGTCCGAATTCTAGTGGGTTTGAATACCGTAAGCAGAACTTTTTTTGAAAACAAAATTATTTAAATTCTCGTATTTCACCGTTTAAAGTTCACTTTTACCTTTCCTACTTGTGTTTGCGATGTACAGTTGAACCTTAAAAGGATTTTTTTTTCACTTCATTTCGATTACATATTGGATAAGGTTGTTGTGTCAAGTGACGGTAAATTAAGTAATCAAACAAAATTTTACACATTTATGCAGCGTAGATGTATTGATATAAATTATTTTATTTACTCTAATAATCGTAGTAAAATATGCTTCTTAGACTCATTAGTTTATACGGTTGTGAGGAAAATAAAGCTAATTATGGGTAAAGGTTTGAATTTTTTCACTATAATTTGTTTTCACTTGATTTTGTTGGAACAATTTGTCTCGTCTCCTGATTGTTCCTATAGGGCTTATGATAATTCGATTTCATAATGGTGTGCAGGAACAAATCGACAAGGTCCAGAGAAAACAAAAACTTTGGGAGCTAAAAAATAGTATATTAAGCTTAGTTTACAATTTTAATTAGTTCAAATCGATCACCTGTCAGTTCATTTCAAAGTTAACCGTAAGATTTTGGGAAAATATCTCATTTTTGCCATCATGAAGTTCAATTAAATTTTTTCGTTTTAGCATGAAAGTCTTTTCTTCGAAATTTTTGTAATTTTCGGTGGATTTGCAAACCAAATTAGTAAATTGGATCTAAAAATTATTGTTGGTTTCTCCTGTAATTTTTTTGTCTCGAGGAAAACTTGCGTGGAGCTGTTGATGAAATTTGTGATTTTGATTGTAAGCTCTGCGACTTCGACAGCATCAAGCAACTGAATTTTTTACTCCACCCTGTTTAATGCAAAGCTCCGCTCTACCTTAAAATTGTGACTGAATGTTATTTTGATTGGGAATGTCTTTTTATTTTTAAAACAATCAGCTATCCTTGCAGTTGCAATCCCTCTGAAATTTGAAAAAGTGTAAGGAAACGCCCTAATTGAAGTTTACGCCAGAGTTATAGGTTTAACCGAGCTTCTAGGTAAATTTTTGGGCAATTATACTCGAAAATACTTACTAGCATTAGACATTAGAAGGATTTATAGTTATTTATAATCTTGAAATTTTACAGGAAAAATGAAATCTCTTCTATTCAATTAAAATTTATTGGTGTTTTTTTATATATAAATTCTCCTAAGCTCTTAGTGTTTTACTTTTCATACTACTTACGGTTTTATAGAAAAAAGCAGATATTTGTATAGCTAGAAAGATTTTTTTCGGAAATTCTACTCACTAAAATTATTACTCTAGGTTTTCGACTAATCTTTGTTAGCTGTTAATGTCAGTTAGACGATTTTTTTTTCCCAAAACATCAAACATGCTTAATTAATATAAATGGAAGAATGGCTGGATCTGAGCAATTTTAACACTGCAAAGATTGTTTATAATCATAATAAGCCTTTGGTGACTTTCAGACTTTAAGCTTAGAATTTTTTTTCCAAAAATGTGAAAAAAACTATGCATATATAATCCAAAACGTTTATGTATAAAATTACTCAGAATGATTGTTCTTTCGCTTTTTAAATTATTGTTTTCTGTTGCATCAAAAACCAATCGCTTTTAAATTACGGCTAACAGTGCTACTATACTAGTTGAATAGCCAACCAAAGAACCTATTATTAGTTGAAATACTAGAGAGACAGGAAGAACATGTAGAAACTAGGTCTTTGTGTGATGAACTTACATACATAGCACCAACCGATTATTTTGAATATAAATCTCTTAAAAAACAGGAGATATTGTTTTTTTTCTGGCACGAAGCATAAATCTGAAAAATTGTTACGCAAAAAAGCGTTGAACATCAAAAAATTCCAGTGTTTTCCATATAATTTTATTGCAAGTAATTTTTTACAATGTTGCTCTTTGAAACAATGAGCAACAAATTGTTTTTTCAAATGTTGTTTACAATGCATCAATGTACCTGCTTTGAATAAATTGATGAAATCATAAAGACATTGGAGAATAACTTGACATAAAACTTAGGAACTTTCAGTTTTTGTATCAATTTTTTGCTTGTCAAAGTTGTTGCTTATGTGGTAAGACTTATTTTTTTCTACAAAAAATTTTTGCAGAATTTTTTTTCGAGTATCTACCATGCCTCAATTAAAGCGTATGAAAATATAGGCTTCAAATTATTTCTGTATAATTTTAATAAGAAGTCTTTTGAGAAAAACTATGCTTTTTCTATTTTTGTAAACTCCATTCTATGATCACCAAAAAGAGCTAACTCATGTAGTTTTTGACTAATTCCATTCCTCATAAAACTATTAAACTTTAAAAAAAACTATGTTTTTTTGTTCCGAACATTGAAAGTGGGGAGAAACTTAGTATTCGGGTGTGTGTTAGTTTTTTTTTCAATTTTCGCGCAAACTCAGGTACCTCAAATATTCATTGGACTGCGTAGAGTGACACATCATATTGAAGCCCTTTCAGTTGTGATTCGAACCACTTTAAAAAATTTTCTCAGTGTCGAGAACAACTAATTTGAAATTTTTATTTTTCGTCTGAGTTCGCTCCAATAAAGCAAGCTAGCAGGCTTGAAACAGCTGAAGTATGCCTAGTTTAAGACATTTAAACTTAATTTTAAGCAAATAAAACTAGTTTTTGGAGTTTTTTAGCTTCATTTCAAAATCTTTCTGCAAAAATTTTGAAAACTTTTAAAATTTTTTTTTTAGTTTTCCTGGTCATTTTTCTACAAAAAATTTTGTGCAATTTGCCTACTTTACGATGACTGTCTAACATGCCTAAATTTTTTTTTTACGTCAGATCATTTATCACACCAAGGAGAAAAAACTACACTAATTTGGAAAAAAAAACTTTCTGAACCGTAGTTTTCTACAGATTATGGTCGGAACATTCTGTGCTACTTGCACAGTAACAGGCTATCCTTGTTTACAATTGTAAGTGATGAAGGTTTTCCGCTTCTGGGGGTCTCTCTGAGCCTAAAGATTCAGGATAAAAGTACTCGATGTCGCTGACCTCAGAAACAATAGAAAAAATTGCAACCTTTGAGGCTTTTAGAATCCATTGCGAAATTTTACCTCGAGTTATTTTGGGATCGCTTATGTAACTTGCGCCGAGAAAGTGTAATTGAACTCGACCAAAGTAGACGTCAAGCAAGTGTTCTATGTTCCGACCGATGGAAATGGGGAGGACTTTTTATTCGGTGTGTTTTAATTTTTTTCTTTGTTTTCCACGCAAAAACCGATACCCCAGATAATCATCGTATTGGATCAAGTAATACATTATATAAATTATATAAGGAGCCTCCCAGTCGTGATGCGAACAGCATGAAAAAAACTTAAAAATCGTTCCAGTATCGAGAAAAATTGGTTTGAACACTTTGAGGTTTAGTCTAATTTCGAGCGAGTAGCTGTATCGAGAAACGTTTGGGAAATAGAAATTTAGGCTGAGAAAACTTCCTTTGTGCTTCTCTAGCCATCACAACTTTCTTTAGAAGAAAAAGTAACAGCAGATAACTTTAGAAGCAGATAAATTTTTTAGAAGCAAAGAAAAGTAGAAAAATTTTCTGAAACTTTCATGCCTAATTGGCTAACTTTCTACGCGTTTGTGTAGATCCCTCATCACACCATGGACAAAAACAAAGGATCATAAAATGAAGAAAAATATAATAAAACTCTTTTTTTCGGTCGGAGCATTCTGTGCTAATTGCACAGCAACAAGCTATCCTCATTTTTGTCTGGGTTTGTAAAACCCATAAAGGGGACCAATCACGTCTGTTATAGAAGGTGTTGCGGAGGTTCCTGATTATTGAGGCCCAAACAGCGATTCGTGGTATCACATTTATTTACTAAGACGGTAAATTCTGTTTCGTAAAAGCTCACTGAATTCCAGGTACATCAAAGGCTAACCAAACCTTATCTCTATTTGAACTAAGGTAAATATTCTTAATTCAAGTGACTGGAATTAAACTTCGGTAAATTTGTTCAGAGTCAGTTTTAGATAACAGAATAAAACTTATTCGAAGTTTTAGTTTCAGCAACTTCAAAGTCAGTTAAATTTTGAAAAAAAAGCCATGATGAAGTTTCCTTGTTTGTTGGTAACCTCAATTCTCCTTTTGACACGCAGCTCAGGTAAACACATTTTTTAAAATTGGCTTGGAGTACTTTTTTTTTTACAAACGTTCACGTCTTTTCAGATGAGCATGCTCACGTGTTGCAAATTTTGGATCTACTTAACCATTATCCCCCCCCCCCCCCCCCACTTTCAAGAAAGGGGGGCAATTGTTAATTAGATTAAGTTGTAGAATTTTTGGGCAATCAGATTGCAGCAAAATTCGAATTTTAAAAGCAACGCTCTAGTGCTAATTTACTGCTTTTAATTATAGGGGCGGCAATTCTATAGTAGATACCAAAGGGAGGGCGATTGTTAAGTAGATCCCAAGCTTTAAGTAAAAATACATGAAAAGCAAGGAATTATTAAAACGATCAGATGAACCCGGGAATTCGAATGTGATCCCATGTGTAAAATTTAGTGAATCAATTTATCTTTTAAATCAACACATGGCTAGGGGAAGATTATAGGGTAAGTCATTCAGGGAGGGTAGTTCGTCGATTCACTTGATCGGTACACTTACTCTTGTATGGTCTTGCCATTTTAAGGCCCAGGTTAACCGTAATATCTCCCCCCAAATCATTTTATAGTGTTGCATGATACAAGTTCTTCAGAAAAAACTTTGAATATAGCCTCAATTGATCCAATCACCCAACAATTTTTTTCACAAGCGAACTAGTGTTATTTGACGAAATTTACACAATTTTTCTCAGCCCCAAGTATCTTATAAAAGTTGGAACCTGATCTAAACTATATTTTATGATTGGATAAATTAAATGTTTTACCAATGTAAAGTATTTAATATTAACCAATCATGATCCATCTAACTAACAACCCACTTATTTGTAAGTGCTGAAGTTACTTGTAATTTCAGCACCAGAGAGATTTGAATTTAACTTAGAAATTAGTTGGACTCTCCCGAGCACTTCAGCAGCCGCAATAAACCAGTATACCCTAGATCTATTGAGCCTAGCAGAGACTAGTTAAACAACCTGAGACTAGATAGTATAAGAGTAAGATTAGGATCGGTATTAGACTAAGAAGTTGCACGAATCTATCCGGCCGAAAATAAGATAGCGTGACGAGCAGACGGTGTACCCTATCCGAAATTACTCTATGAGTTACACTCCAGTCCTAACTCAAAGTGCTAACATTGAGGATTTTATGCTATATAAGAAATGATAATTTAATAGCAGCTGTTCATTTACTGCTGGCTACAAATTTCAAAATTTCATAAAATCAAGGGAATATTGGGCAGATGCGCGAAGGAGATTTTTAATCTGCAGGTCGGCGGTTTGATTCCGCATACGGAAAAAAAATTGATTGTCACAGTTTTTTCCTAACTTTTTTTCCTTATTCATTTTTCTATGTGTCAACTTCTCGATTGTAGCTACGAAGTACAGCTTCCCCTATGTTTGAAAAAAAAATTTAGTTGTTAATTATGTAATTAACAGAATACAGATGCAACCCCATAATAATTTATTAGCCAATTTAGTTTGCACATGTTGTTCAAACTGCAAATTGAGAAGGAATTAAAACTCAAACTTAGTGAATAGCTAGGGGGCTGCACCAGTGACCCAAAGCACTCATTTTTTGCTTGGGTGTACTTTTTTATCAGATTATTGTCTAGAGTTCACGTGTGCGCGTTTTTCGATTTTCTTTTGCTATACCCATTACGAGGCCAAACTGTGCTCTGGATAGGCGCACAATTTGGTGTGTGCAAGTCTCTGAAATCCAGTACACAGATTTGCATCGTAATGTCGTGAAGGGCTCCATTCGCACTTAGAATCACATATAAAAAATTTGCGCAAGCTAAATGAGTTGGGTAACTAATTTTCATCAAAAAATAAAAAACATCAAAAAATAAAAAACAGACTTATCAGCATTAAGTTTATGCCATTTGCACGTCTTCTAAATAAAAATTGAACACCAAAATAGTAAAGATCAAAAATACAACGAAAAAAGATCAAAAGTACTGAGAATAAATCTGAAAAATTTTACACAAAAAAGCGTTGAACATCAAAAATTTCAAGTCTCAAATGATTTTTTTTTGCAATAATTCATAACATTTCTTTCTGTTCTTTGAATTGTTGTTTTACAAGGCAGCAATCTAATTGGTATGAATGAGTTGAAGAAATCATTAGGGTATTGGAGATTAAGTTGATATAACACTTTGGAGAAAACAAGAATTTTCGTTTTTTGCATCGGTTTGATGCTTGCCAAAGTTGTCGATATAGTGATAAAATTTAATTTTTCTTCTAAAAAATTTGTGTAGAAATTTTTTCGAGCATCTGCCACGCCTCTATTCAAGCGTATGAAAACAAAGGCTTCAAATACTTTCTGTAGAATTTCAACAAGAAGTCTATCGAGAAAAACTATGCTCTTGAGACAGGATTCCGTTTACTTTTGCGGTTTTTTACAAAGTTAATCGAACTACTCATGAAACTCCATAAACCACTTTGAAAATCCAGCATATTTGATTCTTGGGTTATAGAACAGGTTAATTGTTCCCAATCTGAAAGATTCATCATTATTACAGTTGATAGTAAGTTTGCTGGGTCAACATTAGTCAAAAGAAATGAAAATTTTCTCGAACTTTTCATTCAACACTTAAGCACGATCCGCTATTGCAGTATCGTCAGCTGGAAGATTGATTTTTGCGAAAATTTGGCAATGTCACGTTTATATAACAAAATCAAAAAGCGGTCTTGCGACTAATATTTGCGGAACAACAAATCGGCAGTGAATTCGGTATCAATCTTTCTATTTTTCAAACTGCACTTTATAATCAGCAATAGGAGCTACCTCGAATAATTTTAATCTATATCTTTTCTAAAAAAGTTACAACCTTTGAGTTTTTTTAAATCCATCGATTCATTTTACCTCGAGTTGTTTTAGGATGTTTTAGTTTTTTCTTTTTCTCACGCAAAATCAGGTACAACATATGATCATCGGATTGATACGATTGATACATCAGATAAAAACTCTTCCAGCCGTTATTCGAATGATTTTAAAATTTTTCAAAAAAACATTCCGGTATCAAGAAAAACTGGTTGGAACACTTTGAGATTTATTCTAATTTCGAGCGAGTAACCTGATCAAGAAACGTTTGCTTTATAGAAGCCAGACGTTAAGGCTGAGAAAATTTGAATTTTCTGGACGAAAAATTTCATTTGAAACTTTGTTTGTGCTTTCTTAGCCATAACAACTTTCTTAAAAATGAAAATTGTTGAGCAAAGAGTACTGGAAAACAATTTTAAAATTTTTTTTAAATAGATTTTTTAGAAAATTTTTGAAACTTTTTGAAATCAAATCTGAAATAACAAGTTCAATCGAAAAAAAGGTTGTGCGAATTTTTCCTGCAGTAGCGGCTACTCCTCAATTTTTTGTCAGAGTAGTGTTAATTCTTTGTGAAAATTCCAAAAACTTAAAAAATTTCACTCTTCTCAGTTAATTTAGTAGAGAAACAAATAACGTTTTGGACAAAATCTAATTTTTGAAATTATGCGTATCTTCCCGCATCAGTATAACAAATTTGAAAAAGATCAAACATAACACGTACCTCCAGCTTTAGCTGGGTCCCTATTTTTTTTATCGAGACATGAAAAGTTTGTTTCACCTAGTTTTTTTCATTATTTGAATTTTTTCGACTCATGTTTTTTAAATGTTTGTGTTGTATCGCAAGTGGTGCGAAGCTCCGCTTCGATTCTATGTCAAACTTGAGTCAAATTTGGGTCAATTTCTGATAAAATTTAAACTGGATAATAATTTTAACAATCACGAACAAAATCTGAAACTGGGGATTAAAATAGTCAAATTTTGCTTTGCTTGGAAGACGCTAATAAGGCAGATTGGGGGGGGGGGCTTCCCTTAGGGATTTGACCCCACGCCAAGCCAAAGGATCCCCCTTTCTACTATTTTGAGATATCCATTTTTGGTAGACGGACCCCAAAATGTTCTGAAGGCGCACTAGACGCCAATCTATGTTAATTTTGAAGGGGAAGCGCATGCCGAAAAAACGCGACTTTTTTGTCAAAATTTTCCAAAACGTGTCTAAAAACGCTTTTTTGGCTGTTTTTTTTTTTTCAAAAATTTGCCTACGGCGTAGAGAGTTTTGTCTTTATATGAACTGGGAGTGCTCGGAAAATTAATTGTTAAATACTAACAATTAGCCAATACAAATTAGCCTAGCCGGCTAACAATTAGCCAATACTAAATAGTGCTGATAACTATTTAGCCGATTTGAATTTAAATATCACAAATTTTAGAGAGTAAAAAATTCACCCTTTGTGAGTTCGCCCGCCTACTGGCCACAGAGTATTCGACTCCAGCGGACACGCCCTTGGATCTGTTGAACTGGATATGCCTGGCTTATCATGAGTCAGCACTGGACACTGCAGCTACCAATAACAACACGAATGGCAGTCGTGACTACGGGATATTCCAAGTATGCGACTTTGGCTCTTTTCCACTACGAAGAAAAAACCTAATAATTGGAACTTTCTGTGCTAATGGCACAGCAACCAGACACAATTAATTACTTAGCACTTACCAAGAGACTTTCATGTCTATTGACTACTTAGAAGTTTGCTAAGAGGCAGGGGTGGATCTAGGATTTTCTCGAGGGTGGGGGCGCGGATTTTCAAAAAATTTGGAAAAGACCTTTTTTTTAGTTCGACCAAATTGATTTTCTGAGCTCTCCTAAATCACTATAAAGGCCCCATTTTTACACAATTTTGTGCGCCGCAAGCAATTTTTTGAAAAAACAGGCCAAAAAAGGCGTTTTTAGGCACTTTTTGGAAAATGTTGACCAAAAAATTGCGTTTTTTGACCAGAAAAATTTTAGGGTCAGTCAGCCAAAAATGGATATCTCAAAATAGAACAAAGGTGGGATCCTTTGGGTTGGCAGGGGGTCGAATCCTTAAATCCACTGGTGCTTAGAGGTTTTAATGCCGTGCAGGGGCGGATGTAGGATTTTCTCGAGGGGGGACGCGGATTTTTGAAAAAAAATTTCGAAAATTTTGTCGACCGAATTGATTTTTGAGCTCTCCCTTAGCATGGTTTAGTCCCTTTTTTGGCAACATTTTTTGCGCCGCAGGTAAAAATTTGAAAAAACAGTCCAAAAAAGGCGTTTTTAGGCACTTTTTGGAAAATCGGTTGGCCAAAAATGGATTTCTTAAAAAGTACCAAAGGGGGGACCCTTTGGGTCGGCAGGGGGTCGAATCCCTGAGGGGGTAAGAGGCGTCCGCCCCCCCCCCCCGCCCCTACCCCTAAATCCGCCCCTGATGCCGTGTATTTTACCCGCTGCCAAGAGAATGATGGCGCTTGAAGACAAGATATCTTTTAACCAATTTTTTTTCCAAACTTGTTTTTCTTTTTTGATTTTCTCGCAAAAATAATTACAACTAGATCTTTAGGTGCTAGCTCTATCGCAACCGACTACCATTGATAACTGAAAATCATAAAAACTGATTCCTTAAAATTTCAACGCTATAATTCCTTTTCAACGTTTTTTGTTCGTTCTGTTTTTTAAACGTTTTTTTTCACATGTTTTTTTTCTGTGAAACGTTTTTTTTTAATATTTGAGATCAACAACGACTTTTGGTGCGATGACGATCGAGGAACGAACGACTGCTCAGTGGCCTGTTTGCAACTCCTGAATCCTAACATATCGGAGTCTGTCAAGTGCGCGAGGAAGATCTTTGCCAGACATGGGTTCGAAGCCTGGTATGGGTGGCAGCAACACTGCAAGGGCAAAAGTGAACATCAGCTGATGAAAAAGTATTTTAATGGATGCGTCCTCTGATAGAGCAAGCCGGATCTGCAAATTGAACATTTATGCTAGAATTATTTAGTTTATAGTTGAAATATAACGGGCTTAAGGTGCTCAAGTACTTTGATCAAACATGATGCAAAATAGTTTTTATTCTTAAGATTATAAGATTTTGAGAAGCGCATTCGATCAAACAGTTTCGAAAAGCTCTCAAAGTTTCTTCTTGATCATGTTTCTGCTATCCGTAACCTTTGGAACCTTGATTTTTTAAAGCTAATTTGAGCGAGAGTTTGCTCGAGTTAAGGTCGGTAGCCCCTGAAGCTAGTTCTTTCAGAGGTCGATTGCCTTGATTCTGTGAGATTTTCCTCTTCAAGTGAGACCAAGAAGCGGAAAGAGAAACTGACCAGATGTGAACACATGTTTGAAGTGGTGTCAAAAAATGCAAACAGACACTAATTTGAAGCGCTGAATTATTTTGGCAATTCACCGCATTGCCAAAATTTTTCAGCGCTTTAAATTGGTGTTGTTTGCAATCGCTGACCCGACTCCAAACATGAATTCAAATTTGGTCGGTATCTCCTTTTGGTACCACTTTCTTCCTGTCTCTGCTGTAGTCCTGACTGTATTCCAGTTATTTAGAATAACGATCGATAGCTACCAAAACTTTTTTCTCACTCATTCATTAGCGGTCCGGCAAATTCAAATTAAAACCCTTGATTTCGCGATCAAATTTTTTGCAAAGGCATAGAAGAACTTTAGACTTTCTTTGTTTTTGAAATTTGAAATTTGAAATACTTTACCATTTAAATATACAACGCCAAAAATATATATTTTGCCTGGAGGGAGATCCTAAAGAGCAGTATTGGTCATCGAGTAGGATATCCTGGAGAGTAAAGAGAAGACAGCCATCATCAACTCAACAAACAAATTACTTTAAGGACTGAAGTTAAAAAACAGTTTGTAGAGGTCCTGGTTGTCTTTTAGGTAAATTTGAAAAAACTGTTTATAGAATCTCAATTAACTAACTTGTGACATTTCATGTATATTACCGGTATCAAGTCATTTTGTTTTGAATAATTAATATCCTGCACAATTTTAACTGTAAGCGATCTCTGATTAGCGGTAGTAGAAAAATTTCTCACTTTAATTACGCCTTTCGCTTTGCTCCTGGTACATGGTCCACTTTTTTCGGAGTAAACCTAAGACAGAAAACCATTTTTTTTGTCCGATCGCAATTCCATAAACAATTATTTAAACATCTCAAAAAAATATAAATCATAAATCGTAAGCAATCTGTTTTCGTCCATAATTTCCTTGATTGATTCATATCTACGTTTGAAAAAAAAAGCTCATAAGATTCTTCTTTGTAGTTCGGTAAGGTGAGATTGGGATGTATTGTCGTATAATAAAATTCCATAAGTGATTGTAGGAATTACGTATGCTTACTAGAAGCGAAGCATTTACTGATTAGAAAAAACATACCTAGCTTTCCAGACAGTGCCACAAAATTTGGTGAATTTTTTGCACACATGTTCAATGTGAAATTTGAAAGTAAATATCTAATCGAAAATTGCCTAAATATTTACACACATTTGTAAACTGAACTGAAGAACCAAAAGCAAAGTAACCTATTGAAAATTTACTTCCAAATTTAATTTTTTGAGTTTTACCTTGGTTGACACAAAGTCCATTGGTTTTAACCATCTATCCACTTTATTTAAAGAGCTATCAATGCTATCGCTAATTTTTTCTTACTGCATTGCATATTGTAGTATCAACAGCAAATAGAACAACCTCAGATCCTTCAGCATTTTTCGGCAGATCATTTATATGTATTAAAAACAAAAACGGACCTAAAACCGACCCTTGCGGTACTCCACATGACATAGAGTGACTGGAAGATATTTTATTTCCAGTTTTAACAAATTGAAACGGGTTTGTAAAGTAATTTTTCAGAAGACAATGAAGCCGGCCTCTAAAGCCCTATTTTTCCAATTTTGCCAAAAAAAGCTCATGATTTATTGTATCAAATGCTTTTTTGAGATCAACAAGGCTTGATCGACCAACAAATTTTTCGTCCCATCCCTATCTAATAAATTCGGTGAGTTTGATTAATGCGGACACGCTTGACTTTTTTTTGAAATCCAAACTGTTTTTCATAATAAACCTTAACTGAACAAATTTCAAACACAATTCCAGATCCAAACCAACCATTCTATGCAATGTGCGATGCTTCAAATTTTGGCATCGGCGCAGCATTACTACAATCACATAATAGTACAAATAAAATGAACCTTATATCAGCAAATTCCCGATTATTCACTCAAGCAGAGCTACGACTCTCAAATCTAATGAGAAAATGTACGGCTATAATTTATACACTTACAGAATATGAATTTGTGATACTTGGATCAAAACACCCAACAGTTCTATTCAAAGATCACAAACCAATTATTTTTCTCTTTACACAAAAGTCGAATCCAAATCATAGAGTTTATAGATTTCAACTAATTCTAATGAAATTTCCAAACTTACATATAGTTTGGACAGCAGGAAAAAACCTTGCATTACCAGATACATTAAGTAGAAATACGCCACCTGAACTACTCACACGAAAAACTACAGTTGAAATACCACAAAATATTAAATTTTATCTCGCAAAAGATGAAACATCACCCCGATTAGAATGCAAATACGCAGTAAAAACTGATATTGATCAATCACAGATAAATAACCTACAACATTTCCCACTCTACTTAGATTGCCAGAATAATCACTACGAAGTTGACTTACTAGGAACATCAACTTTTAAACCAATTCCATACTCACAATGGATAAAAAATAACACTCAACAAAAAAGATTAAAAAACCACCTGTATAAAAAAGACCTTTTTCCCTTAATTGAAAAAGAAAATCTAACTGATAAAATAAATTTATCAGGACCACAAACAAATGATTCAAAATACACAATAAATCAAGTTTTTGACCTCCATGACCCACTTGACACAATTTCCCTATCAAAACTGGAAATTGAAAATATTTTTCTCCCTCCAACAGAGAAAATTACAATTGAACTCTTAAAACAATATCAAAACCTCGATCCAGTAATAAGACAACTAAAATCATGGCACAAATACAAAACTGAGCCCGTAAAAACAGATACCACAATTTTAGGAAATAAAACACTCCTCCGATATTTCCGAAAATTGAATAACACAGCAATCAATGACATTACAAATCTTTTAGAATATCAATTAGATGATTCTAAAATTCCCTGTCTTCCTTTAAGTATGATATTAATAGCTTTAAACATCTCACATACACAAAATACTACTAAAGGACACTCCGGATCAGAGAAAACATACTCAAACTTAACACAAAACTTTTATTTCCCAAATGCATCAATTTGGATAAAAGTATTATGCAATGATTGTGTAGTATGTCAACTAAATAAACCTTATCCAAATCAAAAACAAATAGCACGAAAACAAGATTTTAAAGGACAAAGTTTATATTTTAACCATCGCATTTCATTTGATACAAAAGGACCCATTTCACCATCCTCAGAAGGAAACTCCTACATGATGGTAATTGTTGACGCATTTACACATTATGTAGCACTCAACCCGGTACCACATTGTAATGCTTATTATGCTTACACGACACTTTATGAACACTGGATAGCTAAATTCGGATTACCCGAAATCTTAGTTACAGACAACGGTACAGAATTCATAAATAATGATATCATAACACTATGCCACTTATATAACATCAAACATAAACCACGTACATCTCATGCACCTTGGACAAACGGTTTAGTCGAAGGTATGAACCGTTCACTACAAGAATATCTCAGATGTATCATAAATGGAAATGATACAAAATACACAGAATGGTCAGCAGATGTAAAATTATTTCCCTTAGCATATAATTCACAAATCACGACAACTCTAGGAATGTCACCATAAGAAATGGTTTTTAATCAAAAACCACGTAAACCAATTATGTTTAATGCAATTTCTCATAAAAAAGCACAAGGTTATTGCCAACCAAATAAAGACTCAATTTGTTATAACCTACCTTTACACAAACATGATGAAGATCATTTTCATCACCCCCAAATTTTTAAATTAGCCTCCGGCACACACACCGAATAGATTTTAAATAGAGATAAAAAACACAATGAAATTTACCAAAAAACACCAAAAAATTGTTACAAAGCAAAATAATAACGACCAAATTAATTCACGTTTTACACCAGCCACAGACTTAAAAATTGGAACATTTGTCTTAATACCTAATTTTAATACACAAAAAGGAATTTCTAAAAAATTACAACCCCCTCGTAAAGGACCATACCAAATAATTGCCAAACCCACTGACGTCACGTATAAACTCACCGATTCAAATCAAAAAGAAATTGTTCGACATCGAAACAATCTATTGCCCTACTACCCAAAAGAGTACGCACTACGCGAATTAACTCAATTATATTCTTTCACAGGTTTAAAAATTATTCAAAATCATCCACATACGGAAAAAAAAGTAGGTGAACAACACAACATTCATCATGAAAAACAAAATACAAAACCAACTACAATTCAAAACAATACAAAAGCACCAGATCAAAAAAAACCTCAAAAAGAAAAAAAAAATAGGAAAATGATAGAAAAAATTCTACCACAAGAACAAGTAGAGAAATCAGAACATAGAGAATCATCACGACTTAGAAATCAACCACGTAAAAACTACAAAACGTTCATCCCACAATCTAAAATATTAAGAAAGTTGAATTTCAAAAACAACTTTAATTTTATAATTAATAATCCTTGCACCTCTGGATCATATTGAACTTTCATTTTTCAAAATAACATGCTGACAAAACACGCAACAATTCTAGTTCAAATTCAGCCAATAGGATTCATTCAATCCGTCACCTTCTATAACTATAACACCAACCAAACTCCAGGCATATCTATAACTATAACTTTACAACCTCCAGGTCAAAAATAAGCAAACCGCTCAAACTTGACAACTAAAATAAATACCAACATAATATCATAACCCTACCTTATCTAATAACGCAAAGATCAACAATATTTTCACAACTTAGACCTCAAAAAACCTCCAACCAAAAATGATAAATTAGCCTAAAGTAAATATACGACCGTATTCATTTGGCCTAAAGTACAAAAATCTTAAAAATACCCCAGATCATCTGACAAATAAAAATAAAGTAAAGAAGACCTCCCAAACACCATAAAATTAGCCTCAAACATTTTTTCACAAAACTCAAACCACTTGTCAAAAAATCAACAAATAACTCAACCACACTTGAATCTCGCCTCAAACAACAAAAATGTTCGACAAAGAAAATCATTTCTTAAATGCTCTTCTCTCAATCAGTCAATCTCTTTAAAAATACAATTTTCAACATTTTCATAAACTTTTTCATAATAAAACTTTTATTCATATTTCTATTTGATACCTTTGAAGCTTTTATAATAATTTTAATCATTTTTAAAACATTTTTTTATTTTTCTACTCCCTATTTGAAATATATCTCCAACTTTCCCAAATCATTTACCATATTCACAGGTACGATAACTGGAAGATTATTTAAATGATACGAACAATTTTTAGTAGAACAGATATTTTTTTACTATTTGTAATTTTTGTAACATTTTTATCATCCCTAATATTGACAATGTGCAAATGTATAAAAAAGGCAATAATCACATTCGCTTTAGCAACAATCCTTCAGAATACTACAATAAACATAAATTTTTCCAAGAGAAAAAATTAATCAAAAAATTTTCAAAAATTGTTAACCAACAATCACAGAATCAGTCTTCAACGACATCATCCCAAGAAAACCCGACAATACCTACAACTACCCAAAACCCCCAAACATCCACACGAATTTCTTTCCAAGATAACCCATACACTTTTGAAGAACGACACGCTCGCTTATCCGAACCATTAGAACCAGTTCAGCGACAGGCACCCCTAAGTGAACCAACATATAACTTGTACCCAACATTACCACAAGAATTAGGTAGAATAAGAAACATTAGTCAAAACCAAAATACGGTTGAAATAAATAGACAAATAATACATCCACGACGAAATAGAAATTTTCAAACCCCCGAGTTCATTTTGACATACCCCAATCACCAACACCAATTACTCCAGAAAACCCAAATAGTACATTACCAGAAACTCCCCTACTCCTTTCACAACGTAGCACCTCTAGTATACCCTCAGATTACTTAGGTTCAACACCATCATCTGAACAAATACGTGAAAATCCCTTTAACCCCCCCAATCTCACAGCACGACTACCATATTGGACAACGCACTCATTTACACAAGGTGAACCAAACTTAGTAAACGACCCAATAGATATTTCCACGGATACAACAACATCATCATCACTACCAGAAACACTATCGCTACCATCAACACCATCATTAAGCCAGATTTCACCGACGCCTTTCCCTTTAAATTTTCCAAATAACCTCGACGATAGATATCGAGAACAATCGTCAACAAATATCCCTTTAAGATTAGATTGGAATACATTCACAGCACCCCCACCATTATTTGGACAACATCAAGAAAGTAACCGACTCCACAGTTGGGCACTCAATAGACTACATTATAGACAAGATATCCACGAAGACATTCGTGAACATAACATCCAAATACTCCAACAAAATAGTCTCCAATTAAAATTCGAAATCACAATTAAACTAAATAAAATTGTTCAACATCCTTACCCATTAAGACCACCCATTATAACAGCTCAATTGCTACCACCACCATTTATAACAACTGAAGTGATATATAAGTACGACAGATATACCAAAAACTCAATTGGTTACATCACATTTTATAACCCATACTCAGGATTATCATACACATGTATTTTCTAAAATTATTAATATTTCAACACGTCTTTTTTCTAATATTTTCCGATCAGATCACAAATCCATCTCTTTGCACAGGACCCCAGGATTTATTAGTAACGCACTACGATTGTGAAGAAAATGAACAAAAAACACTATAAATTTACAGCAACATTTTCCGAAAAGAAAGTACATTGTTCACAAGTTTCAAACGGAAATAAAAACCGACTTGATCACGAATCATTCTACCAAAGTAATATAGAACGACTTCTACATCTAAATCCCGATGATTGTAAAAACGAACTACTCAGACTAAACATCACGAGAAATAAAAACACGGACAGAAAAATAGTAAATTTTCAAGTCTTTGCCGATTCTGTACATCAAGCAGAACTTGAAAGATATCAAGGACATATAAAACTAGATGAAAAATACCCATACAACGGCGCAAACGGAAAATTAACTTATGACATACACGATAAACACTGGATACCACACATTGGATTAAATAATCCCTCAAACTGCAAAGCAGACACAAAAAACAAAGGATATCAAGAAATAATGTTTTTCGATTGGAAAATACAACTCGAAAAAGTCCAACTCACACGAGATTCATCAGACAACACAATGATCTATGAAGGAATTAGATTACCTTGCAAAATCGATCAAGGTTATTGTGACCCTACAACACAGACACAAGCAACAATTGTTTGGTTTCCCGAAGATACATGCACAACATTTCAAGTAGCGAAAATACACGCTCGAATGATAAAATTTCACAAAAAATATTTTATAGAATCAATTCCGTACGAACAAGTAAATCCATCCCGAAAACAAAGTACTGATTTTAGAAATATCCATAGTATAGAAAATAAATTAGATGGTTTCCAAATCTATCAAGAAACAGAAATTGCATGCAAAAACAGAAACCCACTTTACAAAACACAATATTCTGAAATACTAGTTGAATACGAAAAAGGTTTCGACATGACCACTGGAAAAATAAAAGTTGACCCTTATGCCACAGGTCACCCTCTACACGAAGGAACATCATACATACCAGTTAACTTTCAAAGGAGCACAGGTCAACCTGGTGGAAAACTAAAGCCACATGAGTAGTAGAAGGGTGAGCTGATCAGGGGGGGGGGGGGGGTAGGGTGCCTGCGGACCCCCATGTTTTAACATAGGCTATAGAGTATCCGGTCCGCAGGCTATGTATTAAGATAGGTTATAGATTTTCCAATGTATTAGGATAGGGAATAGGTTTCCCAATGTATTAAGATACGAGGTTTCAGATGGTAAGTTTCAGAAAAGTTTTTGGCGCCCGAATTTTTTGAGCTCGATTTTGCCGATATTTTCGTTTCTTAGCTAACTTCTACGATTTGTGATATGTAAAGACTATCTTGTCTTACCAAAATTCGGTTTGGTAAGTTTCAGAAGGTAAGTTTCAGAAAATTTTTTGAAAGTTTTGTAAGTTTTACTTGCAAATACAATTTAAGCTTGAAAAAACTTTTTTATATCAAAAAATCGAAAAATTTTTTTTGGATGGTAAGTTTCAGATGGTAAGTTTCGACAAAAATTAAGCTTCGATTTAGAGTATGGGATCATAAACTAATATATCACAGAATATTTTTTTCTCGAAAGAATCTTAAATTCTTATTTCATGTTATTTATTTTCCCTCAGGTTATCTGGGGAAAATTGTCAAGAGGGGATTATCTTTGACAGGTTAGTTATTCCGCTCCACGGGATATCAGGGGAATCTTGACAGCTCCTCACGGTTGATTACTTTTATATCCCACTTAATCGTTTTCCCCCAGGTTATCTGGAGAACGGATGACAGGTTCATTACACTTATTAATTTTATGATTTATTTTATTTTTTTTTCACATAATTATCTCACTTATTTTTACCTCAACTGGTTTATTTATTCTGTCATATATCTAGCTACGATTCATTTCAGTTCTTTTTCATCACTTTGTCTTTAATCTTTAAAAAATTCTTTGAAATTCCCAAATTTTCCAAAAAATTATCATCCAAACTTATCAATTGCTCTGCCACGGTAAAAGTTTAAACTGAGAAAAACATAGTATCATATTGTTTTTTGGTTCTGATTTTTTTTGTGTAATAATTTTTCCATCTTTCTCAGAGTAAACTTTTAAGAAAAATATACAAACTACTAGAAGTTGGTTACAATTTTCGTAAATTTATCTACTCTATCGTTAATTCTTTCAATTGGGCGACTACAACATCCATATTCCATCGTCATTCTCCGTATTTCATCAAAGGGTTAGTTGCTAAAATGCTTTTCGTAAAAAAATTTAAAGAATTTAAAAAGTTAAATTTTATAAATAATTAAACAATTCACTACATCGTATAGTAAAATTACTGCAAAAATTTACACTTACAAAAAAAATGCACTTTTACATAAAATTACTGATAAAATTCAAAACATACACATCATGAACATTATTCAAGTTCTTTTGGAAGAATTTAAAAAGGAGAAACGCTGAATAAATTGCGTAAAAACCACACAAATTATCAGTCTTTTGTATTTTTCGAGGAACCATTCGTCGAAACTTTTTCGTCAAAAAAGGGTAAGTTGATCTCTTTCTTCCCAAAGAATCTGCAAAGTAGTAGCTTTTATTCATTCGAGCAATCATAATCCAGTTTTTTCCTCTATCATTGCTTGGGGCTGAGTTAATAATTGCAAAAGAGTATTTTGTTAGTTGAGGTACTGTATCAGAAGGGTATGATCCCATGTACTTGAACCTGAGCTCTGGAATTCTTTCAATAATTTGCAAAAGTGAAAAGTTTTCCATCTTTGCAATTGTAGGCTGATTTACAGCTAAAAATGAAATTGATAGTTTGATAGTGTACTTTAGGTTAAAAAAAAGGAAGAATAATGACTTACACAAGCCTTATATAGTGGGCAAAGTTTATTGATTACTGTTTTACAGTCTAGGTTGAAAAAGTGTCTCGGGTTTTCAACTAAACAGCATTCCTTCTCTATTTTTTCTGGAGCTTTAGGTCTGAAGAAAAACAATATAGATAGTACAGAGATAATAACAAAGAAAAGTACCAAAAAAAATACAACATTTTTATAGGAACCTGAAAACTCAAAAAAACTAAATATTTTTAGCGACTGTTCCGAATTTGTCAATTTGAATATTTGATAGTCTTTCTCCCAAGGTTATCACTTCCGTTACTTGCTCCAAGGGAAATTGGAAAAACATTTCTAATCTCAAGCTTTCTCCACTAAGTTCTGGATAATGCAAGTGTTCAGAGGCATCCTGTAGTGAAGTCAAGTCGAAAACTAGAATATAGTGATTTTGAAAATCTTCCATAGGAAGAGCTGGAAAACCTTCGTTAAACTGCATTGCTTTCATTGTTGTAACATAGGGTCGACAAGGAGAAGTTGAATCTAATGAAATATATGCTCTTCCACCCCGAATAATTCTAAGCTCTCTCAAATGAAATTGTTGATAATTGAAAGGATTTTCATGACAAGATCCCGCAACAGCCGAATTTGTGTTCATTGCAACAACTATTATTGAAAACATTGGGGCATTACTGAAAACATTTTCCTGAATAAACTGGTTTTGACGAGATGGAATGATAAAAGTTCTTGCTATAGTTTCTATGTAATTGTAATGAGCAGGTTCCCTTTCCAGATTCCATTGCAAATATTGATGAATAGGTTCAGCTACTAAAACTCTTCTTGTAAACAGTGAACAGTCAACTATTTTCAGACTGACATTTGGATTATCAGATAACATGTAAAAATTAGGTCTGGCTCGAATAAGTTTAATTCGAACTTTGGTATTTGGTAGCAACAGTTTTTCGCAAGTAAACAAATCAATGGCGAGCCTCCCATAGAGTGAAAAAGTTATCCCTGTTCCCAAGGAATTTGTTTACTTCTGTGCCTTATGAGGATATAACCCATTGGCATTGTAAACCATTGTATCGTTAAAATAAACTTCACAGTTGGAGAATAGAGAATGTAGTAGATTGTTTACATAAGTTGAGTAAAATTAATTGTGGTTCCTCATCTGAATCTTCCTCCGATTTTGCTTTATGTTCTGCTTTTTCTTTTTTGAAAGCATCAAACAATCTTAATTGGAATAGTTGAAGCTTTAAGCTAAGATGGGTATCACGCATATCCAAGTAGAGATTACGATCCGTTTCAAATTCAAACTCAATACTACTTTCATCCAGAGAAGTACTGGGGAATACTTCTTGTGTGTAAGATGACATAATTGTTTCCAAAACTGGGACTTTATCAAAAATCTCCAAAGAAGAATTTGTAAACGCTCCGTACCGAAAATGAATACTTTTATTTACACTCATTTTATCTTGTCAAAAATGTCTTTGCGAGAGCGACTGATTTTTGAACTACTCTTTCGAGAAAGGGTTCTTCTTGTTCTACGCTTGCATTTCTTTTTTCCACCTCCCAGCTGTTTTCGAACTGTTTTTGTTCCAACATCTTTTGCAAACGTTTTGAGTTTTTTTCGTCCACTGACAACTTCTCCAATCTCTGGAGCGGCAATTTCAAATAAATCTGCTCCGATTCTTTTTGCAGCTGGGACTATATATTTTTTAATGAAGGGAATTGCAGTTCTCCTAAGAGTTTGTGCAAGAGCACCAAAACTTCTTCCACGCTGCCTTGCATGTCAACGACAAATAGGAAAATTAGCTGAACTTTGAGCAACCATTTCGTATGAAGTATAAATCAAACATGATTATCCGAAATCTTGCGAAACAAGAGTACAACTCGTGTAATTCCTACGGACACAAAAGGAATTTTTTCTCCTGTGGTATCCCTTATTTCTATTTTTATGCTGTGGAAAAAGTTTTTTCATAATTTTTTAAATTGTAGATTTGTGAAGGATTGATAGTTCATGTACTGTCCTGTAGATATTATGTCTCCATTTTTTACTTTGGAAATGAAAGGAATACAACGCAGTAATGGAGTTTTTGTATCGCCTACTATATTATATTCTATAATATCACTATAAATCATTAAGGAATGTATTCTCAAAATGTCGTAAGAATACTGAGGATAATGTGGTCCTTTTCCTTTCATTATAACACCTGTCTGATTTTGTTCTAAATCACAACCAAAAATGTGACTCAAATCAGCACTTTCAATTATAAACACTGATTGATCCTCAGGTAAATGAATGGCAACTTTTTGTGTAATCTTATCTACTGATACAAAAATTCCGTTATATTCATGTTTTTGTGCGCCTATACGTTTTCGAACTTTGTCATTCATGGCTACAACTATATCAACAATACTTGGATACAATCCAGGTTCAACATGCATCGGTTGAATCTTTCTTTTTTCCTCAGGACTTTCTCGTCCATCTACGAAAGTAAACTTTCCCTCTGTAACGTTTTGGTACAAAGAAGGGTACGATATTTCTGAAATAGCAACCTCCCATTCTCCTTTTAGATGTATTTGTTCCGGTAGAAAATTTGTAAAGGAACTAAGACTGTTATTCGGATAACAATTAAAAGAAGCATTAGAAACTAGCTCAATAGTAAAAGAATCCATGACAACTGATCGATAGAAACTCAATTTAAAAAATGACTTACCACTAATCTGAACATTTTCTCAGCTCTTTTTCATAAAATTTTCCCAGAATTTCTTCTTTTTCGAGATCTTTGATGATGTATGTTGGAGGTTTTTTTTGTAGATATTGCCGAAATTTCAAAAATTTCATCTGTAAACTGTGGCTTGTATCCTTTTCGGAACGGAATATCATTTTTCGAAATTCTAACTCTTTCACCAATTTTGAATTTTGGTTTAATATATTTCTTGAATGATTTGTTATACAAAATTGATAAAAAATCACTGTTTTTCACATCTCTGGGAGATTTTCCAATTGATCAATTTTTGCGGCAGTTCAATGTAGAAACAAATTGCTGCAATTTGGGCACAAATTTTTAACCATGATCTTCAATGTAACGATATATTATATGTTTTAAAGATTGAATTGCTCTCTCTGCAAATGCAGCTTTTGTTTCACTCATTGTTGAGTAAACTTCAATGTCTTTCTCCTTGCAAAACTTTTTAAAAGTTCCCCCATATTCTGTTCCATTATCAACCCAAAGTTTTTCAGGAGTGTTTTTTTGAGAAACCATTTTTCTAAAAGCTTGTAAAGTGTCTTTGGCATACTTTGTTTTCATGCTTTGAACTCTGACAAATCTCGAAAAAATATCTACAGCAACTAATAAATACTTGATTCCATTGTTTTGACTAGCTAACTTGTCTACAAAAGCCAATTCCATACACCAGATTTCATTGATATATTTAGAAAACGCTTGAAGTCTTCGGAAAGACCTGATTGATGGACCACATTTTGTATACGATGTCTTGGTTTGTAAAAATTTTTCTACTTTCTTTTTTGATAAACCACTCGCTTTAATCAAGTTTTGAATAGAACCGTACGCAGCTCTGCCCCTAGAATACAATCTGTTTAGTCTTACCTTTTCAGATTTTGAAAGGGATCCAAGTTCCTCTATCTTTTGTTTTGGCATTCTTGTTAATAACAAGTTTAGGAGGAAGTTGAGTTGCTTCCAAAATAGTAAAGTAAATATCTGGAAAATTGATATTTTTTCGCTTTAGTGTACACACAAAGTCTACAATAGATTCTTTTGTATCTCGATTTTCTAATATAGTTTTGTCTGCCTGGCTGAGTTTAATTCTAGGAGAATTTAAAATTAAATCAATAATATGCTTATTGTTGCTCGTTTTCAACCTCGCATTTACAGCACTGTAAACAGAATCAAAAATTTTTGGTCCAATCTCCTCTTTTTCTTGCTTTTGTTCCATTTTTTGTTTTGTTGGAAGTGTACTTTGTGATTGATAAACTGAGTACGGAATTAAAACAAACTGTTCCATACTATGTCAATCGTTTAATGACAAAAGGGGTGATGATAGATATCAATTGTAACCCTTTAGTTGAACTTAAAATAATTCTTCTTTTGTGTAGAGGAGTTCTTTTTTGTGTTAATTCTGAAATTTTTTTTCGATATTTTATTACGTCTTCTTTCCGAAGATCTCGAAGCTCCCCTCTTAATAGGTTTACTAAACACTCGCTCGGAAACTGAATGAAATCTTTTGGGCAATTGAGAATGAATTGTTTTCGAAGCCTTAGGGAAAATTTTTGAAATATTGGGAGAATAGAGACGTATTGTGTACTCATCGTCCAAAAACTTTGTCTCTATTCCAGCTGGTAAGTAAAATTTTGTTAGAACTGAGCCACTATTAGTGCAATACCTAAGTGAATCAACTGTTTTTGGGGTTAAATCAATAAGTAAATGACCATAAGCAACGGATGTTGCATCTTGATACCACTCTTTCAATTGAGATCCTAGACCTAGTTGTTGACTTAATGTATTGATTTGTAAAACATCCCTCGGCGACTTGAACAAGACTATGTGTGTATTTTGTAACTCTACATCTCGTCCTAATTTGCTTTGATGAAATAAGTTGTGTTTGATGTATATTGTATTCAGACCCCTGTGTCTCCCCGCAGTAGCAATTTTTTCAAATTGTTTGGAGTTTGAAATTTCTTCACAAGAATCATCAAATATAAGCAAATACTTAGTCAAAATCTACTCCTTGGATAAATTTAAGGTTTTTTCTTTGCATTTGACTATAAAGAGGTTGATAATGTTGATAAAAATAAAAAATTTTGTCGAATGCTGGTTGAAAAGTACCAATTTTCAACCAATCAAAAATAAGATTCAATTTTCCAGATCCACTTGGTCCAACTAAAGAAATAAAAATTCGTTCTTTGGTAGATATTATTTTATTCATAGCTTTGGAGAAGGTAGAATATAACCGACTGTACTTGATAAAATAGCTACCCAAACTGTTGTTTCTTCACATGTTGTGGATAACACAGTTCGAACGATTGCACATACTAGCATCAAAACTATAACAAAAAATTGGCACAAAAAAACTAAAAGAGATCTATTACATGTACGTCCAAACAATTTCCATGATTTTCGTTCATGATTTTCTTCATCAAAAACAAAATTTCCTAAATTTACGGGTTTGTCACATTGATCGACCATCTTAACTCTAAAAAGAAAAAGTTGACAATGAAATTTAATTAAAGTTTGAAAATGGTAGTACATTAAGAATAATATAATTTACAATTTGTTAAAAAAACAACGAGTCCATGTTCCGTATGCAAATGCTTTTCTTTCTGCACAGTGAAGAGTTTTTGCATGACGAAATGGGTAGTTGCTACACCTCCAATCATATTCTTCATCTTTGAAAATCAAAAACTGAACTTTAGGGCAAGCGTAGTTATCCAAATTAATAATCTTTGTTTCCAAAAATTCTGATAGAATCTTACATTTTTCATAACTTTTTGCAAAAAATACCGTGTCAGTGGCTTCTAGATTTTTCAAAATTTTTTCAAGTTCAGTATATTTTTCGTAACCACTGCTCCAATTGATTCCATGAAGATGCTGTGTACACCAAAATGATTGGGATGTTAATTTGAATTTTTTGGGAGGAAGAAAGGAATATCCTTCTGTTTGTCCATCCTTATAAACTCCTAATTCTTTCACTATATTGCTTTCAATACATTCAATATCCAAAACAACTAGACTCATTCTGTAAACTGATTTCTCTGAAGTTTTTTTGTTTAAAATGATTAACATTCAAACAATGTATATACTGCTGAATCAAATATTTTAACGTACAAACAGAAAAATAATCCAGTCACGTGACCAAGAAAGCATGAACTGTGGAGACTAGGTGCAACATAACAATACCCAGGACCTTTTTTTGTAGTAGATTTCACAAATCCAGCAGAGTCATGTAGAATTGCATGTAGTCTAAAAATTTTGGAGTTTGCAAAAAAGTAATCCATACAGGAATTTTTGTATCCAATTAGTCCGCCAAAAGGAAATTTTTGGTCCATTTCTTTTAAATTTTTGTCCGGGTCCAAAACAATACAGGTACAAAGAAATAAATTTTTTCTTTTTGTATTTGATGAGACATCTTGCCTAATAATCTCAAAAACTCTTCGAATTTCATTCAATTTCTGTACGTTCATTTTCTACAGTGCATTCGTCAATAATGATACAAAATTTTTTGAAGGTCTCTACATAACCTAGTAATGAAGGAAGCATATCAAGTAATTTATCATATTCTTCTCTTTGTAGTTGTAAAGATTGATTATTTTTCCATTGATTTCCATTTCTACGATATTCTACAAGATCTATGTTTTTGGTATCAGATCGGTATCCTATGTAAATTTTTCTTCTACCATTATGCAGAGTCCACTCAAAGTGAGATATTTATAAGTTTACGTCCAAATTCTGCAAGTTTGGTAAATTTTGAGATTCTATAATAATTGTTAGTGAAGTTTTTTGGGACTCTTCTTCTAGAACAATATGAAAAATTCCCAATTTATTGTGAAGTTTTAAGAGTAAATTTCTTGAAAAACCAATATTCCAACTCATAATGTTCAACACCAATACTAAATGAAAAATGATTTTGAGGATAAACAGTTAAATTACAAGACAAAAAACATAAATAACACAAATTATTGTACATTACAGTTCTCAACAAACATAAAGTCTCCCAAAATTTGTGACAGTTCTTTGAATTCGATCAAACTATAGTTGACATAGGCAACTTGTTTCATTGCTTCATTCTCTTTTGCGGTGAACAGTCGAATCTGAATGTACGGAGATTTGTTAATTTTGTACCTCTTGATCGTGACACAAACTTGTCTTCTATTGTATGTTGCTATGTCATACACTTTGTTGCAGTTGGCAAGCTCCTGATCCATAGTTGACTCTTTGTCAGAAGTGAGTTCCAATATAGGAACGAGTCCAAGGTTTTCAGCATCTTGAATAACAGTATTTCTAATTGCTGAGATTGCTTCTCGTTCTTTTTCACCGAGATAGACTTGCTGTCTTTTTTCGAGTTGTCCGAACTCATTTTTCTTGAATAGTTGAAAGCAGGGTTCAAAATAAATTTTCCCTTTGTAGGATTTTTGGGACCAAGCAAATCTCCCAATTCTTGTTTGATTTTTTGAGAATTCAATGTAATTGGGACTTGTGTCTTTTCTTGAGAACATTTTTGAAGAACAGACTGATCAGATGAAGAGAAATGAGAGAAATGATTTTGAGATTAAATGAAATTGAAAGTAAACAATATGAGTCATTCACTGAACCATAAAAGGAAATAGAACTTTAATTGGAATTTTTGAGGGAAATTTCCAAATATGGAATTGTGTAGGTGTTAGTGTTCCTATATAAATCCACACTTCTCAGCAAAAATCACTGTTTCAGATGGCTGCAGCTATGTGTCAAGCTCTTCCCAGCTTTCATTCAGAGTATTGTCAAAAATCGCTATTTATTTCCGTTTCCAGTGATTTTTACGAAAAGTATATAGTAACCAATAATTTTTGTGTCTCTACCCACAATTCTTACTGTTCTTTGGAAAATTGTAAGATTCACATACTTCTGATTGGTTCATCTTTCGATCAAATTATGCAACGATTGGGTAATTTTCATTTCACATACCAAATTATCGATTGTCTTTACACTCTGTACAAATACAAATTTTATTCGAATGTTATTTCATCAACTGGCGAAGTTTTCAATCAACGTGCTCGCGCTGTTCATCACAATTTGAAATGGAAAGGAGCAGAAAAAATGCCAAGTGTTGCAAAGAAAAGACTGTTACGCAAAAAATTCAAACGTCACTATTTATGTTCTAACCAGAAACTAGCTTCCACACAAACTATTGGTTCAGCTTTTCTAGAAAGAGTTCGTAAAGTACAAAACTCAAAATATGAACATGATTTGTTAAAAATAATTGACTGTTTTATTGATGGTTATGGATTTGTAAATAGTGATCATGTCAATTTTTCAATAAAAAACTTCTGATATTCCATCTATTTTCACTCATATGTTTACAAAGTTACCATTAATTACCGAAAAAAAACACTTGCAAAAAAAAATTTCAAACATGTAAGAAAGATGTTATATTTCTTTTGATTTTCAAAAAGTTGCAAAAAACATTTCAGTTTTTTTAACAAGTTGTAAGAAGTGTTTCAATTTTTTTGTCATAATGCGAAAAGTGTTTCAACTTTTTTGAGAAGATTCGAAAAGTGTTTTACTTTTTTTAACAAGATGCGAAAAGTGTTTCAATTTTTCACTACAAATGCGAAAATTGTTTCACTTTTTTCGACAAAATGCGAAAAGTGTTTTACTTTTTTTAACAAGATGCGAAAAATATTTCAATTTTTTCGACAAAATGCGAAAAGTGTTTTACTTTTTTCGACAAAATGCAAAAAGTGTTTTACTTTTTCTCGACAAAATGCGAAAAAGTGTTTCAATTTTTTCTACAAAAGGATAAAAGTGTGTACAAAAGGCAATATCGATTAGGTAACTTTTTAATTGTGTACAGTTTTTCTAGTGTTTTTCCGAATTTTTGTGCAAAAATTAATCAAATTTTTTAACATATGTGCCAGTTCGGAGCACTTAACTCAGTTCTAATTGTTTTTCAATGGTTTACCTCGAACCTCTCATCTACTCTCATAATTAAAATGAAATTGAAGAAATTAATTACAGAAAACGAAGTTAAAACCAAGCAACCTTTATTCACAAAAACATTTAATCAAAGAGCTGTCGAGCAGCAGAAGAGTTCTGGAGGTTCTCTATGGAACGCAGAGCTGGACGAGGTTCCATTGCTGGTGGTTGTTGTGGAACTGGAGGCGTCATTGTTTCTGAGAATCCCTCATCTTCATCTATTGTGATGGAGTTTTCGACTGATCCTTCCTCCTCCCAAGGAAAGAGGAAGTTGTCGACTGGTTGAGCCACATATCTAGAGTCAAGAATCTCGGGGTAGTTCATTCCCACATGCTCAGACCCTTCCTCCATCATTTGCATTGTTCCAAGTTGGTTCTCTGTGATGGGAACTTGCATCATATGATGTTCGTTGAAATCCCTTCGCATCACTTCCACCATGTGCCAGACTTGGATTGGGATATCCATTCGTGCCAGAAAAACTCCAGAGACTGTTTCTCGCACTTGAATTTGTACTAGATCAGGAGAAAATTCTACAGCGTACATGAGGTTGCTGTTTTGCACTGAGAAGATCATTTTGAGCAAAAAATTGAGTACAAGAGTAAAAATACGAAAGAGTTGAGAGAGGTGTAGATGATGGAAGATAAGTTGAAATTAAGATATTTAGAGCTGAGAGAGCAGGTAGTTGACGGTAGTTAAGTTGAAAATAAAATGATTTTTTGTTAAGAGAGAGGGGTATCTTCAACTGGAATGTGTGGGTTTAACCAATTAGAACGGATTTTCCTTATTTGGATTGTAGTCGTGTCCAATCAGATTTTAGTTTCCTTCTATGGAATTCTTATACAAAACTCGTGTCCAATTGGAAACAAAGCTACATTTTACACATTGTCGTTTCCAATAACAAAAAAGTTCATTTTTGTTCTAGTTGTCGTATCCAATCAGAAGACGCTTTTAAGGACTTAAGTTTTCCAAATAGGTAAAAATGTACACAAAAGCAATTGCAAAAATAATTGACCAAAAGTTGTTTGCAGTAAAAATAAGAAATATTGCTGATATAAGTAACAAAAGAAAGAAAATTAATAAAAGTAACATCTCTGCAACTTTTTTCATCATGTTAATTGAATTTTTTGTATGTAATCAATGAGAAATTGCTGATTTTTGAGTAGATAGTCAAGTTCTTTGATTTTGATGTAAATTTGGGAAGATAACTCAAAGTTGACGAATTTTTCAAAGGAAACTACTGGAAATGTGATTCCAAACCGAATCAAGCAGGATTTTGAACTTTGATTGAGTAAGTTTCTCTGAAGAGACCTTTACTTAGTCGGATAACTCTATTTTGTACAATAAAGACGTCCAAAAAATTATGAAAAAAGTAAGAGTCAACATCTATTTCATCAATAAGAAAATCAATTGGAATTTTTTCCTTTTTCTTGTAAAGTAATTCGAGGAAGCTCAAATGTTTTTTGATAGACATTTTTCAAATAATGATTAAAGTGTTTTTCTTAAATAATAAACAGTTCACTTTTAGGAAAAACTGAATTCTGATTGGTTGATTTCCAACAAACAGTGTTACTAAAAAAAATAATCAATTCTGATTGGTTGATTTTCTCTAATAAAAAGCAAAAAAAACTTATTTCATTCTGATTTTTTTTAAGTTAAAAGCAACTGCTCTATACTTTGTATAACTACTTGAAATAAATATCAAATATTTTTAACAATTCAAAGTAAGTAAAACTTATTTTTATTAAATTTTTTGGAACATTTTAAATCTCCCAATTTTGTACGAACAACGTATTTTTAATCAATTTTGATACACACTAAATATCCCAATTTTTTTCAGATGCCAGCACTCAACAGGAATGAGAAAGTGAAATGCGAGGATTGTGGTCGGGAATACAGGAGAGCTGATGCTGCGAGACATTGAAAAAATTGTTCCAAAGGGGTTATTTCTTGCCCTGATTGTAAGTATTTTATAATCAGCAAGAAATGAACTATCATATGGCCACGAAGCATGGTCAACCAAGTTCGAAACAGTCGATGGTTTGCTCATCTTGTGAGCAGGAGTTTCCGAGTTACTACTCTCTCCAACAACATCGGAGAAAAGAACATGGGGCGAAACAACGGAAACCAAGTGATACGGTGGCAGACTTGAACAAGATTGTGGAGGAGGAAGGGGAAGATGGAGAAAAACTCAAAGAGGAGTTGAGTGCTTGTCAGCATTTCTTGGTTGACACTGAGATGGAGAATGGGAGGCATAAGGTATTTAACTTTCAAATGTCAAAGTTAGATACCAAGATTATCAACGAGAAGCTTGAAGAAGTCTTCAACAAGCTAGATTCCGCTGCAAAAATCAATATTGCTCTTGGATTTATTCTCCGTAATGTCGAAACGGGAGAATATCGGTTTTACTACGCACACGAAAACAATACTTTGTTCGAAAAATCGCATTTACTGTGTACGAAAGCGGATTTGATTACAATCCAGGGAAAAGTTGAAAAGTTTGATATCGTGGAGCACTGCACCCAAGAACGTCAGAACACAAAGTGGAGGTTCAAGTTGATCACAAATGTTACTATCAAAAGTAAACTGTCTTTTATCGGACAAAGATAAACAACCATACAAAGATCATCTTTGTCGTTTCCGTGCGTTAACAATGTATTTGCATGGTCATAGTAACCTCGATGCTCATACATCTCAGCTGTTTACAGAGTTTATATCAAAATTTGGATACGATCCGAAGAATTTTCGTGGAGTGTCAATCGATGATTTACCTCTTGTAGAGGAAATAGTTGAACGAAACATATTCATTTACAATTTTGACATTCAAGAAGGAGAATATGTTGGAGAATTAGCGAGGCAAAGTATTGGAAAATTTGAAAAAACCGTGAAATTGCTGAGATTCAACAACCATATCATTCACACGAATGATATTGATTCCTTCTTCAAGTGTTTTCGATGTCCTAGCTGTGACTGTTTCTTCAACAGATCAAACAATTTCAACCGACATCTTCTAACTTGTAAAGATCGAGTGCGACACATTTATCCAAAGAATGTATATACACTTCGAGAAACGCTATTTGAAAAGTTGGAAGGTTTCAATATCCCAGTTTCGAAGATAACACACTATTCAACAACCTAGCCATTTTCGATTTTGAGTCGATATGTGTTCCATCAGATGAACTGAAAGCTACCCAAACAACAACTTGGATTGGAAAACACGTTCCAATTTCTGTATCAATATCCTCGAACCTGATAGATGAACCAATTTTTCTTTATAAACAGGATCCGCAAAAGCTTATTATCGATTTTGTAATCAAACTCGAACTTTTGGCTGAGAAAAGTAAGCTCGAAATGAGAACTAAATTTCAAGATGTTGAAAGAGTAAGGAATGAGCGGATGTCGAAAATTTTCCAAGAGTTGAATGAAAAATGTCGAAATCTTCTAAATGAAAACTTTGAATACGAAGATGAATGTATAGAAGATACAGAGGAAACTGATATGTCAACTCAGTTTTTGAGAATGCAGAAAAATCAGCTGATTGATTTGAAACAAAATCTGGAGAGGTATGTTAACACGTTACCTGTATTTGGGTTTAACAGTGGAAGATATGATCTGAAATTGATCAAGAGTTATATAATTCCCTAATTAATCAATGATAAAGAAGCTGAACCTATGGTTATCAAAAAAGCTAACGATTTCATATCCTTCAAGTTTGGAGATATACAGTTTCTCGATATCATGAAATTTTTGGGTGGAGCAACATCTCTAGTCTCCTTTCTCAAAGCTTACAAAGCCAGTGAGACAAAAGAGTTTTTCCCTTATGAGTGATTTGACAGTCCAGACAAGCTCGAGAGTGAAGAATTACCTCCATACGAAGCCTTTTTCAGTAAACTGAGAAACAACAACCCTCTTGATAAAGACTTTAAGGATTACCAGAACCTAAAGTCAAGTGGACTTGATGAGCAGCAAGCACTAAAGAAACTTCAAATCAAGTCAGTACCTGCATCTGGATGGGATAATCACAAGTATTTACAGGAGATTTGGCAGAAACATGGAATGACTACATTTAAATATTTTTTGCAGTGGTACAACAACAAAGATGTTGTTCCAACCCTTGAAGCAATGCAAAAAATGGTTCAGTTTTATCATCAGAAAAAAATTGATATGTTAAAACTTGGATGTACTCTTCCAAATCTGGCAAATATTTTTCTTCACAAATCAACCAATGAAAAATTCTACCCTTTTTGCGAAAGTGTTAGAGATTTGTGCGAGAAAATTAGAGAGGATATGACGGGTGGACCATCAATTGTGTTTACTCGAAAAGCTGTTGTGGATGAAACCTTTATCCGGGATTCATCAAATGTCTGCAAATCAATTGTTGGAATTGATGCGAGCCAGCTCTATCCCTAATCAATGTGTCAAGACATGCCAACAGGATTGTACACAAGATGGGAGTTTGATTGCGATATGCAAAAATTCAAAGCTAGACATAACCGATCTCGCAATTTTGAGAACATGGTCATGTCTTACTACCAAGAAACCAGACCAGAATGCAGAATTGAGAGCTTCCATACATCTGGAAATCAAAAGAAAATTGACTGTTTCAATGTTGATGGATATTGCAATCACTGCAAAACAGTGTTTGAAGCAATGGGATGCTATTACCATTTCTTTCCTTGCCAGGAGACTCGTCCCTCACTTAGCGATGAAGATATTGAGAGAGGAAACAAATTGAGAGAGATGGATGACTTGAGACGTGAGTATATTCGCGGAAAAGGATACAAAATCGAAGAGATGTGGGAATGTGAATGGTGGCAAAACTTCAAAAGGAACGAAAAAATAAAGAATCATATCCGATCCAACTTTCCCTACAAAAGACTTCTCTCTACTGATTTTTTATTGGAAAAAATAAGAGATGGATCTCTTTATGGCTATATTCAGTGCGACTTAGTTGTTCCAGACGAACTGAAAGTAAAATTTTCTAATTTTCCTCCAATTTTTAAAAACACTGAAGTTGGAAGAAATGACATTGGGGAATATATGCAAAACTATGCCATTGAAAATGATCTTCTGAAGCATCCCCAGCATATGCTAATATCTAGTTTCAAACTTGAAAATGGTTCCATCATTACTCCTCTTTTCAATTTCTACATGGAAATTGGCTTACAGTATACAAAAGTTTACCGCTTTGTACAGTATCTCCCTCGAAAATGGTTCATCAAGTTTGTTCAGTCGGTTGTTGATGCTAGAAGGGAAGGAGATGAGAACCCTTTATCCGGTGTTGTTGCAGAGGCTATGAAGCTTTTAGGTAATTCATCCCTCGGTTACCAGATAATGGACAAATCGAGACATACGATCACAAAGTATTTGAATGATGAGAAAACACACGAAGCAATTAATGAACCTCTCTTCAAACGATTGAACACTGTTCAGAAAGACTTGTACGAGATTGAGTTACTAAAGTCAACAATTGAGCACAAAGAACCCATAATAGTCGGATGTTTCATTCTGCAGTATGCAAAGCTGAGAATGCTTGAGCTTTACTACAATTTTTTTTGACAAATTTTGTGATGTAAATAAGTTCGAGGAATTAGAAATGGTCACGGACTCGCTGTATTTAGCTCTTGCTGAGGAAAATTTGTATGATTGTATTCGAGCGGAGAAAAAAGGTGACTGGGAAAAATTGAGAGAAAAAGATTGCAGAGATTCATTAAGAGCAGATTCAAAAACAAACTTTTTTCCACGAACATGTTGTAGCGTTCACAAGAAGCACGATAAACGAGAGCCTGGTCTGTTCAAAGAAAAATTTAGATGTACGGAGATGCTATGTTTATGCAGCAAGACTTATTGTTGCTATGACAACAAATCAGACAAAATGAAGTTTAGCAGCAAAGGATTGAATAAAAGAATTCTAGAGGAATCCGGTGATGGGCCTATGGAAAAACACAGGAAAGTACTCGACGAAGCAATCAACTTGACTTCAACAAACAGAGAATTTAGAACCATTAATCATATGGTTGCTACATACGACCAAACAAAGAAGGGATTGAGCTACTTTTACCCTAAAAGACAAGTTCAGGACGACGGAATACACACAAAACCTTTGAACTTGTAAATAACTGATGGTGTAATAGCATTCAATTCAGTATTGATTAAGTAACTGTAAACTTGTGGTTAAATGATTATACGAAGCAGTGATTTATATACTTCATCTTTTGAATATAATTTTTTTTTCTTCATTCGAAAAACATGATTTTTTTATCGAAGTTTCGTTAGGTTTCAGTATAGCTTTAGATAGTTTTCTCGTTGAATCAAACCTACAAAACAATAATCAAAACATCTAAACCGTAGAAATTGACTAAGAAACGCAAGTATTGGCAACATCGAGCTAAAAAAATTCGGGCGCCAAAAATTTTTCTGAAACTTACCATCTTACCATCTGAAACCTCGTATCTTATTACATTGGGAAACCTATTCCCTATCCTAATACATTGGAAAATCTATAACCTATCTTAATACAAAGCCTGCGGACCGGATACTCTATAGCCTTTGTTAATAAATGGGGGTCCGCAGGCACCCCCCCCCCCCCCCCCCCCCCTGATCAGCTCACCCTTCTACCACTCACATGACAGTAGAAGCACACGTTTACAAGAACTATCACTAATGAATAACACCTATTTTGGTAATATCCACTATGATATTCACTTAGATATGAAGTTAGACTACACAATTAGCCAAATTTTTCAAGAAATGTCACTCTCCGAATTAGTAACACTTCACCAATTATGGGAATTAGAACGGACACAAATCCTACAATCACTCGCACTAGCAGTAGTAAAAATACCCTACGCAGGATACTTATTGTCAGGAGACAGATCAAATTTTCTTGACTACGAAGGAAATATTTTATGGTGTTATACTTGTACCAAACAAGTATCACCACTCTATGTTTTTGAAGATAAACTTTGTTATAAAAGAATCCCTATATTCTATAAAAATAAAGAACATTTGTTGACACACTTTCAAGACGAACATATTTTTGGGATACCGCAGTCCCATGTGGATCAGAAAATAGCCACAATGTAGTACAATTGAATCCTGAGGAAAATAAATACTATCTCCTTACTCCATACCCTACGTTAATGCAATCACTCAAAAAATTTTCACCCGAAAGCATCAGAGCTATTGCTCGTAACCCAAATATTGATTTACAATCAATTGGAATATATTCTAAATCAGATATCCAACACCACATTAGAACACAACAATTCCAAGAATTATTAACACAAATGGACACTATACAAAGACAGTCAATTGATCAAAATTTAAGAAAACTTGCCGAAACCGCAGGATTTGCAGATATTTATACACAAGATTATAGCGGATATTTTAAAGACATTAAAGGTTATATATATCTAAACGGTGAAAAATACAGACCACAAGATATTTCACCTATAAATATTTTCAGTTTTGTCACCCTTAAAAATGAAATTCTAGATTTTCTGGGATGGCCCTATTACATCACAGAAAAATTAACTATCTTATGGGCAATGTTTAACTTTATAGGATTTCTTTTCTCACTCCTAAAAGGAATCTATAACACATGCGCTATACACACACAAGTAAATAGACAAGCAAGTGTAGCACGCATACTGTTCGCAGGATTTTTCGGAATTTTTTCATCATCAATAAACAAAACACTTCTAGACGCACAAATAAAAGAATATAACACAAAAATAGCGACAAGACAGAACACTTACGACGAAGAACATAATAATATAGAAGTAACACCTACCGCACCACAGTTGCCACCCCTACCACAACACCATCCATTATCATTAGTTCCCCGTAATTTTCGAAACCTAGCAATCACACATAATCCAAATCTTAGACCAAATACAACACAACGTCCAATCCAACACATAATGACACATCATTCACAAGATGAGAATACATACGAACAAAATATAGAACAACCCCATACCACCACTTTTTAGTCTCAAAATAATCGTTTTTTTAGCCCACGATGAGCCGACAACTTGGATCCCTACACCGCTCAAATTCCCACCCAGCCAACCTCCAAACTCCAATCCCAATAATCCCACTTTTTGTTTTCCCACCACCCAATTTTCCAATTATTAATATATCATCAAGCGCGAATTCGGATACTAACTCAGATTTTTCAGTTTTGTACTCTATCTCACAACTTAATAACCCTAATATAGAAACCCCTGACGAATTTGCAGATTCCGAACTATCTCCATCAAATAATTTTCAGACCAACTCCTAAGTTTTTTCAAAATCCCCTTTTCAACCAATCCCGACAAATAATTCACTCCCATCCGTTTCCACTCCTTCTTATGCTTCGCAAGTGACCCCAACCTACTCCCCATTTCATTCCGACCGATCATATAATAATTCTCCAGATACCCCACAAATTTTCCAGGAACTCGATAATTTTATTACCCTACAACAACAGTTAATACACCCTAACACCCTCACAATACATCAACTTTCATCCACAATAGAATCCTCAAACCCATCTACTCCTACACCCTCCTCAGCTTACACTGCATCATTAGCACAATCATCCACATCCACCGAAACACCTAGTAGCACTAACTAAGCTTTTCGCACTTTCAAAAGAAAATTCACGAATCATTCAATCCCGACCAAACCAGGATCAGCCTAAGAATATTTTGATCACCCACAACACACCAACACGAAAGATTTTCTAGCAATCACTTTACCCTCATTTCCACAATATACGGTAAATACACTTAACGACACTAATGACACACGAAGTTTCGTAGATGAACATGTTTTAATGCCCACATTTCATTGGACAGCTTATTATCATTTTACTAACCCCCTTTGCCTACCACTATCTAGTACTCATGATGACATAGAAAAGAACAAAAAATGTTATATAGACTCACCGCAACACTAACACCTAGACAATTTACTTATGTAGCATATAAAAAATTACTAAAAACATTCACTGCACCCCGAGCTAACGAATTTACAATAGAATATTAGGACCATAATATTATCCGAACTAATCAAGACCAATTTTTAGATGGAGATCGCTTCGCTAACCCACAACTAACAGAAAAAATCTTCATCAAAACATCATATCTATTCACACTTAATAATTTTGATAGAAAATATGATCACATCATTTCTGAAGCACTAAATGATATTCAAGCTTACGAAAGTCTCACAGACAAATTTCAGTTATTTTCACTAAACTTTCACTTCCTTGCACCACATGAACGCGATTTGCACTGTTCCCACGATATTATGTTACGCACTAAACAAACTCACACATAAACATACTATCGTTTTATACAAAATCATTTTGATTTGCATACCCCATCAAGACAACCACAACATCGTTTTTAGTTTCTTAACTCAAAATACACATCACCATTTTTCCTTAATTTCACTTATTGCATCAAAGATACTAACCTCCACGGCATCCTCCGCAATTATGACCCAATAACACAAATGTATATATTTTGTCCCATCACGAAGACCTTTAACGCAGAAGAATCCAGACCCTTCCTTATCCCGCATGAATTTATCCAGCCTATAGAAATACCAATATTAGAAATAATTCACAATACTAAATATAATCACAAAATATATAACCTCATTCAAAACACACCTTACGAGTTTGCAGTAGGCACCGAAGAACTAAAAATCCTTAATAAACTTCAATTGCTTTGGCCACTGCTCCAAACTAAAAACATCATTCGCATATTAGCCAAATTACTAAAAACATCAGATATGATACACGACATCTTCCCCCACGGCTTTTTCCCAGATGATTAACAAGTAAGTATAATTTAAAATACTCTTCACTATTAAATTTAAATTAGTACTAACCATTTTCTATCAATGTTTGATTTATATTTCTAGTCTTCACACCACAATCACCTACAAAACAGAAAAGAAAAATAAAAATACAAACTTGTTAAAATTCTTCTAAAATTTATTAATATCTTGCACTAAGTAATGTAATAAAATTCATACCAAATGTAGTAAATTTATCTATAAATTATTTTCCCATGAAGCAGTAAAATTCAATACGATGAAAATTTATAACTTTAAACTTTCCCTCAAACGGAGTAACATTGAAATTCGATTTAATAAATTAATAAAATGAAAATGCAGTACTAACCTTTTGATATTTTTGACATTCAATCGCACAGGAATTCTATCCAAACTCGCACAGCTCGCCCACGAAGAATTGTTTAAATAACGATTTAAGGTTTCAAGTTTTCACACTCAACAACTCTAACACACAATAACAAGTTTCAAACTTTCCTTTAACCCGGTTGGAAAGGAATTATATACTAAACCAAACTAAACAACGCAGCTTACTAAACACTACAAATCATAAAATAACAGCATGACTAAGAAAAGAAAAACATTGGTACCCAAACCGGATTAACCCAGTTTAAAACTGGATAATTTATTCTTTTGAAGACTATTATAAAGTCTAAGAAGGAAATAAAAAAACACAAAAAAGTCGCAAGACAAACCCATACCAAAAACAATTTGATTTTTGAAAAAAGGACACAACCAAAGTAACAGAAGAAAGACCAACATAAACCCAAAAGAAAACCCAACCTAACCCACCAGAGAGGACGTACTGAGCATGCTCTATAGCCGGCCTAACCCACCGCGCTACATCCACGCTTTGTGACCACACTTCTATTTTTGATAAGAGGTACTCAAGGGTGAGTAACTCTTCAAAATAACCGAACTAAAACAAAACGCTTTTGTGAAAACAACTAACTAAATTCATGATTAAAAAACCGAACTAACATGATTTTATAAAATGTAAATCATACTTTGCAGTATAAAGATCAACACACAACAACAAAGACGAACATCCAAAGATTAGATGATCCCATCACACTCGAACAAAGAATGGCTAATCACAACCGATATACCGTCCACAATCACAACTCAAAGGATTTAGAGTACGACTTGACTTCGCAGAAAAGGACTTCATTAAACTAGACCAATGACCACCTCAATGTTCAAGTATACGTACAGATCCGAGTTACGAGGCATCCCTTCCACAAACGATCTCCACGCCATTCGCAGACGAGGTTGAACACAAAACAAGTTCTCTACAGAATACAGAAAAACCCGTCATAGCAAATCATTTTGAAATCAGATTGATTTCATTGGGGATCACAGTCGTTGTCACAAGACGACGCAACGATTGTATGTCCCTAACTCCAGAATCCTGGAACTTCCTAAACAAGAGGAACCGGACAAGAATATGATGTTCGCCAAATACCAACGTTCATCATCCATCCTTTGAATTGCAGAAAGATAATTCTAAAAAACTCTCTAAAACCCGGATGGGTGGAACCTGATCTAAACTACATTTTATAATTGGATAAATTGGATATTTTACCACTGTAAAATATTTAATATTAACCAGTCATAATCCATCTAACTAACTAGATCTTTTGAGCCTAGCAGAGACTAGTTAAACACCCTGAGACTAGTAGATATAAGAGTAAGATTAGGATCGGTATTAGACTAAGAAGTTGCACGAATCTATCCGGCCGAAAATAAGATAGCGTGACGAGCAGACGGTGTACCCTATCCGAAATTACTCTATGAGTTAACCACATCGGTCCTAACTCACTTGTCTTCGTTCACGGGAATTGCTGGCTGCTCCATGAGATTACTCTAGCTGTTCGGCCATAAAACTGACGGTTGGAAATCGAGCAATGGAATAAAACATACTAATTTAATAGAATAGAATAAAGCAATCGAATATAGAGTCTCCAAAATTGAATAACGTTTTGAATGACATATAAAGAGAAATGATTGTGTCGAATTGATTTAAACTTTCGTTCTAAGCTTACGCAACTGAGTTCGCACCAAAGAAGTGTGACAAACGTTAAGACCTGGGTTGAGTGACCCTGAAAAACATGCTGCACTGAAACCTGTAAGATAAATACAAAAAAATATATTTAACATAGAGTGAGACACCGAAGATCGCCTCGTGACAACGAACACCCTCATTTAATATTGTTAGCTGTAGGTAGCTGATCACTCCAAACAGAAATTCAGTTGCATAAATTTTAAAAATTCATTGTGTTTATCTGGAATAGCTTATAAGTTTTTAAAAAATGCACACGAGCGATTCTTGAGTAGGTGCAATGGGGGATTGTTAACTGGTCTCAAAGATTTTTTTGTTATCGGGTATGAATGGCGTGTGTATGGCGAATGAATCTGGCTCAGAATCCATTTCGGGTTGAATTGAGGTTTTTGATTCCAACATTGTCAGTCACTAGACGTAAATTTTATTCGACACTAGGTCCCGACTTTCATAGACCAAACAGCGCTCATGCTAGCAGCTGAATAATGACTATATTTGTACGTTTATATTTTTCTAATACTTTCCCAATGAGGTTTTGACTTGATTTCAATTTTTGGGCTTTCGGCTATTCTAGTTGGATAAAAGTCAGTAAAATCTGAACATTGCTCTGATACGAAGCGTCTTGATGGTTTTGGTATTTTTCTTGTAACTTCGGTCGCATTCAAATTCAAAAAATCAAACTTTAACTTTTTGAGATTTAAGGTCTCAGTTTAGAAATGGGGTCGCTTCAAAATAACACAATGAGTGCCAAATTTCGGAAATGGGCTCGATAGTTTTATAAGACTCTATTATAAGACTCTTTAAATGTTGTTGGAATCAAAAGCAAAAAACTATTTATTGAAAATAATAAAAAAGAACAAAACTTAACCAAACAAAGCTTCATGTTTTTGTTTTAAAAACCAAATACACGCACAGCTCAAACTTACATAGAAATTTGCTTAGTGAAGTTTTTATGATTTTTTTATACCACCTTTTTATAATTTGCAGTTTTTCTTACATTTGAAAATAAAGCCTCAAGTGAAAAACAGTCAACTGAAGAAAAAATGCTGTTTGTTTAAATACGAACCACACAAATTTCTTTTTCCTTTAAAACTATCTTTTTCCGTTTATTTCTCTTGTTTCAGCCAACGAATTAAATGCATAAAATACTAAATGGAGTCATTAATTAAATTGAACGTAATTTACTTAAATCGCTCACCAATTTGCAATTATCAGTCAAAGCATTCATATCAAAAAATTTGAAAATCAAAATCAGCTATTTTTCTGAAAGCGTGATTTTTAATGTCAGCTGGATAACTTAATTTTTGGCTTATTCAAATACTAAAATTGGTCTGAATATCAAAATCGAGACCAAATTTTAAGTTCTCGATTTCGGGTTAAATTCCATTCGATATTGGGGCGGTTCATTCGAGAAATTTCTCAACTTTGACCTCCAGACTAGAAAATTTTGCAGATATTTCGGACAATCAAACTTTATCCAGAGCCACTCCTTGAGTTAAAATTAGCTAAATATTTGATAATGGTTATGTAGTTATTTATACCATTGAGATTGAGAGAATATAATCTTTCATTTACCATCGGTATCTTGATACAGCAAGTTTACTACAAAACCTCAAAATCTGTCGTTAAATACAAACACTTGCAAAATTCACCAATATGCAAGTGGTTATTGAACTACTTGTTATGGTATTTCAAGTCCTCCTCGAGTATTTCAAGTCGTTTTGTCGGCTTTTTTATCGCGGAAAACCGAAGTCGATTGAGGGGCAAGTTGTGTTGGTGACAGGGGCAGGAAGCGGATTAGGCCGACTTCTATCCTTGAAACTCGCCATTAAAGGTGCCAAAATAATCGGCTGGGATATAAATGAAGATGGTCTTAAAGAAACTCAAAATTTGGTTGCCGCCCTTTTTGAAGACACCGCAGAAACAGCAAAAAACGATCGCTTCACGTATGCGATAGTTGACATAACCGACCGTCATCAAGTATACGCAGAGGCCGAAAAAATCGGCAAGGCGGTCGATATTCTAATTAACAACGCAGGAATTGTTACCAAAAACAGTTTCCTTTGTGAGAAAGACGACATCGGAATCGTGAAAACGTTCGAAGTTAACGTAATTTCACATTTCTGGACGGTGAAATCGTTTTTGCCCAAAATGATGGAACAAAATAGGGGTCATATTGTTACTATAGCGAGTGTTGCGGGGTTCGGCGGGTCGCCCCGACTAACCGACTACAGCGCCAGTAAGTTCGCGGCGATTGGATTTCACGAGTCCCTTGTCTTTGAACTTCGTGGCCAAGGGTTCAAAGACACCATATTTGGAACTCTTGTATGTCCGTACGTCGTGGATACCGGGATGTTTCAGGGAACTTCTAAAAACAAGATGGATTTCCTAATGCCAATTTTGAAGCCGGAGTATGTTGTGTCCAAAATTGAAGAGGGTATTCTGTACAACTACTCAAATGTGATCATACCCAAATTGTGTTCAACATTCGCAACTGCGAAGTTCCTGACAACCGCTGAAGGCTGGGCTGCAATTGTAGAAGGCATGGGAGGCCACAATTTGTTCAAGGACTTGGTAGGAAGGAAAAAGGAAAAATAAAAGAACGCGCAGAACACCAAGCATTATATAACTAAAATGGAAAAAATTATCGAAAATTCTAGAAAACACAACGATGAACATAAAAGGCTCTGTTTCACAGCTCCCCCGTCACCCACTCCCCTTAAAAGGGTCAGAAGGCTGAGAAATTTGCTCAAGGGGTGGTCCAATTTGCTCAAGAGGTGGGGGAGGGGGTTATGGTTTGGGGGCTATGGGAACGGAGCCACATCAGTAAACTTATTTTCTAGTGCTGCTTCAGTTAATTTATCAGATTTGACTTTGTTGAAATAACTTGAGATACCGATACTGATTGAATTGTTTCTTTCTCAGTGGGCGTGTTTTTGAAATATGTTTAGAGTACAACCATTTTGAAACATTTGACGGGCCTTCAACAATCAGCAGCAACCAAAAATTTAACAGCAACCATTCAGCAGCAACCAAAAACCAAGGATAGTCAGTTGCTGTGCAAATCGCGCAGGCTGTTTCGAGCGCAATGATTTTAAAGAAGAAATTCAAACAGAGAAAAAATTAAGAAAAATCAAATTTTTCTTGTTAAATAATTTAACTAAGAAAATTTCTTGTAGCTTATTATTTTAACATTTAAAGAAAAATCAAAATATTGTTGTTTATTATTTTCACTAACTTTCTGACTATTTGTTTTTTGGGCAAATGAAAAACGTGAAACGCTGAAAGCGTGCGGTATGCATTAAAAACAAGGTCAACAAAACTATAATTGTAGTTGGTATGGGAGGTTTTTTTCTATGATTAGTTATGATTTAGCCTCAAAACTAATAAAAACTGCAGTCAATTTTTTGTATTCTTATTTTTTGTTTTCTAAATTACGACCCATAAAGCTTTAAATTAAACAATAGGGCTGGAAAAAAATTAATTAGCAAAAACGTTTAAGCTATTTTTGGGAATCTAAATCACAACCAAAAAGTCTTTAAAATGACCCCTTGAGGCAGTACCTGAAGTTGAGCGTTTCAAGTCTATTTCAGTGTTTCATTTTGTTTGGTTCTCAGAATAATAAATTTTAAGCAGTAGTCGGCTGTAATATATAGGCGTAGTCAAGTCAATAAAAATCAACAAATCAATGAACAAAGTGAAACAAAACTGCTGCTGATAAATCAAGTGTTACGACAACAACCCTTTAAGGTCGAAGAAAAAAATCTTTGATACAAGTAATTGATGAACTGAAAAAACTGAAAGGTTTCGAAATTTTCTCAGATTTTTTTTGACACCCTTGCCCTTTACAAGTTATCTGAATAAAAAATGATGTTTTTCAAGTCCATCAGTTTATCATTAAAACCAAATTGATGATCTCAATTTGTTTTTGAATGAAATCTGATTCAAATTAAATAGCCAACTTTAAACTCAGTAGCATAAAATTCATTGCAAATAAAGTTTTCCTAATTTGTTTTCGGAGGTCCTATGGTGGTTTTTTTGGTGGGGGTGTTCGGTGAAGAGGTTCTGGTGGGTTAGGGGCATGATGAGGGACGTGTGGGACGGGGGAATTGTGGAGATCTAGGTTGGTATCTCTGATATTTTTCTATTCCAGCAATAAAATTGCCAAAAAAATTTTAGCCTAGAACGACGATTCTAGAAATTTTTAGAGTTTAAAAATTGGTTAGTGCATTTAGGATTCCTATTATCTACCTAAGTTTTACAAAATTTTACTATTATCTACCTAAGACTTGGGATGCAACATTTTTGGGTCTGAAACCAAAAACACCGATTCTGAAACGTAAGTTTCAGCCTTGTGAACCAAATTTTGAAATAGTTTGGTGCGTATTAACACCGTTAGTTTTCTCTAAAAAGTCACAATTGGCGTTCGGAGCTCAATTTGGAGACCAAAAACTCAGTTTATGTGATCTGAAACCTGAAACTATTACAATCTCATCATTTGAGACCAGGTTTTTGACTTATGGTATCCAATTTTGGGTTTCACTAGTTCAACTTTGGCTGTTTTTTCCAAATTCGTTTAAAGAAACTTAAAATTTTGACCGGAAACTATACTTATTTTAGCTGATACGTTTGATCCCTTAACCAAAACTTAGGCTGAAACCTAAAATTTTGGAAGGTAAAAATCAATTTTCTAGTGCTTAGGCTATCATATGAAACCTATTTTATCAATATAAAGTGGATGTGTCAGTGTTTTATTTTTATTTTTTTTTGTTGTGAAACCTAAAATTTTTGTGCTGAAACTAAATTTTTGTGTTTGGTGCTATGTGGTTAACGTTTAAGATTGGTTTTAATGCGTATTTTTATTGTTATGAGTTTTATATTCAAACCGCGTCATAAAAAAATCAATGATTTAGTAAAAACACCCAAATCCGTTCCTTCTTTTTAAGTTATTGTTATTTCCTCACTAAGTTTCAGTAGTTAGTAGCCTTACTGATGGATGATTTAGGTTTAAGTTACGTTAAGGTTGGTAAAAATAAAATTAGTTTAAGGAAAATTGAGGATAAGCCTCGATAAATGATGAAGGTTTAGAATAAATAGCAACAAGCGTGAATGGTTGGATATACTTGTGATGAAAAATTCAATTCATCATACAAAAAGGGTACTCGTAGATTGCACATTTGACCACTTGAACCCCTCAAAAAAAGAATGAAGATATTTATAAGTTTTTGAGCACTTTAGTTGAATACAGTTTTAGCCAATTTTAGCAATGATAACTCTAAACTGAAGTTTTGGCATGTTTTTAGTGGGTTGCTGGACAAAAAGGGTTTATCCTAATAGCAGACTTAGGCAGAGAACTATTCTTTCAGAAATAATATATATTGTTACAATAATAGATAATAGTTAAGTTCATGGGCTAATGTCAGTTAGAAAGCGTATAAAAGACCTCGAGATGGAGCAATATCGTGGGTGACTGCTAGCGTAGGGGGTACTTTTTGCAAGAGCCCTACTAGGAATGTCTGTCAAGTACAAGACAATTAAATTGTGTTTCTATCGAAAGACACCCATTGTCTCTGGTTTTTTAAGATTGAAAACTAATCTAACAAATACTCACAGATCCTAATCTTAGTACTTTTTGAATTTTGGAACTTTTTATTGGAAAACGAATTTCTTAAGGAGTAGTTCTCTGCTGCGGTCGCACCAGTATTACTAAGCTATCATTGCTGGTTGATTGCTTAGTAATCTATCCTAAGTTATAAGTCTCACCTAAGATCGTCAAGTTTCTTGACCAGTGTTATATTAGAAACAATAGTTAGAAAAGGTATGAATTAATTAGCTGGGTGAATACAAAGCACAGATTTATAAGATAATATAATTGAATCGAACAGCTTAAAGAAATATAGCTATGAGGGTTGGAGTATTTACTCTAAACTTAGATTTAATATTTCATCTATTTACTAAGGTTGACGATTTGGTAGGATTCTCGAGTCAATCTTGGTTGAGTCCACTTCTGTTCGGTCGTCTTGAGGAGTCTTGTCCGTTGTTCTTTGTTGTTTGTCACTGTTTATTGAGAAAATTATTTTTCTGTTTTATTGGGAAAAAAGAGTAGTTTTTATAATTTTGTAAAAGTGAAAGAGAAAAAATATTCATTTTAAAACTGATTTTGTTAAATTAGAAGACTTGCTGCTGGCTGTGCAAAACGAAACACTGAAGATTTCAGGCCAGTCCTTTTGCTCGTAGGCATAAACCGGCGGCTATTCATCTTTAAGTATTTAGATTTCACCTAGTCCTTTTTTCTCCCTTCCCCATAAGGGAATTTTCAACTAGATTTTATTTGGTTTTTTCAAATCATATATTTTTATGTTATTAGACCACTTTGATTAAAACCGCAGCCTTCAGTTCAATCTTATTAAAAAACCATAGTACTGTCTCTGATGCATCATATTGCAGGTGCATCTCTGCTTAATCAAAGCAAGGAAAATTCCTGTGCAGCCGGCAAGACTGCTAAATTTTTATCCACCTTGTTTCAAGTTATAGTTAAAAGGGACGTGTGAGTAATCGCCGCCTTTTTAAAATACTGAGCATGAAAGAATGAGAAAAATTTGTTGAGTATTTAAAAAGTAGCGGATTTTCAAAACAAGATTTTATTGTCCTAATAAGAATGAATCAGTCAATATCTGATTTAGTAAAAAAAGACTTTTATTTAAATGGCACGCTCCAACTTAGAATTGGGTCAATAAAAAAAAAACATTTTAGAAAGTGGTCCTTTGTCCGTGTAGTATTTCTAATACTACTGTAGTGAACCGTGATTATGAGGATAAAGGCGTTTGTTCGCGCTCGAGTTTTGCAGAAAGCTGCAAAAAGTAGAGTACAATCTACAAAAAAAATCAATTATATTGAAAACAAAAATGGAGATTATAACGTGTTTTTTGAAAAAAATAATCGATTCTAATGGATTAAAAGACCACTAAATGGTCTTAATTTGCCATGTTAAGTGATTATATAGACAGCATTTTAGTCAACAAGAATCCATCTTTTATAATCCGATTTTATCCATGAAACGTCGGTCATTAGGAGGCCAAACGGTGAACTGGATAGGCGCACAGTTTTGCGTCTGTATGTTCCTGGATTCCATAGACAAACCTTTAAACATGTTCCTTTTCAAACTTCCTTGGATTCCCCATTCAAATACCTGTAACGTAAATTTTGTTGGCATCATTCTTGTACCGCGGATTCTACAAGAAGCGAATATAGCTAGTAATTCTGAGTTCCGTAACTGTAAGTGGATTCCACAAAATGTGAGTGGAATCCGCAAATGAAAGTGGAATCCGCAAAACTTGTAAGCGGATTCCGCAAACTGTATGTGGATTCAGGATTTTGTTTATTACTGAACTTGCATGTGAGCAATTAAAAGCTAGAGCTGGAACTCTTATCTAAAGCAATGCGGAAATTAAAGGCAACGACCATTGTCAGCGGTGTCCTAGAACAAATAAAAAAAAATTTGTTAACTAAATCGGTGGATCTAACCTTTTAGTATTTTGGAAACACAACGCCGAAAAAATTCAATACTAGTACTCATTGGCTTGAGAGTTTTTGGAAACACAACGCAAAGCATGTCGCTTAATTAGGTCAAAATTTGGGATTGCATCAGTATTTGGGATCGAGGTTCAAACCGAAGTATGTCAGAGTTTAGGATCGGTAGGTCAGTATTTGGGATTGCATCATTACTTGGGATCGAGGTTCAGATCGAAGTAGGTCAGAATTTGGGATCGATAGGTCAGTATTTGGGATCGGAGTTCAAAAAGTCAGTATTCGGGATCGAAGTTGAGATCGAAGTTGACAGGATTTGAGATTGAAGTTGGGTTGACAGGAATTGAGACCAAACGTTTGGTATTTTAACTGGTAGTTGATCAATGTAGTAATTGAGATTAATTTTTCTGGTGACCAGTAATTAAAAGATAATTTTAAACGTTATAATACACATATAGATATGTGTAAGCGGAATCCGCAAACAAAATTCGGATTCCACTTACAATTTGCGGCATTCGCTTACAGTTGCGGAATCCAAAACAGCTCAGTTTAACTACACAAATGTCTTATTATTTGTTTATGGATTCAAAAAACTGTTCTGGATTCCGCAAGTACTGTTGCGGATTCCAAAAACTCGTCTATCTTTGGAGCGATTTTAACACGTACAGGGTTTTAGGTATTTTGATTGTGGAATCCAAAACAGCGAAGAAGATCAAAGAAAAGTAGCAAAGTTGCGAATTCTGCGACAAATATGATTTTGACCTGTTGTGGAATCCGCTTGCAATGCACAGAATGCACAATTTGGCTTCGTAATGGTGCTGGTTCCAACTAAAAATTTATAAAGAAGTTGACAAAAAAACTATGTGCCGATTTCAGTGAGAAACTAATTTAGAGATAAAAGCGCAAAAAAACTATGATGAGCCAATGAGTTAAAATTTTATGTTTGAAATTTATGTCAAAGTTTATTTAAAAACCTGCAGAACCAACATTCGATCATATTAGCATCTGTCTGTACAAAAGTGGAACAAGGCTGCTTTATGATGTATTTTAAGTAGTTTTTTTATGAAAATGATGAAGTGTTTAAAACAGATAAACAATTTCACAATAAACTTTTTTGGCATTACTATTTGATTCAATTTTCTCAGATGGTATAATAATCTGACAAAACAGTGTTAGTTAAAAGTCAAAATGTCAGGGGAAAAACAGGACAAAACAACAAAACTCGGAACTTAAAGATTCGAATAGCGGATTAACGAGATAACTCCTATGAATACGATGGCCCAACTGTTCGCATGTTAACGCATAGTATAACCCATCAAAAATTGCCATTATGGACATACGTTTCTATATAAAACTCCTATAGAAAATTATATAAAGTTCCTACTAATTGCTTTGTCATGGTTAATTTGTGTTTTTGAATCTGTGATCAAATTATATCAAACTGATATTTTTGAATTCGAGACATCAATATCGGAAACTCTTTAAGCAAAAACTCTGCCGCAAAGAGTTCTTATTATCATGGAAGTTTGTACGGAGAATAGACAAGGCAATCATGTAACAAACATTTTATGCCAACAAACATTTTACAACAGCCATACTGCGCATTAAAAATCGAGAAAGAGAAGAAACACGAATTTGATAGAACACAACTAATCATAATGAGTCATCACTAGCACAGACACGTCTTAACTCGTGTTTTCAGTTCGAATTTTCAGTTTTGAGGTTGGAGTACAGTTTCTACCGTTCTTCGAAACTTTCTGAACGTGCTTTCGTTTGTTAATATGCAGTTTTAGAAAGTTATCTCAACAACTGTTCTAACATTTTCATTCGGTAGAACGTTTAAAAAATTAGTATATATTGGCGCCGAAGGCACATTGAGAAAAGTTTTGGGGTCAGTCAGCCAAAATAGGATATCTCAAAATAGTGCAAAGGGGGGACTCTTTGGGTCGACATGGGGTCGAATCGCTGAGGGGGGAAGGGCGTACAGGTTTGAAAATTATTGTCAAATTTTCTTATTTTTTTGTCGGGTGTGCGAAATTTGAGTTAATGCCAAATTGTTGGCAATATCCGTTTCGGTCAACAAATCTGAACAAAGTTAAACAAGACTGCTCGTATCAGGGCGAAGCCCTGAATGTTCCGACTGCCTTATAAGGTTGATGGAGCAGTAATAACATTAAAAATTTTAATGAAATAAGACAAAATGAAAAAATAAAATTCTAAAATTTGAAACTTTTAATGAAGATCATCCCCCCACGCGCCATATAAAGTACAAAAACATAGATTTCGCTTCTTTTAACAAACTAATTATGGCAAATAAGCTTCTTTTAACCCAATTTGGAACGGTTTTTAAGACGGATTAACTCACCGCTTACGCGTTAATAGCGCGAAATAGATTTCTTATATCTCAATTTACTCGGCGCCAATAGACGAAACAAACTTGATCCACGTTTATTTTTGGTGCTTGAAAAAAGAGCACCAGCGCTAATCGAAAGTGCCATTACGCGTTCGGTAGCCAAAACGGAAACAAATTACGCTTCAAGTACTGAATAACTCGCTAGAATTGTTACTTTATCTCTGTGTCAATTTAATAGTTTTTTCAGAGTCTTTAATATAACTCGAGTTTTGTGACGCCAAATTTTTAGTTTTATCTAAATTATTCATCTCCCAAATTCTTCGTCAATTCTTTCTTCTTACATTCGGTAAGTGAATTTTGTACATGCCAAATTATTAATGCCAAACTGATGGCAAAATGTTTTTTGATCAACGAATCTGAACGAAGTTAATTAATCTAAAGCTGCTCATTTCGACTTTGATTTCCAGTTTATCACTGATTTGAGAAAAATCTGTTCAAAAAACTGGTAAACCTAAAACGTTGTAATTTTTTGACCAGTTATATTGCTCAAGGTCACCGAAATTTATCGGAAAACGTCTTATATTTTTCAAATAATTCTGATCTTGAGAAACTAAAATAGCGTTTAAACTGAATTCGAACTAACAAAAGAGCAACGGGAAATGAATGAGCTTTTTCGAAAGCTTCGTTTTTCCATATTTCATTGACAGGATTGAATTTTTTTCCAATCAACGACAATCTGCCATGTATTTTTTGAGAGTGAAAAAAACACATAAAAAGCCGACAAAGAGACAAACGCAAAAATTTCGAGAAGCATTTTGATTTAATTTAAATTTGAAGACAAACGCAAAATCAATCCAAAAGACAACCCAGAAATTTTCACAGAAATAATTCCGATAGATTAATTAAAAGCTATAGAAGCACTAGCATTACATATCAACATGTTTGTGCCGGCAATCTATTTTCTTTTTATGACAAAAAAATTATCATGAGTTCACCAGCTGCAGCATTAGAGTACACAAATCGTTTCCTAATTGAAGTTTGAATAAATATTACAAACCTTTTTGTTCCGACTTTCGATACGAAACTAACGGAATATTTGTGCTCGGGGTGGATTTTTTTCTTCAGACAAATTTCGACTTTTTAACTAGCAATTTTTGACAGAATTTTAAAATTTAATTCAAAAAGTATTGTTGTCTTGAGCTTAAAATTGAAAAGATATTTCACCTGTGATCAATTTTCGTAAAGTTCTAAGCAGAAATAATCCGTTACGTTCGTTTCGGAAGTCGGGACATTAAAAGTCTGCGTTAAAAGCCTTAGCATTGGCTGTACTTAATAGTTGGTTAATGATCAAAACGAACACTTCCAAAATGAACACAGTTTATAGCAATATTTGCGACTTAGATTGGAAAAAAGACAGTTCATACTACAACAGAAACATTGCTTGTATAATAAAACTCAACTTAAGAAAACTGTATCAATAGACAAAATTTGATCTTCCGCTGGGAAGCAAAAAATAAATTCTACCTGAGAAAATAGACGTCGTTCAGGTTTTTTTTACACCATTTCATGGTCGTATTTGGATAGTGCAATTTTGCTAGCCTTCATCAGATGATTTCAAACTGAAGTCAAACATAGCCAACAGACTTTTGTTAGCTTTATGCAGCAGAGCGACACTGGACTTCCTAATTACCACGCCGTTTTCAGGATTACTGTGTGTACACTCTCAGATTTAACTTCTGAAGTAGTTTTCATAAAAGTGTTTAAGTTTCGGTCCCAGGTACATTTGGCCTGAGGGCCCGATAGCGACTCCGCGCTCGTTCCTTGTTATCAAAACGGGGGTTTGTTCCTCTGGTTTAGCTATACCTCTTCAGTCAGTTTCCGTGGGTGACTTCTGATTTTGATGTCATACGCGAGATCCAAGCAAACAACCCAACTAGTGTTTGCCGGGTGTAGCATCTCCTGTACTGCAGGGTCGTTTCATCTAAACAGATATTAGCACCCGTGACTAATTCAGTTTGTACGGGGACCGTTTTTTTTAAGATTGCGCAGAATCGTGTTTGCCTCGCATCCGTGGTTCTTTATTGGTTGCGGATTATTTGCTCTAAGAATGTTAGTACAAACTTTTTTAAGCTACCGATGGTTCTTTCTACACGTCTTGTTGCGCGATTGTTGTTGACAGGCGATTTTACAATTTAATTTATTTCGCCCTTGTAAAATGTTTTCGGCTTATTTGACATAAACTAGTCACTCAATCAACATGAATCTTCCGAGGTACTCAGTGAGTGACTACATATGATTTTAATAATTTAGCATCTTATCCGATTGGTTGTTTTTGCTCACCATAGCCAAAGGCAAACGCAAAAAAAGGCTAACCGCCTGGAGAACATTTTTTATTCGTTCGGAAAATTAATTGTTCCCCAAAACTCAAGTTGTTTCGATTCAATTGGTGCTTTTGGCTCGGCTATTTTAGCAACATTATTCTTTAAATTAGGGGAATGAGATTCATATCAGAAGCTCAATATTCGGCGCAGTTATCCGCAATTGACGCAGTCGAGTGGTGAAAATAAAGAAAAAAATACCCTTGGCGGCTTAAAACTTGTTTGAATTTCCTTGATGGTAATAGTCATTTCGGTTATTGACAGCTGGTGGCAGGTTTATGGGGATAACTAATTTATCGACTATCCGAAGGACATTATCTCTTAAGCAAAAATCATTTACAAACTAGGTCTTTCTTTTCGATCATTTCTCTGATCGCATTGACCACCTAAAATGCTCAAGGTCACCTATATTTTCGATATCTTGGCATTAACTAGAAAACTAATTTCCGGTAAAAACATTTGATTCTTGTTCTATTAAGTTGTTTTAGGTATTGTATTTGAAATTGTGAGCTCAACTTTCATCCGAGAGAGTGAATCAATTTTTTTTAAAATTTTATTGAAATAACTCCATTTTATTATTGACTGAAATTGATTTCTTATATCTAATATTACTCGTACCCAATAGACTAAACAAGCTTGATCGACGTTTATTTTTTGTGCTTGAAAAAAGAGCACCAGCGCGAATCGAAAGTGCCATTACGCGTTCGGTAGCCAAAACGGAAACAAGTTACCCTTCAAGTACTGAATAACTCGCTAGAGTTGTTACTTTATCTCTGTGTCAGTTTAATAGTTTTCTCAGAGTCTTTAAAATAACTGGTAAGTGAAATTTGTACATTCCAATTTGTTAATACCAAATTGATGGCAATATGTTTTTTGATCAATGAATCTGAACGAAGTTAATTAATCTGAAGCTGCTCATTTCGACTTCGTTTTCCAGTTTATCACTGATTTGGGACGTAAAAGTCAGTTCAAAAAACTGGTTAACCTAAAACGCTGTAATTTTTCAACAGTTGAATTGCTCAAGGTCACCGAAATTTATCGGAAAACGTCTGATATTTTTCAAATAATTCTGATCTTGAGAAACTAAAATAGCGTTAAAACTGAATTCCAACTAACAAAAGAGCAACGGGAAAAGAATGAGCTTTTTCGAAAACTTTTGTATTTTTTGAGAGTGAAAAAAACACATAAAAAGCCGACAAAGAGACAAACGCAAAAATTTTGAGATGCATTTTGGTTTTTTTTTAAATTTGAAGACAAACGCAAAATCAATCCAGAAGACAGCCCAGAAATTTTCACAGAAATAAGTCCGATAGATTAATTAAAAGCTATAGAAGCACTAGCATTACATATTAACATGTTTGTGCCGGCAATCTATTTTCTTTTTATGACAAAAAAATTATCATGAGTTCACCAGCTGCAGCATTAGAGTTCACAAATCGTTTCCTAATTGAAATTTGAATAAATATTACAAACCTTTTTGTTCCGACTTTCGATACGAAAATAACGGAATATTTGTGCTCGGGGTGGATTTCTTTTCTTCAGACAAATTTCGACTTTTTAACTAGCAATTTTTGACAGAGTTTTAAAATATAATTCAAAAAGTGTTGTTGACCTGAGCTTAAATTTGAAAAGATATTTCACCTGTGATCAATATTCGTAAAGTTATGTGGGTTTAAAGATTGCCTGTTTGGCCATTTTCACCAATTTGAGACAATTAACGAGCGATATAATTCGCGCTATTAACGCTTAAGCGGAGATTTAATCCGTCTTATAAATCGTTCCAAATTGATTGAACGGAGCTCATTTGCCATAATTGATTTGTTACAAGGAACGACATCTATTTTTTGTACTTTATATAGCGTGTGGGAAGATGATTTTCATAAAAAATTTCAAACTTTAGAAAAAAATTTTTCATTTTATTATATTTCATTAAATTTTCTTATGTTATTACTGCTGCTCCATAAACCTTAAAAGGCAGTCGGAACACTCAGGGCTTCGCCCTGATACGAGCAGTCTTGTTTAAATTTAGGTGATCAACTTAAATTTTGCCAAATTTCTCGAGCACACGTACAAAAATTGACCAAAAATCCGACGATACATGTAAAAACACAGCACCGAACACAAAACTGAGCAATACTGCACGTGTCAAAGCAAAACCCTAAATTTTTTAAGTGCCTAGTGAGGTCTATGGGGCAGTAACAACATGAAATAAATAAAAGTAACAAAATAAAACTATTTTTTTTTTAATTTGAGATTTTTTGCGAAAATGATTTCCCCACGCAACATTTCAAGTGCAACGTGATAGCTTTTGCTTCTGGTTAGTAACACTAGCGAATCAAGTTCCTTTACCCAATTAGGAACGATTCCATTGACGGATTAAGTCTCCGCTTAAGTGCTAATCGCGCAAAATATATCGCGTCTTAATTGTCCCAATTTGGCAAAAAGGCAATCTTTAAACCCCCATAATTTAACGAAAAATGATCACAAGTGAAATATTTTTTCGAATGTAAACTCAGACCACAATACCTGTTAACTGTCTACAATGGCGAGTTAAAAAAACGAATTTTGTCTGAAGAAAAAACCGATACGAGCAGAAGTAATCCGTTACTTTCGTTTCGGAAGTCGGGACAATAAAAGTCAGTGTTAAAAGCCTTAGCATTGGCTGTACTTAAAAGTTGGTTAATGATCAAAACGAACACTTCCAAAATGAACACAGTTTATAGCAATATTTGCGACTTAGATTGGAAAAAAGACAGTTCATACTACAACAGAAACATTGCTTGTATAATAAAACTCAACTTAAGAAAACTGTATCAATAGACAAAATTTGATCTTCCGCTGGGAAGCAAAAAATAAATTCTACCTGAGAAAATAGACGTCGTTCAGGTTTTTTTTACACCATTTCATGGTCGTATTTGGAGAGTGCAATTTTGCTAGCCTTCATCAGATGATTTCAAATTGAAGTCAAACATAGCCAACAGACTTTTGTTAGCTTTATGCAGCAGAGCGACACTGGACTTCCTAATTACCAAGCCGTTTTCAGGATTACTGTGTGTACACTCTCAGATTTAACTTCTGAAGTAGTTTTCATAAAAGTGTTTAAGTTTCGGTCCCAGGTACATTTGGCCTGAGGGCCCGATAGCGACTCCGCGCTCGTTCCTTGTTATCAAAACGGGGGTTTGTTCCTCTGGTTTAGCTATACCTCTTCAGTCAGTTTCCGTGGGTGACTTCTGATTTTGATGTCATACGCGAGATCCAAGCAAACAACCCAACTCGTGTTTGCCGGGTGTAGCATCTCCTGTACTGCAGGGTCGTTTCATCTAAACAGATATTAGCACCCGTGACTAATTCAGTTTGTACGGGGACCGTTTTTTTTAAGATTGCGCAGAATCGTGTTTGCCTCGCATCCGTGGTTCTTTATTGGTTGCGGATTATTTGCTCTAAGAATGTTAGTACAAACTTTTTTAAGCTACCGATGGTTCTTTCTACACGTCCTGTTGCGCGATGGTTGTTGACAGGCGATTTTACAATTTAATTTATTTCGCCCTTGTAAAATATTTTCGGCTTATTTGACATAAACTAGTCACTCAATCAACATGAATCTTCCGAGGTACTCAGTGAGTGACTACATATGATTTTAATAATTTAGCATCTTATCCGATTGGTTGTTTTTGCTCACCATAGCCAAAGGCAAACGCAAAAAAAGGCTAACCGCCTGGAGAACATTTTTTATTCATTCAGAAAATTAATTGTTCCCCAAAACTCAAGTTGTTTCGATTCAATTGGTGCTTTTGGCTCGGCTATTTTAGCAACATTATTCTTTAAATTAGGGGAATGAGATTCATATCAGAAGCTCAATATTCGGCGCAGTTATCCGCAATTGACGCAGTCGAGTGGTGAAAATAAAGAAAAAAATACCCTTGGCGGTTTAAAACTTGTTTGAATTTCCTTGATGGTAATAGTCATTTCGGTTATTGACAGCTGGTGGCAGGTTTATGGGGATAACTAATTTATCGACTATCCGAAGGACATTATCTCTTACGCAAAAATCATTTACAAACTAGGTCTTTCTTTTCGATCATTTCTCTGGCCGCATTGATTTGAGATTTGGACTTGCACTGGGATTCAATAAAAAGTAAATTGAATAACTCTGGTAGTGAAGTAGGTTCGCTAACAATTTTGTGGCCCCTGAGATCAATTGGCATGACTAGGTTGTTTGAGTGCACCGGTGGAATGGTTTCCCCATTAAACGCCGAGGGTAACAAAAGGTCTGTATTGGCTTTAATACTTTTCTTTTTGTTTCTTTGGTAACCGCTTCCAACGTTGAGGTAGTAATTTATACTCTAAATTTATCGTCGGCTCCGTTTTTTGGCTCCGTTGTTTAGTAGTAGCTCTTTCTAACTTCCTGAAACTTCTTCTTGACATAATTTCGACAATAATCTGCAACTCCCCCCTCCCACGCACACGCTAGCTTTTTCTTTTCCGCTTTGTTCGAGTACCTTGATGAGATTGGTATTGGTCTGCAGCGATTGAATTTGGTATAGCAGGGCCTAACTGCTATACCACCGCCTCCAGGCCGTTGTGACTTGAGTCGCATACTATCCTGATGTCTCGATGGACATTGATGTTTCGGAGCTCTAGTATGTTCGCAGCCTGATTTTTCAGATTTGAAAATAAGGCTTGGCACTCGATTATTCATTCGTAGAATTTTGTCCTTTATTTTCCAACGGTGTCCATTATTTCTTCAGTTTTCGGTAGCTTATACTTCTTTGTGAAGACTTGCTTTTTAACCTCTCTCGATTCATGTTGTAGTTTAACCCACACGTGCTTTTGGACCGTTATTACAATCAGCGAAACGAATTATTTATCGGAACATTCTTCTAAGTTTCAGAAATAAATCTGCTTCTAAAATTTCTCGATTTTGCTGCCTACTTTATCTTGAATTATTCGCGTCGAGGGTCCTCTTCGATTCTCCGAAGGTGAATATCAAGATCGTATTTCGCTGTCTATCTAAACACGCGTAAAAATCCCATTTATGCGTATTAGCAGCTGAGCCCCACTTTTAACTTTGGACAGCAGTTTTAGCTGACTGGCAGCACCAGGTAATCACCCAAACTAGCCGATTTCAGAGAGCATCGGGGCGTATTTACTGGGATTACCCATCCCACTGAATTTTCGTGCTGGGAAATGTGATCAACTGCTGCCTTCGGATCATTAATTTCACAATCTCTGTGTTCCTGGATCTATCCAGCTGCTCCGCGCCCCCTTTGACAACCTTGTTTATCCCTGCAGTTTGGTTGATAATGTGCTTCTGTCCGGCGTTAGTTACGAGTGAACAACTGATCAGGTGTGAAACCCGGAGGATCCCACTTTTAGCACCGACTGATTTCGGCGATTTTCCCATTCGGTTTAGTCCGTGCCCTTGGTTCGATCCTCTGCCGCGGTTTTTGTTTTGCTTTGATGAGCATTTCGCATTCGTGCCGATGAAGTCGTTAAATTTGAAACTTCAGCATTTTGTTCCACCGCTCTTAGGATAAAGCGATTCCATAGACTTCCTCCAGCGTTCCTGGTGGCTGACACAGATCAGTTTGTGCTTCCGATTGTTCATATTGATTATGAAAACATCACTCAGTATGCGTCCTTCTAGTGTCTGGAATTTACATCATGCGGTAAGACCGCATTGAACCGAGTGAAAATGTTCCAGTGACTCGTTGGTGTGCAGATTCCTAGATCAGAGTTGAGAAGTCTCGTGTGTTTCCTTTCTTTGTTGAGTTCGGTTTCTACCGCTTTCACAACCCGTGGAAATCTTGTCACCCCCAGATCGAGGCGCGGGCGCTTTGTGAGTAACTCGTCCTGATTTCTCCCCAGGCAGAATTAGAGATTCGATATCAACGTTTGTTCGCCTTGTTTTCGTTTTTTCCGTCCGCACCCGCTGCTAACGCCCCAATTTGCGCCAATGTAAGCGCTGTTGGAAAAAATAATTTTTTGGATTTAATCCGTGTTTTACTACCCTTCCCCATTGGCATCTGTTTTACCGGAATTCCCAGAGCATGGATGGTTCGATGAATTTTGTGGGCCAGAAACCTGTTATTGCAATTGGATTTTCCCCCACTTGAACCTGTTGATTACGCCATGTTGAAAATCCGTTTCATGAAAAGTAAGCTGCAGATCGAATAGATTAATTTAGTCCTTTAAATTATTTCATAAGAGTGAGAAATAGAGGTAACGTGAAGGGTCACAGACAACGCCGTTTACAAGCAACGCCAATTAGCATCAGTTCAGCATCATGAATGAACTAATGTGAAAGTTGAAATAACACTCCACGTCAAACTTTTATTGGATCTCTTCAACTATCCCCCCTTTGGTCTCTAGTAACGAATTGCTATCCCTGTAAAAAAATAAATCAATGATTAAGCATATGTGAATTTTGTACCTAGTAACGATGCCCCTTTTTGCAAAAGGAAGGAAATGGATAGAGAGATCACCCGTATGACTGTAGGGTCGTTAGTAAGTTCCAGTTATATGTAAAATCTAGTTTTGATCAAGTTTCAGGAATACTTGAACATCCAGTTTTGGCCATTATTCAGCGGTTGAGCTCCGTGAAGGTTGAGCTAGGTTATTTGCAAAGTACTACCTAATTTGAAAAAAAATCGCATCAAAACTTTCACGTTTTAAAAAAAAATTTTGTCTGGATAGCTGAGCTCGATAATTCAATTCTTAAATCTAAGAGATCTGCGGCTATGAATACGAGCAGTTTGTTAGCCACTTAGTTTTCACTTAGTTGTGAATTCACACGTGAACTTATAAAGGGAAAAAACTCGAAACAATTTTTCCGTCAAAAAGCACATAAGATAAGAAATAAATCAAAATAGATAATTAGATATGTGGAAAAAAGTAAGTAATTTTCTTTCTCAGCTCAATTTTTCTTCTGGGTCTAAATGGATTCGCAAGACCAAGAATCAATCGAACAACACCCGTCCGGAACAGATCCAGCAGAAAGAAAATTATCTGATTGCGATACATTTGAAAGTAATTTAAGCAAGCTGACGCAAGAATTGGACAAGATAGAAATCCACTGGCCCGGAGGCGGTAAAGTTAATTTCAATGACGATGCTTCCTTGAAGCGGTTCATGGAAAACCAGTACCCAAAGTGGAAAAACAGAGGTGAGAAAACGTCTGTTCCATGTGTGAGAATCTCTCAAATAATAATTCCAAACGAGCAGTTGGGTACAGAACTGCAGAAACATTACAAAGCACTTCAAAAAGGCGATGAAGGGGAGAGCAAAATGTACAGACTGTTTGTCACTGAAGTTTCAACGGATGATTCCGGAATCATCATTCTTCCAAATGTAGACGGCAGCCATATTTTTGAAAAAGGCGGTCCAGGTAGCGTGGAAATTGACATGATAGTTGCACATCCAACGAAAGGAATCTTCGTCTTCAACGTGAAAAACGAAATAAAAGTAAATAAACAAAAACTTCAATCCGATTTTGAAAAACACAAAAATTTTGTACGATACTTATTGCGTTACAATACACGCTCTACAGAATCATCTGGAGAAAATGATGACAAAAACGACGATAATGAAGTTCCAATTCACAATGTATATTGCTCTTTAGCGGGTAAAAAACCAGCATATGCACCCAAAAAACGTCCAGAAACCCAAGATGAACCAAATCTGAATTGGTACGACAAAGATGGACAGACTAATCAATTGATTGTTTTTTATCAGTGGCATTTCAACGAGTTTGCAAGACATTGGAAAGACACGCTTCAAAAAATTCCAGAGATGAAGGAATCCGACAAATTTGACTTTCTTATTGCCCGTCTTGTTGCTTTGAACTCCATGGAAGGAGACAGCGCTCTAATTCATCGCAAATTTGTTTCTGAAGATATTCAGTCTATTAAAGTCAAAACAGAGAAACTAGAACCTTGGCTTGAAAAACAAATCGATGAAGTTTTACCTCAAACAAATGATAACTGCAAACAAAAACTCATACGAGCCTCGAAGTCAGTGTACAACCAGACAAAAAACGAAAAAACGACGGTGATTCTTTGGACGAGAGAACAGTTGGGTGTCATCGGCAAAGTATTCAAAGGACTTACAGATCTTTCAAAAGATTCCGAACCTCTACGAATAAACGTAAGAGGAACAAAGGGATCTGGGAAGACGATGCTGATGATCCATTTGGCTAAATTGGCCAAGAGCGTTCTCTTTGAGACGGGACAAACAGAAAGTAAAGTAGTTATATTCGACGGGTCTTCTCTTAGAGCGATGGTTCTTTTTTCACAGATGAAGCAAACGTTAAATGGATCAGGCATTGAGTTTTGGACGGCTCAGAATGTCTCCGAGAAACTTGATAAAATAGGAAATGGAATTATTTTTATAGACGAAGATCCTCTCACGTACCCAAAGATGCAAAAACTTTTCTTAAAATTTGACGAAAAAGGTGTGCATTTCTGCATCTTTTCCTCGGAAGAACCAGTGTTTTCGGGCTATGGCCTAAGTAAAATTAAATTTAATGACGTCATCCTCTCACATGCCATGAGATCCACGAAACAACTCCACGCTTTTTCACGCAACATTGTCAGAAACGCGAACACAACCATTGGATTCCGTGAAATTTATGGAACACCGTCTCATAGTCTTGAGGGAACCAACCGGCCGGAGATCCTTTACGTTAAATCAACCAATGGATCTGAAATGGAAACATTTTTTGAAAAGTGCATCCAGACAATAGTGAGATACGCTAGAATGTCCAACGACAAATCCAGCGTTCTTGTTGTTACCAACTTTTTATCTCCAAAAAGTCAAATTGCTATCATATCTGCTTTAAAAAAGGAAAAAATAGCTTTGCGCTCTTTTTCGCATGGGATATTAATCGACAGAAACGATGAAAATTTACCATTCATTCGTTTGGAATCCAGCGACAGAATCTACGGAAGCGAATTTGCAAGTGTTGTTTTGATGCTAGAGAAATTGACATGGCAATGTTCTGAAGGCTTCAGGAGAAGTTTTCGTGCGGCAGTAACACGTGCAACAACCAATTTGGCCATTGTTATATCAAATACTACTTTTTTCAATTCTCCGCTAGAAGAAAAAGAACTTACGGATGCAATCTGTGATCTGTGAGGCTTTCATTTTTTTATAACACTTGAAAAGTCATGGCCGCTTGGAAATTCGCGACATTCTCAAAAAAATTTATTTGTCGGGTACGCTTTTTGTAGCGGAGATGCGCAGTTTTCTCAGTCAAATAACGCAGCGCTTCTCTTGAAATTCAACCGCGCATTTTGAACGGTATTTTGTAGAGATTTTTGTTCCGAATTTCAAAGAAAAAGACGGAATATTTGTGCTCGGGGTGGTTTCTTTTATCCAGACAAATTTCGACTTTTTAATTAGCCATTTTTGACGGAAGTTTTTATATCAGCCAAAAAGTATTGTTTTCCTGAACTGAAGTTTGAAAAAATATATATTCATTTTACGTGGAAGCATTTTTAGTAAAATTATAAAGATTTTAAGGTTACAAAAGACGGAATATTTGCGCTCGGGGTGGTTTCTTTTATCCAGACAAATTTCGACTTTTTAATTAGCCATTTTTGACGGAAGTTTTTATATCAGCCAAAAAGTATTGTTTTCCTGAACTGAAGTTTGAAAAAATATATATTCATTTTACGTGGAAGCATTTTTAGTAAAATTATAAAGATTTTAAGGTTACAAATTTGGCCAATTTGGGACAATTAACGCGCAATATATTCCGCATTGTTGTTCCGACTTTCGCATAAAACAGAATATTTATGCTCGGTGTGTTTTTTTTATTCAGTCAAATTTCGCCGACCGGAATAATAGTTCTCGACAAAAATTTTTTATACCATATTGAAGATATCAACTTCTTGAGTTCAAATCTAAAAAAATTTTTTACCTCCAATTTTTTTTTCTAAAGTTCTGGGGGTTTGAAAATTGCCAAATTGGCCATGCTCTGGACTAAATTATGCGCGTTTCAAGAATTTATTGTTCCGACTTTCGATACGAAAGTAACGGAATATTTGTGCTCGGGTGGGTTTTTTTTTCTTCAGACAAATTTCGACTTTTTAACTAGCCATTTTTGACGGAAAATTTTTTATATCATTCGAAAGGTATTGTTGTCTTGAGCTCAAATTTGAAAAGATATTTTACCTATGATCTTTTTTCGTAAAGTTATGGGGGTTTAAAGATTGCCATTTTGGCCAATTTGGGACAATTAAAGCGCAATATATTTCGCTCTATTAACGCGTAAGCGGAGAGTTAACCCGTCTTAGAAATCGTTCCAAATTGGTTAAAAGAAGCTTATTCGCCATAATTGATTTGTTACAAGGAGCAAAATTTATCCTTTTGTACTTGTATTGTTCAAAATTTATAGGTTTTTAATGTTTTTTTTTCCAAAAAAGTATTGAATATGAATTAAGTGACAGTCTGAACATTCAGGGCTTCGCCCTGATATACGAGCAGTCTCGTTGATGTCTAAGCAGTGATTTAATCTGTCTTAAGAATGCATTTCGAATTGGTAGAAGAAGGCTTTTTATCATAATTGCCACATTAAAACTAGCGAAATCTATCTTTTTGTTTTATATGGCGAGTGGGAATAACAGAAAAAAATATCATTTTCTTAAATCGATTTTTCAGGTGAACACTGCTCTATAGGCCTTAAAAGTCAGTCGAAACATTCAAGGCTTTGCCCCAATACAAGCCGTCGTCTTGTTTGGTATTTCAAAAGCATGGTAGTTTTGAAATTGAGTAATATTAATTCAGCATTTATTGCTATGCTAAGTTTTTTTAAATTCTTTTCTCTACATGTCATGATAAATTCTTGTTTTCATGGACAAAATACGGAAGCATGGTACTTTTTGGTATCTCGCAATATCAGCAATTTCCTTCCAATTCCAATGCCGTATTTTGATCCAAATCCAGTTCCAAAGTATTTATAGACATACTTTGAAGACTTCATTTGTTTTCGGAATCAATTTTCGGTTGTCAATTGAAAAGTTACGTCATTTGGCTAAAATTTACAAGACTTTCGTAACAGGTACATGATTGTTGTGCATTTTCGGCTGTTTATTTACTAGCTGAATATACTTCGTTCCGTTTATATACCGCCACAAAAATCATCCCGAAACCAAATTTTTTATCACTGCTTCTTGAAGTCGGAACAAAAAAAAAACTGTAAAAAATTGCTGAAAAATTTTTAAAAATGAGAAAAATAATATTTTTTTACTACGCCAAAATTTTGTTTCCTTTTCATTTATATGAAAACCTCACTTCCTTCCAGAAAAATCAGAAATGTTCCGGTTGTTAGAAGTAAGCTCGCCAGATACATCACGTCACTGTTGAAAATTTTTAGCCAAAATTTTCAAACTGTATTGATTATTGGTGCGATTCCCATAATAGACTGTTTGAAAGAGACCGAAATGAACGAAGACGGTTTGAATTGGATCTCAGCGAACGAAGCGAAAAAGTACAGTTTCGACGCAGACAAGACAGTTTTTGTTTTCTCAAACGTTGCAAAATCTTGTTCAAGGGCGGCACAAAAATGGTATCAACAGCAGAACATTTCTGTTTACTTCTACGTTGATAAAAACAGTTTCGACCATATGATCTTGCAATTACTGAAACTGCCAAAAGGTTCGGAAAAAATAAAAATATTTTGTCGTAGAGACCTTTTGATTGACATAAGTCAATTCTCCAAAGACCTCAAAGAGCTGGCTGAAACCGATGTCAACAAAACTTTGTCAGACAATATTCAACCAGCGATAACAAAAACTGAGCCTGACGATACCCACTACACTCGGAAAGATCTAAGGCAGGGTTGTATAATGAATAATTTTTTAAAATTTCCTTAAAAAAATTCCTAAAAATTTGCTAAAAATTTTCTTTCACTATAAAAGTACTTTTTTTGGCTGAGGCAAAAAGAGTCTTCATTTAGAATTCTTCAATTTATTTGCTTCTGCACTTATTTAGATTATTAATTATATGACCACAAGTATTTTTAGGGTCCCCCGGATTTGTTGTACCTTTCGTGACTCATTACTCCAAACTGTTTCTCTAAAATTAATTTTGTTGGAAAAATCAACTATTTTTTTCTTTGAGCCGTTGAAACAAAATATGGATATTTTTATTTATTTGAAGTTTTCTTACAACCCTGATCTAAGGGAATGGTTGTCCGTTTACGAGACTCTCATCGGTGAGGAATATCGACCAATTTCGTGGCAAGCGATCTTCATTGATGCAAGTGGCTTACTTGGCAGAGAGTATCTTCAGCATCTCAAAACTCGCAATCTAGAAGAAGCAGTTGCTTGCAGGTATCTTGTTTACTATAACTCCCCTATGTTACATACGCGGTTTAAGGTCGCGATGCCACCGGTCAGGGTCTTTTGGGGGAGCTCGGAACATCATTGACCTGACTAAATAGAAGAAGGTTGACCAAAATTTCTTTTAGAAAATCCGTCCTTTCGAGAAAATCCTGAATCCACCCCTCCCCTTTTGGTAGTTAAACGATAACCGCTTCGGCAAACCCTAAAATGGTCTAAAAATGCCTTGCCTACGGTAGCAATAGATAATATTTTTGAAAAAACCTTCAAAAAAATCAAAAATGCCATAGCGCAATCTCAAACGCCGTTGTTTCAAAGCAGAAAAATATTTTGAGAGAATTTCTAAGCCAACTCTTTCTTGGTAAACTTTTCAGCAATTTTGGTTTTCTTTTGTCTAGACTCAAATATTTTGGAGTATAAAGTTCCAATTTAAAAAAACGGGTTGGCGGCGGGTTCCACCCCCTGATTAAACAAATACATAAAGGGTAACAGTTGGGCGTTCAATCGTATAATGGACACACGCAAACGTTAATTATACGGTTTTTTGCCTTATAGCAAATTACAATGGGTAAAAAATAATTACCAAGATCCGCTTTCAGGAAAGATGCGTCTGATTTGCTGCGAAAAATCTCCACACTAACCCACGAAAATTCAGAAATACACTTGAATTATCAAATCCATTCTCTATTTTACGCTTTGCTGGGCGCAAAAACTCCTATTGTCGGTAACCCAACAAACTCAGAGGAATGCAAAACACCTACATATTTATATGAAATCGCAGTTCAGAAGCTCCTCGCATTTAAATCAGAAGCTGCAGATGTCAGTAAAACAAGCAACCCATTGATCAATGATGATCGCTTAGATATAAGTGCACCATACTCTTTTGAAGCAAGTGAGAAGGTGAAGAAGCGAATACAATTTAGTAAGAAACTGGAGCTCATTGGATGTTGCAGCGAGCAGGTATGTTTTTGTTAACTCGGGGATTTTAAAACCGTACCTCCATAAAAGTTTCGCGCATGTTTTATATGATCTGTAAACGTACCGAGGTATATAATTATAGAGAATTGCAAAAAGTTCGGACAGACAGAATTAATTAAAAAGATTAACTGTCTGGACATAACGGAAATTTAAACTGAAAGAAACAACGTCGAAAGTTCAGAAAGCAGAGTTTCGCTCAAAACCTATAACATCATCGGGCAATTGCATTCGAAGCGTCGAATAGTGATAGACCTCTTGAAACAGGACAATTATTGCTCAAAGTGGCTTATGTACTTCTGCGATTAGTTTACAATTTTTGAATAATTTTATCAGAATCTTCACTTCCGTTTGTTTATTTTTGGGCGACCTAATCTGTTTTTTTTTGTTGTTCGATTTTTTAACTAATTTTTCCAACTGTTTTATAGTAAAATCTGGAAGCTCATCGCACTATTGAAAAACTAGGCTAGCATAACCATTGGATAATTGACGATCTCGCATTTTGAATTTGGTCTGACAAAAAATTCAAGGATGTTCGGCTTCAAATTTTGAATGCAAAAAAATGACGAATAGTTTCGCATCCTGAAAAAGCGACGAATACAAAGAAATAAAGAAAAGCGACGAAAACAAAAAAGCGAAGATCCGTTTTTGCAAAAAAAAAGTTCTGCGCCGCTCGCGAGTTTCTTAAAAAACCTGGCATAAACAGGCTCCTCTCTTAAGCTTTGTGTATCTGGGCACTAAAGGCGTCTTTACATAACTTGGTGGGTAAATCAGCATAAAGTATACGTCGTAAAATATTTCCAACGAAAAACCCTTTAGAAAACTTTGACAACCACAATTGAGAAAGGGTTGGGCGGACACATATAGAGTTGCAAAAAGTTGGAACAGACAGAATTAATTAAAAAGGGCAAATGATCCTATTTCAGAAAAATTCTGCATGCAAAAGCTAACTTTTCAGAGAGAAAATATGGCTCAATGTCACCCTAAAACTCAAATTTGCATGCGAAAACTACTCAAAATTGACAAAATGCTCGTTTAAATCAATTCTAACTGGCCAAAATTTTTGCCAGTACATTTAGGGGGATCAAAAATGGTAAAAATTTTTAGTATAATTGCGTTCATCAAATCTCTTGGTTCTTTCTATGGAATGGTTGTAACTAGGTTGAATATCAAAAGCTCATCAATTATATGAGGTATTAATTTTTCTTCTTTTTCAACTTTTTGATTCAATCAAGACAATTGCCACAATTTTTTCAAATTTACTGCTTCTCTGGATTGTGAATTTAATAGCCTTGCGCACTCTTGTTATGTTTCGAGCCTTGTTACGTTTTGAGCAATGTTTAAATGTGTTCAGGTCTTTATTATTCATATCGTAAATTGGGTCATTCGAACTTGATAGATTTTCTTGAACTGATAAGTTGTGTGTTCAAATCTTATATATAGTCAGTGATTATTTTTAGGTCAGTTTTTTATTTTTTATCTTGTCTGTAAAGTTTGCTCTTTTAATAGATTTTCTACTTGTTGATGCTCCGATTCTAAAATTGTTTATGTCGATCTTGACTTCGATTCGTCTGTGGCTTGTTTTTTTTTGCGGTCAATCGAAAAGTGTTTTTGTTTCATTTATAGAATGTTTCTATAATAGAATGTTTCGTTTGTTTTTGTTTCATTTATAGAATGTTTCTATAATAGAATGTTTCGTTTATAGAATGTCTAATACTATATTGAATGTTTCCAGTGCTTGAATTCCGAATAAACAAGGTATGTCATGGCCCTTGACATTTATTTTGAGTCAGAAAATTTTCAATTTCACTCAGCGGTAAATAAATTAGATATGTTGCTTTTTTCGGATCATATCTTATTACTGTGAAACTTTGGTCCCTTTCTTGTTTTTGACTTTGTTCTTTCATTCACTGTATCGGATCAAGAGACTTTTTAACGTCTCATAGATATGACTGTTTTTGCTGCATCGGTTTCAATTAATGAATCTTGAACGTTTTTTTTTCATCAGTCATTTTAATCTTTTTTTATCGTTTCTCTACTGAGAAAATGACCTCATTAACCTACCGACAGGGGTTTATATTTTGATCATCTTCTATTTTTTTCCTTTTGGAGTCTTGCTTTCAGATTAGGTATTTTGATCATTTATTTCCTCCTACTTGTACCTCTATTACGATGGTATCTTGAGTTGCCACCTCTGCGATTTCTTGTCGATCCACTCAAGTACTAATTGTCACCTGCGGTTTGTTGGTTTTTAGCTGTAATTAATCTCTCATGGTATGTTCTAAAACTTACAAGGTAGGGTCTATTTGTTCTACTTCGGAATCTTTTTTAGTGAAAAATTTTCAAAGATCTTTTTGTATTGGTTCCAGGTTACATCTTCTTTTTCAAATGATATATTTTTTTATATGATCAACGGTCTTATGCAAGAAACAGTCCGAAATGAAGAATAATATCAGTTAGCGCGTTTTGATAAGGTTTAAAAAGAATAAAAAAACTGGATCATTTAATCATGTTTTTACACGGAAATTGAATTTTTAACTGGGTATATCATTTTTAAATCGCACAATTTTGAACTGATTTTTAAGCAATGATTAGATATTTCATTAAACAGTATCTTTTCAAAGAAAAAGGTTTTCTCAAAATTGTATCAATTTTAGAAAACTTGATTTTTCTACTTGTAATTACAATGAGGAAAACAATTTTCGTTTTTCACAAAACAGATTTATTGTTCCGATCATGGAATAAAGTGCGGAATAATTATGCATTGGGTGGTTTTTTATTCAGTCAATTTTTGACATTGATGTCTGGAGCTCAAGTAAAAACAGATAGTTTACTTGTGTTTGTTTTTCACAAAGTTATAATGGTTTGAGCTTGGGACTACTTTGGCGATTTTAATCCAGATTGTGATAATTAGCGTGCGATCTAGTTCGTTCCATTGCAGCGTAAGAGGCCAGTTGTATCAGCTCAAAGTGAACTGAGGCAAACAGTTCGCCTCTAATCATTACCACTTTTAAATTATAATGCAAAGTACTACACATAGTTTGTGGGGACGAAAATGAAGATAAAATTTTTTAATTAGAGAATTTCTATTAATTTTTAAATTTTTTTTAGGATTTTTTAAACTAAAAAACTTCTGATCGACAATTTACGGCAATCGGCGCTTTGCCCTGATAAACAAGCAGTCTTGTTGGTATATTGAGATTTTTTTGAATTGGTAAATAAAATATAGTTAGTTTAACTTGTCCAAGTTGCAATTGGCAATGATTTTTTTGTGGCATGAAATTTGTGTTAGTATCTTGTCTTCGGAAAATTTGCGTTAATTTGCCATCTTTGGAATGAGCACTATGAATAAATAGAGTATCGATGGCTAAAACGTATCTGAAAACTAGTTTTTTTTTGGCTAAATTGGTAACTGGCTGATCCACATAAGCTGAGGAAAACCGATTTCAGCTGAATTGGATATTCAATTTAACAAACTTTGAGCTCTTCCTGATTTGTTTAAGCAAGAATGTAATTTATCCGTCATAAATTTAAACAAGATTGGTCGCATCAGGGCTGAATGTTACGACTACCAGTCTGTGGATCAGTGTTTGCTTTAAAAATTATTGATGATTTTGTCAAAAAAAAATGAAAGAAGAAAGATCTCTAAGCTTTTGAAAAATTGTTTATTTTTTTTTCTGAAACTCATCCCCCACAAGCCATATAAAGTTCTAAGTGCTAAACTTTAACCCTAGTAACGTAGCAGTTAAGACAATTAGCCTGCTTCAAGCCAAATTAGCAATCTTTGAAACCCCATAACCTTAAGAAGAACAATCACAGGTGACAAATTCTTGTAATTTGAACTCAAGGCAACAATACCTTTCGAATGGTATAAAAAACGTCAAAAAGTGTTAGTTGAAATAAGTCTGAAGAAAAAAACCACCTCGAGCTGATATATTCCGTCCATTTCTTTGAAAGTTGGGACAATTAGTTAAGATAAAATTGATCTGAGAAAAAAATCTCAACGAATCATAAAAATTGGTTAATGTTCGTTTTCTGAAGTTAAAGGTTTAAAAATTCCGTTAAGTTAATTACAACAAAATCACCCAATATTTCCTTTTTAGACTGATCAACTGACGGAAGTAGTCGCTAAGATGTCCTCGGCTGGGTCAGTTATTCAAAAATTAAAAGCAAAAATTTGTTCTCTCCTGGCAGAATATAAACAGATTTTGAACACGGAGACGAAACCTGCTGTTCGGGGGAAGAAGCGCGAAGAAATATCCAACGAATGTGCTGGTGCTGCACGTAGTTGCTTAGAACTATCAGCCGCTCTACCAGTTAATTATTTCGCTCTTGACGCGCTAAATTTTGCGATGAAAGGATTCCATATGAACCCTTCCAACATAGAGTGCTGCGATATTTTGATCAAATTGTTTGAAATGGAAATGGAAGATTTAGCTAAAATGAAGTCCCAGTATTTAAACGATAAAGAAGAAACTGTTCTCAAGCAACTTGTATCGAAAGATATTTATGCATTTGAAATGCTCCAATAAATCATGGATCATTTATGATCATTTTTTTATAACGTAATGTCATTTATCTTATATATTTAAAAGTGTGTGTTCTGTAAGTAGACTGCTAACTAAACATGCATGCTCATGCTGAGAAGTTAAGTTTGCTGAGAAGTTAAGTTTTCAGCTGAGAAGTTAAGTTTTCAGACAATTTAAGCGGTTAAAGTTGCTTCAGATAAACTTGATCTGGTAAATAAGTAGAAAAATTTGTTAAACTGCATGTATTGCAATGATTGCTGATACAGATTTAGATTTTTCTAACTGGAACAATTGTCCGGGAAAATTGCTTGCAATTCTCCGGGAATAAATCTATTTTATCAAAATTTCTTCTAGTTTTATTTTATTATAAATAAACCAATAGTAGCATGCTGACGAAGTTTTGACAAATTCGTCGGCTTACTGACTTTCTAACTTTCTAATTGATGTACATATTACTCTGTCACTACATCTAATGATTATAATGAATTGTTTTCAAGTGAGGTTATATAAATCATTTGAAAGACTTATGGTTTTTTTAGAATACCTGAGAAAGCGTTCGTTGCTTTGTAAAAAATCCTTAGACTATTTTTGTTCCGACTTTTGTAACGAAAGTAACGGAGTGGGGTGGGTGTTTTCTTCACAAATTTTGACTTTTTAAAAGGTATTGTCATTGAGGGAAAGCAAAATGTGGAGATTGCGGCATCAAAAAAAAAGATAAATGATGGATAAACTCACCCCACCCTCCTTTTGACCAGGCAATATCGAGGCAATTCATCGAAACTACTAGCAGCAAAAGTGCGGCAAAAATCTGGGGCAAAATTAATTTCTACAAAAAAAAATTAAAAACCAACTCTCAACCTTTTATTTGCACGTGAACTAGATCCAGAGTTCTGTCTTGGCTCACATAGAGTAGATAAAAATCCTGTAACTCCAGCTATGTCGATCAGACAGTGCGTCACTGAGCTATTAACCTTAAGCGGAGCAAAGAGGAATCCCCAGCAGGACAGGGTTTGCGATAAAGTATTAAAGAGGGAGAAGGGAGAAGGTACTGCTGTGTTGAAGCTAGAGATTATAACATAACATCACGGCAACATTCATCAGCTGCTCACACTAGAGTCCTTGCATATTTGAAGAAAAACCGAAAATCAACAAGCGCGATGAATGCAGGAGCCGGAAAAAAACACAACAAATTTAGTCCATGTATAGAACCAAACTCTTTTTAAAACCGAAAAATAGTAAGATTGAAAAACCTCACAAATTTTAGGGAAACATAATTGTACAGAATTCTTACGTAGGAATGCTTAAAAATGGCTGGCGATATGATCGATTGTGCCTTCAAGCGGTATGCCGTCAACTTTACTACGACGAGACGAATTTTGCTCCAAAAAAATTGACTGTAAGATACGTTTAAAATGATAAATAGTGACGTCATCTACGAAAAAGAAAAAAATGGAATGGTTACTTCGAGGTTGCGAAGTTATTTGTAAAATTTCGATTCGAGCGTGCATGACACGTAAAAAATTTTCTTATTGATTTTTGACAAAGCTTGCACTATAACTTTTTAACTTTTCAGTTGTCAGCACAGACAACTGAAAACTGCAAAAATCAGAACGACCATTTTACCAGGCTTTTGAAAATAACCATTACTGGACACATCCCGCGGATCAGGAAGGCTGACTGGAGGAATTGCAATTTTACCTGGTCTTGAAAAAGAGACTTTCTCGCGAAGATTGAGGAAAGCGTAAGAGTTTGGAGTTGTGCTCCAAAACAGTTAAATTAACAAGTTTTAATTTCCTGAAAACGCCTGGAATTAAATTATTAACCAAAAATTCATTTTCAAGATAAAAAAAGCTAGGAGGCGAGGGAAAAGATCAATCCATCTCCGATAGATGGGGAGTTTTTTTCTACTGTACAAAAAAAATTGAACACTTCAATTGCAAAATGATTATCAATATTATTAAGCAATTGTCAGTGGGTTATATATTTATTTAAAATATCATAAAATAATGGTTAAAATTAAAATAATAAATAAATTTAATTTTTTTTTCATGTGGTTTTTCCATTTGTTGCCATAGAAGGATCTTCACTAACAATAGATTTAAAAATCCTTTAATTTATTTTTCATAGCCTTGTAACTTGAACTGCTGCTGGTTATGCTTGAATTTGCGTTTTGTATTCGGTTCTAAATTAGAACTGATTTTCTGAAAAAAAACAACTCTCGATATAAAGACTGCTGAATCTTTTTTAAATTGTAGTTTTTTGGTTCTTTTGTTCTCATCAAATAATTTTTTCACGTTCTAGAAAATCGCATAATGCCAATAGTCGTCGTTGTTTAATTTTCTATAAATGACCAAATATTTTTCAAGCGTGAATTAAAGAAAGCCGCAGTACCTTGTTTTGCAGTTTAAGATCGGATGAAGAATCAAATTTTCCTCTGTAACAGCAGGTCTTCATTGCTCAACTCAGTTGTTTTTCAAGCGTTGGTAATAGATTGGATTTTAAACTGATAAATAGTATTGCTGGGTAGTGCAGATGGCTTATGACAAAAACGTTCTTTAGTAGTAATCGGTTTTTGATTGTCAATGGTTTTTTCTATCGTTTGTACTGTTTTGATCCCGCAAGCCATTTATGTTAATACTTTTTTAACTTCTCCCTGAAGGGTTAGAAACAGATCTAGAACTACCCCTGATTATTTAACTTGTGGCTTTCCTGGTGTTTTGTTATGATCTAACATTATACTGAGCTTTGAATTGTGGTTTCTGCTTTTATGTTTTCTGCTAAAATTTATCCACTCAGTTTTCTTTGTGTTAAGTTTTAAAAAATTAATTGTGAAGTACAGAGACAATTTCTGACAGGATTAAGGCAACAGTTGTAGAGATTTTTTGATGTCATTATCATCACAAATTAGAAGTGTATCATCTGCACAATGTACCACTTTACAAATAAGTATAGATTGAAAATGAGGGATCCCAAAAATGTTACTTGAGGTACGCCATGGTGAAGTGAGATTCAAATGGATTCAGTTTTATTCACTATAATTTTCTGTTGTCTATTGTTTATAAAGCTATGAATCATTTCAATTGCCGGATCAGAGAATCCAAAATCATTTAATTTAGTATTTAATTGATCGTGGTTGATAAAATCCCCTCAGTACAGTAAAGATAGCGTCCATCGTTGAAACTGATGTTCTAAAACCAAATTGGGTGTTGCTGAGTAGGTTATTAGATATTAGGTATTCATTGATCTGTTTGTATTTTAATATCTCAAAAATTTTAGAAATTGCACCATTATTGAGATTTGTCTATAACTCTCCACCATTTCTGGGTCATCTTTTTTGTATATTGGGGAAACAACTCCTTTTTTGAGTCTAGTTGGAAATAAAAATTACATAATAAATTTATTTATCAGAAATTTGAGGTGTTGATATATTTCATTGCATCCAACTCTCAGAGCTCAGGCTGAAAGGTCAGAAGTTCTTATTGGTTTATCTTTATTTAAGTTTGTTATTTATTTTGTTAGACTTAACTTTACCCTTAGATGGAAACAAAACTTTTGTCTGCATTCCTATTTGGCCCTTGTGTTCTTGGTGTTTGAGTCATTAACGTTTTTACTTTTTTTTTCATCAAAAAAGTTCCAAGTCTAGAAAACTTGTAACTCAAAACAATTGCCATTTCGAAGTTTTTTGTTTTTGCTTCACTAAGTTAAATTAATAGAAGTGTTATTTTGTGTTCTGTTTGCTGATTTTTTTGAGTTTTTCGAGTCATATATTATATTCCTTTTATGTCGCTCAGTTGATTTAGTATTAAATGACTTCGATATAAAACTATCGTCTCTGAGGTTGATTTTTAGCTTGTCATTACAAAAAGAGACTGTTTTAAAAGGTGTGCAGCTTTTCGGGCAGTTTACTACATTAGAACTTGAGATTTTGAAAAACATTCTGGGTTATTTCGCCTGTAGAAAAACTCCCAATTCTTGCTTGTTAGGGAAGTTTTAAAATCTTTTTCTAAAAATTGTGATCTATCGTAAATTGTGCGCTTAAAAGGCATAGTTTTAATCATCAACTTCACTTCAGATGTCAAAATGTAGCTGATTGGTCTGTTATGAAAGGGAAATTGAAAAGTAAACTTTCGTTCTTCAATTCAATTGCGTTCAAATCTGTGAGAATTTAGTCAATCAGTGTTTTTAATACGTTGGTGCTTTTTGATTATTAACTTCTAAGTTCTAGAGCGTTGAAAAATTTTATCCAAAGATTGTTTCTTTAGTATTTAAAAAGTTAAGGTTGTAGTTGCCCATAAAATTAAATTTTGAATCATAAGGTTCTGCGAAGTCAACTGATAGAGCTAGTTCATTTGACAAACTCTGTTTTGTTAGATTTATTTGGATAATACGAAAAACTCTATAGTGTTAATCTAAAAGTTTTTTTTCTTTGATGACATAAATTCTACCTAGATGTTGTCATATTTTTGTTTTAAAAAATTTAAATCTGATTGTAGCTTAGGGTGTAAGTATTTCAGAATGGGTATTTTGACGACCCCTCCTTTTGTTTTTTATCAGGACTGCTGATCTGTCCCATCATAAGGCGACAAAATGATCACTATCTATTGTTCATCAGTTGTTATTATTGAAGTCATCACATTATGTCTAGGAGAACCCATAAATTGTGTTTAATCCATGTGTATTGACTAGTATTTTTAGAGGAGATCTTTTTTTTCAAACTCCTGCTGTTTAGGTGAAGAGTTTATTTGTTGATTTTGTAACTGTTTAGTGTCTCGGATAAATCATTAAGTTGTACAATTGGACCAGGTTTTTGGTTGAGGTCATCGCAGCATAATTGTAATTTGAACAATAAAATTAATAATACGAGTAGTTTTGTCATTAATGAAACTGAACTCATGAAAAATAAAGATGAAGTGCGCTTGAGAGGCTCTATAGTGACGTTAGAAGTGTGCTTGAGAGGCATCCAATTTGACCTAATGATGAAATTCAATAGTAAAAACAATTTCTGTAAAGAGTAACAAAAAATCAAAAAAAATATATTTATGTAGTAATATAAAAAAGTAGCGCACTAGCCCTGTTTTTAGAAATGACCTCGTGATTTGGAGATACTGAGTCCCAGCCATGAGCTAACCGTTTCCTATGCATATAAGTTGATTTACGCGGTTCGGTTGATAGCCTTTGAATACGAGAATCACATTGAAGTGGCTATGGTAGAAACTGTCAAAATTACGTAAAAGTCTATTTAGACACTAGCCAATCGTTTATTGGTCTAGATTTACTTTCGGTCGTTATGTACTTCCGGGCGAGTGTTACAGATTTTGTTTCATAACTGGAGCCATGTAATTTTTTTTGAGATGCTTCAAGGTCTGTAATTTACTTCATATCAATTTTGTTAACCTGACGATGATTTTTTTAACCTGACATATCAATTTTTTATAAGTTCATCAATATTTTTTTAATTAACTGAATTTGAATTAGTGACGTTAATTTAACGCCCAATCAAATTAATTAAAAAGCAGTTATTCAGACAGACAGACAGACATCCAATAAAAAGAGCTTTTTTGTACAAGCCGTATGGAATCTACTGCATTAAAATTATTCACATAATAAAATGGAGCCGGAACCTTAGAAGATAACTGTTTCTAGTATAAGCAATAATTAACTAGCACCAATGGACGTGGAAATTAGCACCAACAGAGAACGCCTAATGTAGCAGGTAAAAAACTTGTCCTAGGGCGTCACTCTCTCCCAAGGTCCCCAAGACGGACGCTGCATTCCCGTTCTGGATGGCGATGGAAATCCTTTGTTTTATGTAGAAGGCGGATTTTGGTTCTTGAGTGGCTTCTTTCAATTTCTCACCGAGTTTCTTGATGAATTTGGATGTTTGTGGTCCGCACCCACCCTGAACATCGAAAGCGACTGGGCGAAGATGTAGCCTCTGTTGATTAATTCATTGTATTTGGAGGTCTTACCAGCTTAGTCCTCAGTGGCGGCCGAGAAAGGAGATGACGAACCAGACGATAAACGACTAGGTGCCAAGGCGTCAACAACGGTCGCATCCCAGATGAGGGACTGCGCTCTTTCCCAAGGCACCAAGGTAAGGCCATCTGGACGTTTCTGATCGGCAGTACAGAGGCCGGGAGGCTCAAGAATTGACTGAATATTACTAGATCCCAGGGCTCGCTTAACAATGTCGTTTATCATCGTGTGGCGCACAAATATGCCGGCGCTTTTTCTGCACGAAAGACCATGCCCTGCGGAAGCTTCAACTGGTTCGCCACAACGACAAACATGCGGCTCACATAAGTTGACACCAAGCCGTAGTGTTAGCGAGATTCGAAGATGGACGTTGGACAACTTGAGACCTAACGAGCTAGACGGGAGCGCTGTTAACCAAGCAGACTGGATCTTGCTTTCAAAAGATTTCAGACGTTTGCGTGTTTTCTCATCAGTCGCTTCAGTCAAGAGATCATGAAACAGCTTCCTGTACACGGGATCTGACCACGATTTCTGGAAATGATCTGGGGGTGGCGAGTCCAGACTAGACAACTGGTGCCATAATGTGCCAGTCGGTCATATTTGGAAGTTTGACCTTGAGCAACACAAGAAACATGATTTTGGGGTGAAATGAAATTTTGCTAAAATTCGAGTTAGACATGTCATGCTCAAGTTTCTCGCGACAATTGAAAATACAAAATTTATAAAATCAGAAGAACCGATTTACAATCGCGGGAAATTGCTATTCGCAATTTCCAGAATTAATATCATACGAGAGTAGAGCTGTCTTGTTCTTGTCAGAAGTCAGAGAGCATTCAAGAAGTGGAAGGAGAGCAAATTCGAGTGGACCAGAGTAAACCCTTGGTGGAAAGGGAGACAACCGAAGTCTCCCAATGGTTCAGCCCCAAAACTTATTTCTCAAGTAAAAACTCATCACTCAAGCTGGGACTTATTAATTTAAAACTCCTCGAGTCAAACTTAATTCCTTAGTTATTCTGGAGTTACTTGTAAATTTAGTTACCCAAATTCTAGAGTGTGATGGTATGTGATTACTCAATTTAAATTTCTTGAGTGTGTTTTATATTGATATGTTGAGGTAAGGCGAGTTTTAGGTTGATCCATCTGAAATGGGTCAAAGTTCCACTGTCTAACAAAAAGTAGCTATACGGATTGTTCCGGCCCTGTTTTTAACGGCGTTCACGTGTTTTAGGTTTTTTGAGACCTAAGTATGGGGACGTTCTTATTTTTTAGAGTGGGGGGTATTTTGGTAGTGGCCTTTAAGTTGTAACAAAGGTTTTAGTCTCATGTCGCAAGTGAATCGAATTGGCTCCGACCGTTTGAGGTGGAAAAACACAAGAGATAGTGTCCCTGACTCTTGAGCCAATGGTTATAGGGCCTATTTTTCTTTAACCTCATATGTGACTTAAGTAGGCGACTGTTACATAATGAAAGAGCTTCAGTGTAGTGCGGGTTGGAGAAAGGCTTCCCATGAATTGCAGAACAAAGCTGCGAGGAACTACTGACAGATGACAGATACCCACAAATCGCTAAAGCCGATGCAGAGCCGATACCTATACCACTCATGGCAGCGGGTAGAGATGCTTATTTGTGGGCCATTGGATCAAGTTCGATGTTGCAGATGGTCTCAAGGCTGGAATAAAGAATGTCATCGTACTTAGCTAGCAGATCTGGATGTCTGAAACACGGCGAGGTACGTAGAATATATAACAGTTTCGGTATAGAGAAAGAGCTCCTAAGGAGAAAGAGAGCATGGTGAGACTCAAGGTTCTTCAGACGCAAGCAGAGAAGTCCTAGATCAGCTATTTTCTCAATCAGGGCTTGAGCTAGCGCAGTGTCAGCAACAGGAGCCCCCAAGATGTTCAAGTTTTCAACCTCAGGTGTCCTTATAAATGGAGAGACTTCAGAAAGACTTCAGAAAGACTTGGAGATACTTCAGAAAGACTTCTTTATAAATGGAGTTGAATTCAGAAAGAATAAAAGACTTTAATTTCTCAGAAGAGTTGCCCAAGAAGTAGAGCTCACACTTGTCTGGACGAGCCTCAAGACCTAATGCGGCATTCTCGGACATTATCATCGTGAAGTTGCGAAGCACTACTGTAAAGTCACCACCTAGGTTGCCGTCGTCCAAGTACCAGATATTCAGCTCGGCGTCGACCTTCTTGGTGATTTCATTAACGCTGTCACAGAATAATGGCGGGGCCTCTGGGTCTCCCTGTTGACGGTTTTTAACCGTTCACTTTTTAAGCATTTTTTAAAGCATTTTTTTAACCGTTCCAAGTCACATTTTAATAATTTTCTTTGTCAGAATCGAAAATTTTCCAAAATTTTTTTTACATGGTTTTAAAATTGAAGCACAGAAAACAAAAAAGTCTCAGAATATTACAGTTAAAAGTTATTCAAGATTTTGTAATCTATTTTGTAAGAATTTTTTAGAATTTTTTAAACATGTTTGTCCCTTTTTCCAGATCTTTGATTATTCTGTAATTAATTCAGAAAATTCTAATTCTGCTGATGCACGAAACATGCGAAACGTTTGAATTAACATATTGAAACTCTTATAAGTTTGTAGTTCAAGTTTTTCTTGACAAGTTTATCGGATTTGTTCATTATTTTTGGCTTATTAAATCGGCTTGATAGCCTTATATTGCGGCGTTCGACGAGCGAAAAAATGTTATGCATTCATTTTTGCTTTGAGGTTGAGGGGTACTTAATATTTTTTTTAAATTTTCATCTGTTTCAGAATTAGATCGGCTTCGTGACTGTGACATTCGACCAGAATGGACAAAAATGCAGATTCAACAGATTCAAAATTTTAGCAGCTAACCTTCCGAATTGACGGTTTTAAGAGATTAACAACGTTATTAAGACGATTCGTCAAACGGTGAAGGTCAAGATATTCTGGTATTTTGAAATTTTAAAAAATCGAAGTGATGACGTAATAATTCTGGGAAGCGTCAAAAACGGCCATTTTAGAAAAAAAACCAGATTAAAATGAGAACAACAATAGTTGCGACGAAGATCACTACGAGAAAATAGAGCATCAGAATCGGAGAAAAAGCAGAATTAGCAGAGACCGTTCCGAATTGCAACTATTGTGTCGCTACAATAGTTGCAAGGCCGTTTGCAACAACGGTGAAGGGTAGAAGACAGCCTTCCGGAAGGAAAATAAGGGTCTTTTTTCCCCGGATTCAAGAATCCGGAGGGGTCTCGGGAGTTGAACTGAAACTCTTTTATCTAAATTTTTAGCTTCCCGGTTATGTTTTGAATTGAGTTTAAATAACATCTGAATTCATTTTGCAGGGTGAGAAGCTTGGAGTTGGGGGAAAAGGGTTGATCCATCTTCGATGGAGATGATGATTTTTATCTACTGAATAAAAACACTAGTAATATAATAAGTAGTAGTAGCCCTGTTTTTAGGAGTGACCTCGTGGTCTGGGGATACTGAGACCCAGCCATGAGCTCACTAATTTTGCATGTAGTTAAGTTAACCTGAGTGTTTTGACCGAAGCCGAAATCAGTAACGTTTTGTCGACCCGATGTTAGAAAGACCACCAAAAGAAATGGCTTTGGTAGAGACGGTGAAAATTATGTAGAGCCTAGTTTAGACGCTGGCCAGTTGTTTTATAGCTGAGCTTTATTTTCCGTCGATATGTACTTCCGGGCGAATGTTACATAGATGTTTTTATGGCGCTCCTGGGTGTTATTCTTTTTTAACATCATGACCGGCAGAACCGTTAACGAGCACTCCGCGCCGAGCTGATGCTCATAATAACGCCCTTATTAGGCCCTAACCGCCGGGGCGGAGGGGTTCTTCGGAACGCTGAAGCCTTCCGGATTCCCGTGAATAGCTTTTTAACCTAGTTAAGACCAAAAATTCACGAACCAGGAAGGGTGGGGGGATTCGCGGTCCCGTCATCTCCTGAGTGGTCCGTGACCAACACCACTTAAAGATATATATAAAACCATACAAAAAGTAGTATAGTACCCAAGAAAAAAAAACATTAAAAAAAGCCAAAAAAAAACAAAAACTGTAAAAAAAAAAAGTAAAAAATCAGTAGAAATCATCCCCCCAGACAAGATGTGATCCGACCCTCCCGTTTGTTGTTGATAGATAATTGTTGTTACAGGCATTTATATCAATCAAATTTGTTACGATCATTTTTGTAGCCCGTTTGTGAGGCTTGTACTGTAGGACTGTTTGAGTATTTAAGAACGTTAATGCTAATTTGCCCTCAATCCGGAAGGGTCTGCTGATTTGCGCTCAATCCGGAGGGGTCTTGGGAGAAGACTGATCCGGCAAGCAGTACAAGGAGTAATAAGGAGGGGCTCAACGACAACGACAGTCGACTGTTGGGCATCGTTAACAAGTTTTGTATCCCTTTTGGTACAAAAAATCAGATAGTAATCTGTGGGGGGCTCGACAGTGCTGCACTGTAGTGACCCTTCACCGAACTGCAAAAATCCGAGTTAAGCACCTTAATTCGGATATTCAACAAACCCGGAGGGGTATAGTATTACTATTATTTTTGCTTATATAGCCTATATTAATACTCCTATATCGTTTTTCAGTGAAAAACACAGTAAGCGGTACGGTTTTTAGGGTCAAAATAGCGATATTTTGATCCCCCCACAAATCGCGATTTTTGAAATATCGAGATTTTTTGAAACGGAAAAAAGCGCTAACATAGTGAGTTACATTGTAACTGTGGTAGTATAATAGGTAGAACCGGTTGAGTTTAGTTCAGAAGTAGTTGGAACTATTTTGGTACCAAAAACCGAATTTTCGCGATTTTTGAGAAAACGGAACACTATTAATCAAAACAATTTTTGAAATTTTTGAGTTAGGACAGTAAAAAACGTTGTTCGGACAATTTCCACTAGTGAATCTACAGGTTTGAACACCCGTTTACCGAAAACCTTCCGGATTACACAGAAATCGAACTCAACGTGTTTGATTCAGTGGATTCATCAATCCGGAGGGGTCCAGGTAGCATAGTTGTTCGAAAATTTTTTCAACTAAAGCGTTTTAGATCGGGTTTTTTGCATTGAACTAGAAGAGTATAGGCCTTTTGAGCTCGGATCAATAAGTTTTAGGTCGAAAAGAGCAGAATTGCGGAAAAAGTTAGGCAGAACCTATAAGAGAGAAATTTCCTGACTTTAGAAAAAAGACGTTTTGGTTAATACCTTTGGAACTACTGGATAGATCCAGTTAATCTTAGTACCATTAGATCAGAAATGAGCTTACTAATAGGAACAAAAGTTAATCGAAAAAGTAAGCGTGAAAATTTTTTGAGATTGTTTTTAGCAAATTCACCAATTCGGGAGGGTAGACCCCTCACGTTTTATAAAAAGGTTTTTTGGAAAGCCTTTACACCCCTGCCAAAGGGTAGAAACGGTTAAATAAGGCAATTTTACGCTGTTCTAGAAGAATAGGGAATGCTAAAGGCACCAGAAAACTTTGATAGAGCTGAAATTAGGCTAGCGATAAGACCCTTCACCGTTAGCGTGAATTGTCAAATAAGCGGCTTAACTTCAATCCGGAAGGGTTTAGGGAAGGACCACACACCCTTCCTAGTTGATACAAACAGCATAATAGCATCGGAGAACGTATCCGGAGGGGAATAGGTTGAAAATCAAGGAAGTCTCCGAAAAGCTATTTTTACAAAACCGGAGGGCTCCCAATCCGTAGGGGTCAAAATTTTTTCTAATTCGGAGGGATCCCAATCCGGAGGGGTCTTGTTTTCACAAAACTTGAGGGGTCCCAATCCGGATGGGTCTCAGTTTTGGCAATCCGGAAGGGTCTTACTTTTGCCAGTCCGGAGGGCTACTGTTTTTTGCCAACCCGGAGGGTTATTATTTTTATTAAAGGACTTAGGCAAATAGAAGAAAAGATAATAGCGAGGGAAAATAGGTTAATAAGAGACAGGCTAGAAACCAGTGACTGCACTGGTAACTTGCCTTTAAAAAAAGACCAGACCAAAACAAAACAGGTCCAAACTCGGACATTCGCGACACTAAGTCTAAAAAGGAGTTTGTAACTCATTGGTGTGGATTGAAATCCAAAACGTTTTTGAGAAAAGTAACATCCTTGAGGATTTTAGTAGGTGTAGCTCGGGCAGTACGAAGGCAGATAGGTAACACAGGACTCGGTGGGTGCAATAGACGCCCACTTGAGAAAATTCCTGCCTTCAAGTTTTGTCTGTTCCAAGCAGGGAAAGCTCTTTCTTTATAAAACAAGTACGACTACTGTACTGCGACCGACTAAAAGTAGAATACACATAAATTTTTCATAGAAAAACTCTTATTTTGTTATATCTGGTTTTAAATCAACAGTTTGTGCTTGATTGGGTAGGGAATACACTATCTTTTAAATTGACTGATATCATCATACTGTGCTAGTTCTCAAATCTTACGACTAAGAATCGATTATTGTGAATAAAATGTAAATACGCTGTGCCGTGGTAACATACAAGGATTCGTGGTCACTATTTATTAGAATTTTTTGGAATTCATTGTGTTGTGTTATTATTATCAGTAGTCAGATCAAAAGGACACTAACAATCGAACTGAGTGTATAGATAGTAAGAAGTGATAAAGTGAAAAAGAGTCTAGACAAGTCACGAATACCTAAACTGAGTGATAGCTCAAGGAAATTCGTACCTGAGAAACAGAGAAAAGCAATGACTGACCCGTTTGTGGAAAGGATCATACGAACCCGGACCGACAATGGGGAGACGGTTTCAGGCGGAATGGTTGAGACCAGGAGTCAAAAGTCTTCAGAAGAGCGAAAAGCAATGCTAAAAGTGGAGGTCCATCCGGACCAGGCCTTGGATGAGGACCAGTGAATACATGGACCGGAGGGGAGAGGAAACAGAAGGCAGGCGAGTGAATCTACTCCGGTAGAACAAGGCCAGAATTTTGCCACTTCGACCGGGATACTGGACCGAGAGTAGATGTCGGAGCTGTCCGACATCTCTACTGAAATTGTCGCAACTAGAAGATCTCCCACAGACAACACCATGATGGCAGGCGTGACGGAGAAACAGACAAGGTCCTCATCGTTCTCAGAAAGAATGAAGAACACTTTCGGAAACATCTTTCCATTCACCATGGGAGTGGGTACACGAAATGAAGGTGAATCCCAGAAGGAAAAAGAGGACAATGAGGAGTAAGTGGATTTTGGATCTCAAGTCAGCCTCAATAGTTCGACCCAGGAGAATGAGGCATACACCCACAGAAAGACTGGAACCATGGACAAATTTGGTGTGGTGAGAACGATAAGCAAAGACACAAACACATCAGGCCAGTCAAGAGACTTTGTGAGTATGACAAATTCGGAGAGGCGAACTGGGGAGAATAGAAACATAGGGCTAGGCAACGTTCGGCTGACCCAGAGGTGGATAATGAAAAGACGTCGAGGCAGAGAATCAAAGCCCGAATCTCGACCAGCACAAAGCTACTTGGGATTGACAGGGTGACACCGCCACTAGTGTCGCCACTAGTAGAAAACGGGGCATCATTAGAAGAAGTCTCGAACAACATAGTGGGCAGCATAGGAGAACAAAATGAACAGATGTCCATAAGAATGAGTGAACTAGAAAGAGCAGTCCACGTTGAAAGAGAAAGTCCGCGGGAAGAAATAAACAGCAATAGACAAGAAATTGTTAGGAGCGAGAAACACTTCAAGGAAAGAACGGACGAGCACATAGCGAAGAACTTGTCGCGAATGAAAAGAGAAGCGGAACAGAGAGAGTTACGCTTAAGAGACGACATGTAGAAGTTAAGAATTCAGCAAGAGCAGTCTCTTGTGACTCTTGACACAAAGATAGATGCGATGATGGAGAGGCGAACTCAGGCTATCATGGATAGGTTGGACGGGCTACTAGGCAGCAAGAGTGGACCAAAAGAAGGGGAACCGAACTCGGGAGGTCCCAGCAGGGAGCCAAAGGTGAACTTCAATGACCATCAAAGGAGGAGGACATATGGATCCAATAGAGGTAGGGGCATTTCATCAGGCTATACCACAAGGGATAATAGAACATGCGGCCCAAACAGTAGAGCAAGTTCAACTGGGAACAGACAGACCTCAAACGATCGACCGACGCAAGGCACACATGCGACTGGGAGAGGTGATTCCGGTAACAGGAGACATGCGAGCCCAGGGAGGAGACATGTGGGCCAAGGGGGAAACAGTCACGGCGATTCGGATTGCAGGGATGCACCGAATACAGAGCCCTTAACAAGGTGCGATGATACTCAGGCGGGGCACACAAGAGATGCTACGGCAATGGCCACAGCCTTTGAACCCCTGAACAGGTCTTTGGAGACATTCCTGACGAGGTTATCCAGAACTAATGAACGCAGTGAAAAGTCTAGAAGAGTCTTTAAGAAACCAAGATGCTATAAAGACGAATTTGACGATTGCATTGACACCTGGATAGAGGTGATGAAACTGCATTTTGAGGAAGAAGACCTGTCAGAAAGGCAAGAGTGCAGTGCGCTCACCAGTAACTTGGAAGGGACAGCCCTAAACAGTGTAATGACCAAAAAGCAATATCAGCGGGATACTGCTGAGAAAATCTTCGAAATCTTGTTGAATCGTTTTGGCTCAGGGATGCAGAGACATCAAGCAATGATGCGCTTCGAGAAAAGGAGGAAACGAAAAGATGAGACGATAGACAAGTTTCTAGACGATTTGGAAATGCTTAGAAGACGTAGCCAACCGGACGAGTCGAACAGGAGGATGAACCTGGCAGTAGCCTCAAAATTCATCGATGGTGTGAATAATGATGAACTTCGAACAATGCTAGCAACGCATTACACACCAATATCAACCAATGCGCCAACACCAGAGGAGTTGAGGCTCAAGTCAAAAGATTATCTTTTGTTGAAACCTCCTTCGAGATCTGGATATTATAAGAACAATTATGGCAATTTTAGCAACGGACCAGCAAACCAAGGGAACAACTGGTAGAAACCGAGGGATGATATGGACAAGAGACGCTCTTGTGCCAATTGCAAATCAACGGACCATCAGGTTTCAGCATGCCCAACTTATAAACAGGGCATGAAAGTAATAGGCTTTAGCCTCGCGGACGAAGATGCGTCAGAAGTTGATCATGAAGATTTCATGAGAGGAGTAATTGCAAAATTCGGCCCTAGGTGTTTCTTTTGCAACTTGGAAGGTCATTTTAAATCGGATTGTCCGCAATTCTGGGATGCTGTAGCGGACATCAGGCATCCAAGGCATGAGGAAGCTCTATCAGGAGTGAAAGCCAGCAAGGCTCGCCTATTGAGTGAAGCGGAGGCGTGCAGTAAAGACAAACCGCAAGAGCTGGCGACGAAGAAAATGCAAGTGGTAACTGAAGAGACATGCGAAGTTGTTGATAGATATATTGTTGTTACAGGCATTTATATCAATCAAGATTGTTACGATCATTTTTGTACCCCGTTTGTTAGGCTTGTACTGTAGGACTGTTTGAGTATTTAAGAACGTTAATGCTAATTTGCCCTCAATCCGAAAGGGTCTGCTGATTTGCGCTCAATCCGGAGGGGTCTTGGGAGAAGACTGATCCGGCAAGCAGTACAAGGAGTAACAAGGAGGGGCTCAACGACAACGACAGTCGACTGTTGGGTATCGTTAACAAGTTTTGTATCCCTTTTGGTACAAAAAATCAGATAGTAATCTGTGGGGGGCTCGACAGTGCTGCACTGTAGTGACCCTTCACCGAACTGCAAAAATCCGAGTTAAGCACCTTAATTCGGATATTCAACAAACCCGGAGGGGTATAGTATTACTATTATTTTTACTTATATAGCCTATATTAATACTCCTATATCGTTTTTCAGTGAAAAACACAGTAAGCGGTACGGTTTTTAGGGTCAAAATAGCGATATTTTGATCCCCCCACAAATCGCGATTTTTGAAATATCGAGATTTTTTGAAACGGAAAAAAGCGCTAACATAGTGAGTTACATTGTAACTGTGCTAGTATAATAGGTAGAACCGGTTGAGTTTAGTTCAGAAGTGGTTGGAACTATTTTGGTACCAAAAACCGAATTTTCGCGATTTTTGAGAAAACGGAACACTATTAATCAAAACAATTTTTGAAATTTTTGAGTTAGGACAGTAAAAAACGTTGTTCGGACAATTTCCACTAGTGAATCTACAGGTTTGAAGACCCGTTTACCGAAAACCTTCCGGATTACACAGAAATCGAACTCAACGTGTTTGATTCAGTGGATTCATCAATCCGGAGGGGTCCAGGTAGCATAGTTGTTCGAAAATTTTTTCAACTAAAGCGTTTTAGATCGGGTTTTTTGCATTGAACTAGAAGAGTATAGGCCTTTTGAGCTCGGATCAATAAGTTTTAGGTCGAAAAGAGCAGAATTGCGGAAAAAGTTAGGCAGAACCTATAAGAGAGAAATTTCTTGACTTTAGAAAAAAGACGTTTTGGTTAATACCTTTGGAACTACTGGATAGATCCAGTTAATCTTAGTACCATTAGATCAGAAATTAGCTGAGCTTACTAATAGGAACAAAAGTTAATCGAAAAAGTAAGCGTGAAAATTTTTTGAGATTGTTTTTAGCAAATTCACCAATTCGGGAGGGTAGACCCCTCACGTTTTATAAAAAGGTTTTTTGGAAAGCCTTTACACCCCTGCCAAAGGGTAGAAACGGTTAAATAAGGCAATTTTACGCTGTTCTAGAAGAATAGGGAATGCTAAAGGCACCAGAAAACTTTGATAGAGCTGAAATTAGGCTAGCGATAAGACCCTTCACCGTTAGCGTGAATTGTCAAATAAGCGGCTTAACTTCAATCCGGAAGGGTTTAGGGAAGGACCACACACCCTTCCTAGTTGATACAAACAGCATAATAGCATCGGAGAACGTATCCGGAGGGGAATAGGTTGAAAATCAAGGAAGTCTCCGAAAAGCTATTTTTACAAAACCGGAGGGCTCCCAATCCGTAGGGGTCAAAATTTTTTCTAATTCGGAGGGATCCCAATCCGGAGGGGTCTTGTTTTCACAAAACTTGAGGGGTCCCAATCCGGATGGGTCTCAGTTTTGGCAATCCGGAAGGGTCTTACTTTTGCCAGTCCGGAGGGCTACTGTTTTTTGCCAACCCGGAGGGTTATTATTTTTATTAAAGGACTTAGGCAAATAGAAGAAAAGATAATAGCGAGGGAAAATAGGTTAATAAGAGACAGGCTAGAAACCAGTGACTGCACTGGTAACTTGCCTTTAAAAAAAGACCAGACCAAAACAAAACAGGTCCAAACTCGGACATTCGCGACACTAAGTCTAAAAAGGAGTTTGTAACTCATTGGTGTGGATTGAAATCCAAAACGTTTTTGAGAAAAGTAACATCCTTGAGGATTTTAGTAGGTGTAGCTCGGGCAGTACGAAGGCAGATAGGTAACACAGGACTCGGTGGGTGCAATAGACGCCCACTTGAGAAAATTCCTGCCTTCAAGTTTTGTCTGTTCCAAGCAGGGAAAGCTCTTTCTTTATAAAACAAGTACGACTACTGTACTGCGACCGACTAAAAGTAGAATACACATAAATTTTTCATAGAAAAACTCTTATTTTGTTATATCTGGTTTTAAATCAACAGTTTGTGCTTGATTGGGTAGGGAATACACTATCTTTTAAATTGACTGATATCATCATACTGTGCTAGTTCTCAAATCTTACGACTAAGAATCGATTATTGTGAATAAAATGTAAATACGCTGTGCCGTGGTAACATACAAGGATTCGTGGTCACTATTTATTAGAATTTTTTGGAATTCATTGTGTTGTGTTATTATTATCAGTAGTCAGATCAAAAGGACACTAACAATCGAACTGAGTGTATAGATAGTAAGAAGTGATAAAGTGAAAAAGAGTCTAGACAAGTCACGAATACCTAAACTGAGTGATAGCTCAAGGAAATTCGTACCTGAGAAACAGAGAAAAGCAATGACTGACCCGTTTGTGGAAAGGAGCATACGAACCCGGACCGACAATGGGGAGACGGTTTCAGGCGGAATGGTTGAGACCAGGAGTCAAAAGTCTTCAGAAGAGCGAAAAGCAATGCTAAAAGTGTAGGTCCATCCGGACCAGGCCTTGGATGAGGACCAGTGAATACATGGACCGGAGGGGAGAGGAAACAGAAGGCAGGCGAGTGAATTTACTCCGGTAGAACAAGGCCAGAATTTTGCCACTTCGACCGGGATACTGGACCGAGAGTAGATGTCGGAGCTGTCCGACATCTCTACTGAAATTGTCGCAACTAGAAGATCTCCCACAGACAACACCATGATGGCAGGCGTGTCGGAGAAACAGACAAGGTCCTCATCGTTCTCAGAAAGAATGAAGAACACTTTCGGAAACATCTTTCCATTCACCAAGGGAGTGGGTACACGAAATGAAGGTGAATCCCAGAAGGAAAAAGAGGACGATGAGGAGTAAGTGGATTTTGGATCTCAAGTCAGCCTCAATAGTTCGACCCAGGAGAAGGAGGCATACACCGACAGAACGACTGGAACCATGGACAAATTTGATGTGGTGAGAACGATAAGCAAAGACACAAACACATCAGGCCAGTCAAGAGACTTTGTGAGTATGACAAATTCGGAGAGGCGAACTGGGGAGAATAGAAACATAGGGCTAGGCAACGTTCGGCTGACCCAGAGGTGGATAATGAAAAGACGTCGAGGCAGAGAATCAAAGCCCGAATCTCGACCAGCACAAAGCTACTTGGGATCGACAGGGTGACACCGCCATTAGTGTCGCCACTAGTAGAAAACGGGGCATCATTAGAATAAGCCTCGAACAACATAGTGGGCAGCATAGGAGAACAAAATGAACAGATGTCCATAAGAATGAGTGAACTAGAAAGAGCAGTCCACGTTGAAAGAGAAAGTCTGCGGGAAGAAATAAACAGCAATAGACAAGAAATTGGTAGGAGCGAGAAACGCTTCAAGGAAAGAACGGACGAGCACATAGCGAAGAACTTGTCGCGAATGAAAAGAGAAGCGGAACAGAGAGAGTTACGCTTAAGAGACGACATGTAGAAGTTAAGAATTCAGCAAGAGCAGTCTCTTGGGACTCTTGACACAAAGATAGATGCGATGATGGAGAGGCGAACTCAGGCTATCATGGATAGGTTGGACGGGCTACTAGGCAGCAAGAGTGGACCAAAAGAAGGGGAACCGAACTCGGGAGGTCCCAGCAGGGAGCCAAAGGTGAACTTCAATGACCATCAAAGGAGGAGGACATATGGATCCAATAGAGGTAGGGGCATTTCATCAGGCTATGCCACAAGGGATAATAGAACATGCGGCCCAAACAGTAGAGCAAGTTCAACTGGGAACAGACAGACCTCAAACGATCGACCGACGCAAGGCACACATGCGACTGGGAGAGGTGATTCCGGTAACAGGAGACATGCGAGCCCAGGGAGGAGACATGTGGGCCAAGGGGGAAACAGTCACGGCGATTCGGATTGCAGGGATGCACCGAATACAGAGCCCTTAACAAGGTGCGATGATACTCAGGCGGGGCACACAAGAGATGCTACGGCAATGGCCACAGCCTTTGAACCCCTGAACAGGTCTTTGGAGACATTCCTGACGAGGTTATCCAGAACTAATGAACGCAGTGAAAATTCTAGAAGATTCTTTAAGAAACCAAGATGCTATAAAGACGAATCTGACGGCTGCATTGACACCTGGACAGAGGTGATGAAACTGCATTTTGAGGAAGAAGACCTGTCAGAAAGGCAAGAGTGCAGTGCGCTCACCAGTAACTTGGAAGGGACAGCCCTAAACAGTGTAATGGCCAAAAAGCAATATCAGCGGGATACTGCTGAGAAAATCTTCGAAATCTTGTTGAATCGTTTTGGCTCAGGGATGCAGAGACATCAAGCAATGATGCGCTTCGAGAAAAGGAGGAAACGAAAAGATGAGACGATAGACAGGTTTCTAGACGATTTGGAGATGCTTAGAAGACGTAGCCAACCGGACGAGTCGAACAGGAGGATGAACCTGGCAGTAGCCTCAAAATTCATCGATGGTGTGAATAATGATGAACTTCGAACAATGCTAGCAACGCATTACACACCATTATCAACCAATGCGCCAACACCAGAGGAGTTGAGGCTCAAGTCAAAAGAATATCTTTTGTTGAAACCTCCTTCGAGATCTGGATATTATAAGAACAATTATGGCAATTTTAGCAACGGACCAGCAAACCAAGGGAACAACTGGTAAAAACCGAGGGATGATATGGACAAGAGACGCTCTTGTGCCAATTGCAAATCAACGGACCATCATGTGTCAGCATGCCCAACTTATAAACAGGGCATGAAAGTAATAGGCTTTAGCCTCGCGGACGAAGATGCGTCAGAAGTTGATCATGAAGATTTCATGAGAGGAGTAATTGCAAAATTCGGCCCTAGGTGTTTCTTTTGCAACTTGGAAGGTCATTTTAAATCGGATTGTCCGCAATTCTGGGATGCTGTAGCGGACATCAGGCATCCAAGGCATGAGGAAGCTCTATCAGGAGTGAAAGCCAGCAAGGCTCGCCTATTGAGTGAAGCGGAGGCGTGCAGTAAAGACAAACCGCAAGAGCTGGCGACGAAGAAAATGCAAGTGGTAACTCAAGAGACATGCAAACCGGAACCAGTGACTCCGAGATTGATTATAGGGCAGCCGCGAGGGATGCTCTAAATAGAGTGCAGCAGGAACTGGTGGCAAAAGAGATCGAACAAAAAGTGAAACTCGAATTGGAAAATGAGAAACTACAGGATAAACTGAATACCTTCGAGGCAACAGAAGTCGAAGAGACAAAGGCACCAAGTAGTTTGAGCATGAAGCTTAATGTGATCTCCGGTCAGAGGTTCGGCATGGTGCCACAAGGAAGCAAAATACAGTCATCACCTCGGTAGCAGGACACCAGGTAATCAGAAATCTGAGTGAACCATCAGAGTTCACTTCGATGCATTTGGACACATATGCAGATTATCTGAGCAGGTGGAGCCACGAACTGAGTCAAGAGCTGTGCGAGCGCTACTAACAACGGGTGGCCCTCGCAAAAAGAAGCTTCATGGACGCTACGTGGAAGTCTATGGGCCGTATCAAGTGATGCTGAACGTGGATGGAATCGGTTTCTACACTAGGACATATGTGACAACAGATAGTGACCAAATAGGGCAGATCTATTTGGGTGAGGAGGAACTCAAAGTCCGCAGGATAGGCCATGACGCCATGATGGAAGAAGACGCAGTACACATTGGGTACGAAGCAGATGTGGCTGCTTATCTGCTCGACACCAACGGAAAAAAAATCGGAGTCACAGGGCTTCTGGACACAGGAGCGGTGGTGAGTGTGATGCTGATAAAAACTTGGGAAAGAATGGGCTTCACGAGGGAAGATCTAATTCCAACGAATCGCCGACTGGCCGCCGCCAATCGAGGAGCGATTTACGTAGCCGGAAGAACACCAATAACGGTTCTCCACATGGGAGGACGGGATCTTTGGATGAGCTTCCTGGTGGTAGAGAATTTGGACGACGCTGACCAATTCATCTTGGGCAGAGATTTCGTCAGGAATTTTGACGTGATGATCGACTTGAACAATGGTCTAATAAGGATTAGGAACCCGGATCCAAAGTATGTTAAGAAACCAATTAATAGGATAATAACAGACGAAAACAAGGTACCAATTTTTTTAGTAAAACTACAGCCGGGACAAGCAATAGTAGCATTTTTAGAATGAGAAATTTAAATTCGTTAAGTGATAGTAAACAGATTTGATTGGTACCGAATCCAAATAGTCAAAGCTCAGTGATTTTAGGCCGGAGCTTCTCGGTAACGCAAAACGGACTGTGTGTCAGTGTGTTATTGAACACACTGGACACCACGGTTTCAATCCAGCGTGGAAAGAAGCTTGATTACGCTTTGCCGATGAGGACCGACTATGAAGAGACAAAAAACTTGAAGAAATATAATGTGAAAGATTGTCCTCATCATGCCAATAAAAATAAAATTTTAAAAAGAATTAATGAATTAAAATCTATTCATGAATTGTTTTCAATGAAGTCTGACCCGGAGGACGGCTTATCGAGCTGCTAGAATTTTCCGGAACGCCCCTCGTCTAATGAATTAGAGTCTGACAAACCGGTTTTGCGAGAGATAGAACACTTAAAAGGGAAAATTAGGCGAGGGAGATTTCGAGCTACTACGGGAGGTTTTAAATCGGAACGCGGATGTATTTTCAAGACATAAGGTGGATATCGGTTGCTGACATTTCGTCGAACACGAAATCGAACTTGAGGAAGGCGCCGTTCCCCATAGGGAAGGCGCAAGACGAATGACGCCACATAAATCGGAAGCGTGCCGGGCGGAAATAGAAATGTTGCTCGAATACGACATGATAGAACCCTCGAAATCGCCATGGGCTTGCGGGGTAGTAATGGCGAAAAAGAAAGGGGGCAGCTTAGGTTTTGTTGCGACTTTCGCTACTTGAACGCGGTAACGATCAAAGATCCGTGCCCGATACCGCGAATAGACGAGAGCCTCTCTAAACTTGGTGATGCCAAGTTCTTCACCACATTTGACTTGGGTTCTGCCTTCTGGCAGGTCCCTCTGCGGAAGAAGGATAGAGAAAAGACCGGATTCGCGTGTGAGTTGGGGTTGTACCAGTGGAAGAGGATCCCCTTCGGCTTGTGCAACGCAACGGCCACTTTTCAAAGACTGATGGCTAAGGCTTTATCCGGAGTGACAAAGAAGTACGGGAATCTTGTGATGTGTTACGTGGATGACGTAGTCATAGCAACACCGACCCTGGAAGACCACATTAATTGGCTCGATGAGGTCTTTGGATGCATGAAAAGAGCAGGCTTGCAGTGCAAACCATCGAAATGTGAAATCCTTAGGGATTCAATCAAGTACCTGGGAAGAATGGTGGACAGGCATGGTGTGAGGCCGGACCCGGAAGCAGTAGAAGCTGTGTTGACATGGAAGGCTCCCAGAACGGACACACAGCTCATGAGCTTCCTAGGGTTTGCCAACTACTTCCGTGAGTTCATAAAAGGATATGCAGACAAGGTGTATCCGATGCAGAAGCTGATGCGCAACAAAGGGAAAAAGTTCGAATGGAGCGATGAAGCTCAAATGGCTTTTGAGAACATAAAGCTGGAACTGTGCGAAGCGCCAGTGCTAGGCATGCCTACTGAAAAGGGCATGTATATTCTTGACACAGACGCAACAGTAGTAGCCATCTCGGGAATACTGCATCAGGAGAAGGAATGGAATGGGAGAACCGTTCTCCGTCCCATTGCAAATGGCAGTAAGGTGTTAAGTGACACTGAGATGAAATATGGTGCACCAAAAGCAGAAATGTTTGCAGTAGTCACTTTTGTGGAAAAGTACCGCGCATACTTGGGGAGCGCTCCCTTTAAGTTACGCTTGGACAACAGGGCGTTATCCTGGTTAAAAACATACTCAATGGATCAGAGTTATATAGGAAGGTGGATAGTAAGATTAGATGGCTACCACTTGATAATCGAGCACAGGATGCGTGACAAACACCAGAATCCTGACAGCCTCAGCAAGAAAACCGAGTTCTATGAAAGACTGTGTCCTGGGGAACAAAGTTTTGTCCGGGGAGTTCAGATGGATGCGAAGAAGGCACAGACCTGATCTGGAGGAGGGTGCAGACTCCAGACTCCATCACAGACTCTTCAACAGATGACAATTCTCGAAACTCAGGAATTGACACCTACTCAGACAGAGACTAGCGATCCAAACACTACTAGTGGAAACTCTAGCAAGGGGTCTGGATAGAGAGGTGTACCAGGACCCTGACAGTGATCGCTACCTCATACCAAGCGAAAGAGTCTTTGACAACGCAGCGGATGATTTGGAAACAATAGCGGTATCGAAACGTTCGATAAGTCTGTTGCCACAAAAAGAGGTAGTCAGGCCTGATCTTCAGCCGTTCAAACAAAAAACACAGCCGGTGGCGAAGATTTGGTGCGTTAAGATGGAAGAAAACACACACCAGCCCAATGAACTGAATAGTCAGATGAGGGTCATGAAGGCGTACTTGAAGGCGAGATACAGACTCTCGGATCTTCTAAGAGCGCAGAGAAAAGACCGCATGACAAGCAACCTGAAAAAGTGGATCGAAAATGGTTCTCCGGACAAGGGAGACCTCGAGGAAGACAGTTACCGCATTCTGAGACAGTATTTTATGCAGAAAGAGGGAAGGTTATACTTGAAAAAGGACGGGATTGTGGCTTGCAAGAGAAGAGACGAAGACAAAGTCCTATACAAGTATAACGCGATAGTGTTGCCGCAACTCTATCAGACAGAACTCTTATTCAGGTCGTTTGATCAGATGGGCCATCAAGGGATCGACAAAGTGTATCAGAGGATCCTGAAGCGCTTTGAGTGGCCTGGAAGGAAGAAGGCATGGGAGAAGTGGGTAGCAGCATGTCTGTCAAGCCAACAGGTCAAGGATCCAAGGAAATTGCGATTTCCCTTACAATCGATCGATTCGTCTGAATTCAACGAGGTGGTGCAGATAGATCACCAAAAGATATGCATGACAGACAGTGGTTATAATCAAGTCTTGGTCATGATAGATCATTTCAAGAAGTATGCAGAGGCCGTGACCTGCATAACAGCCTCAGCAGAAGAGACATGCGACCACTTGATCAATACGTGGATAGCGAGACATGGTTGTCCGACGACGTTTCAATAGGATAACGTAACAGCTTTCGTAGGAGAACTAACGAAAGAGCTTATGAGACGCTCACAGGTTGCTCAAGCTCATTCCACGACATACCATCTCCAGACAAATGGCTTTGTGGAAAGGCAGAACTGAACGTTAGTGTCGATGCTGAGGGTATATTGTTCCAGGTACATGACCGATTGGGACAGATATCTTCCACAGGTGATGGGAGCTTACAACATTCCACCACCAGAGTTAGTCCACATATGATGCTGACCGGGCACGAGAAGTCTTTGCCCTTGACTTTCTTCTACCCAGAGTATGAGGGGAAGAAGACGTCACCACAGGTCTATGTAAGGGATGTAATTAGACGTCAGCAAGAGTTGACGACTTTTGTAGACGAAAAACTCAGCAGGCACAGGCAAGGCAGAGGAAAAGATTTGACAAGAAAGCAGCTGGTACAAAAGCTTACTCGGTAGGAGATTACGTATGGGTATTTCAGAACGTCATACCACCGAAAGGAACGAAAAAGCTCGTAAAAAAGTGGAGGGGACCCTTCATGATTACGGAGGTGCACCAGGAGGGACGCTTTTATAGACTGAGTACTGGCCGAGCCGCTCATTACAAAAACATTAAGCGACCCAATCCATCGACAGAAGACTGGTGTATACCTGCAGACATGGAAGAAGGGGATTATCTAATGATGGACCCTGCTTGTGAGGTCAATGAGAAGGGCACCAGGGAAAAGAACGATGGAAATGAAGTCATAGAGGAAGGAACAAGTACACCACTGGACCTGGACCCAAATGAGGTGATTGAAGCAGACGATGAAACTTTACCCTACGCAGAAGAGGACTGGAAAGACCCTGAACAAAGGGAGGTTCCCAAGTCAGAATGACAGGACAAGATCCAAGAAGAAATATAACCCTTATGGCGACAATTTTCTAGTGGACAGGATAGACCTAAAGAAGATAGCGGAAGAAGTAGTGGGTCTAGAGGAAATAACCGTGTCACAGGACATTGACATAGTCGATGATCACGACGATGAGTGGGTCGATGACCGGTCGAAACCCGAGGTAGAATTCGACGACGAGCAACAGCAGTCATATGAACAAGACTTGACGAATCTGCGTGTCTTGGAATGGCTGAACGAAATGACGTCGGATCCAAAGGAGACCAGTGTCACGATTCAAGATGTAGATCGTTAAAGCATGAAATACATGAAAACCGAACGAGAAGATCCTTCCTGGGCTGCCCAGGAGGGCGACTACTCATTCCGGTGTCCAGTCTCGATTTGATACCGGGTACGCGATTGACGGGGACGTCGATGGATATTTTTGTCCGGGGAGTGGGGGTAGGACTTACCCACACTGAAAATTTATTAATAAAAAATTTAAGAATAGCAAGAGAGACAGGGGATTTAGAAGCAGAAACAGGCGAAGAACCAAAGAAACCTGACATAGGGAAGGGTAGTTGAGTCATATTTTAACTTACCAAAGGAATATTCAAGTAGCATAATACTAACAGACAGCGACTTCATACTCACAGATAGAACATGTGCGATAGCAATCACAGCAGACATGAGTTTTAAGACAGCGTTAGCAGCAGATTTTAAGAGAGAATATAAAAACATAGAATTCCTTTGGAAGCAAATACCAGGAATAGGGGGCGTAGCAGCCTTGCCTCCGGGGGCGTCACAGATACCGGGAAAATACCTATGTTTCTTAGTGACACGGGCGACGGAGAAGCGGCACGTGGACCCAGAAAACCTAGTCTTGTCCTTGACGAGATTGAGAGACTTCCTCGTGGAAAGGGATGTGAAGAAGCTTTTGCTTCCAGTGTACGACCCGAACAGAGGACGACTGCATCCTCGAGAACTGTACCCGCTCATACACGTAATCTTTTCTGATACTAATATACGAGCATACTTACATAAGAAATATTATTTAAGTATAGGCTGAGTTAAGGTGACATGCAAGAGGGTGTCAGACTAAGGTAGGTGATGTGTGTTATGTTATGTTATGTGTTATGTTATTAAGGTCCTGGGTAAGAAGGAGTTCGTGACCACGAACAACTGAATAACGATCTTAGGAATAGATCCAAAGTATGGACTGTCCAATCTTAGGTCGAATTCCAAAATTTTAGAGACCGATTGGTTTTAATTAATTTTAGGATCAAAATCTTTTTATCTGACTGTTTTAAATAAATTTTAACGAGAAGTTAAGGTAAAACTGACAAGTGTGATATTCGTGATCTCTTTTCTAGATCCTGATTGATCGTTTAATTGCTCACATGAGTCAAACCTTGGAATCAAATCGAATCAAAACCTGAAAAGAGAATAGATAGTTTCAACTTGGATGAATTGATAGACCTAGCAGAGGCATATGTACGACCGATGGTAGATGCGACCTGTCGTCGGCTAATGGATCGAGACTTCGCTCTGGAGGACCCAGAGGTAGTCATGTTGCTGACCGCCCAGATAAACATCTTGGGGCATGACGTCCTATTGATGGCAGCATACGGAGAAAGGGGATTACTAGACCGCCCGAATATGAGAGTGATGAGGTGGAGAAACGGGGCTCTCTCAGGGAGTGACTTGGCGAATGAGCCTGGATTGGGAAGTTCTAGGACTTATCAACCAGGTGAAATGCCTTTGCCCTCCAAGCGCAAGCCTGGGCTGACGAGAATGCATCAAGAAATGAACAGCGAGGCTGCCTCGTCTGATTCACCACCGAGAGCAGCTGTGCCACCAAAGAGGGCGAAAGTAGAACAAGAGGTTCAAACGTACCGAAACATGCAAGATCTGGATGGGATGAAAGACGAGCTGGAAAAGACCAGAAAGGAGCTGGATGAGACGACTAAGACCATGCTCAGTACAGAGGAAGATAAAGACATGTGAAGAGATTGTTCGAAGACTGCAATAAAAAGCAGGGTGAAGAAATTGAGAGCTTGAGGCGGGATTACAAAGAGCGGATGGCGTTGACAACAGCCGCGGAGAGGGTGATACCTGCAAGGAGTGTTCCTCGTGGGCAGTCCCCGATGGAGCTCTTGACGCCTCGAGAGATGAGTCAGACAACGGAAACGCGACCCTCGACAACAACAACAGGTCGAGTAACAATCCCGGACCCGAGTGACACCTTAGGTGACCCAGTCGTGGAACAAACGGCGAGGAAGCTGATAGAGACAGCTGGACGACTAGTCGCCACCAAGAATGCGCCAGGTTCCGGGGTGACTGCATCCTATGGAACGATCGACGATACGGGCAGAGTACGACTCTCCCAAAGCGTGACGACCAGACAGGTAGTTAGCGACACAACGCCACCAATGGGGAGCTCTAAGGTACCAGAGAGGAGGATACCAAAGATGCCGGCGAAGAAAGTGTCACGTGTAATAGATGTACAGAAGAACAATCAGTTGAAATATAACTTCACAGGAGTTCCAGAGGCAGATTTGAGAGCTTGCTTCAATCGAGCGACCTGGAACCCTGCAGTGAACCTGCAGCAACCACCGCTAGGGACATCACATCTGATACTGGGAGATAGCTTAGTCAGAGTACTCCCGAACTTGAGGAGCACTTGGGTCACCACGGTGATGGCCTTCCGAGGCGCGACCATAGCCCAGTTATTTCGGATGGTGGAGTTGATGAACCCAGGGAGAATCCCTAATGTAATGATCCTAGTTGGGAAAAACAACATCTCGAGAAGCTCGGATGAGGAGGAAGCACCATGGGAATCAATGATGGTGTGCTTGCTTACTACTCTCTGGCAGAAGTTCAACTGCGCGGTACTGACCGTTTGCACTGTACCAATGAATGCAAGGAGTTTGACTGCAACAGGGAGAAGGCACAACGAAGGAGTGGTCAGGTGGAATAACATCCGAAGGAATCTCGCAAGTCGGAATGCCGGAAGGATGATCCTCATGGACATCGAACATGAGTTGAGAGCTATGGATCAGGCCAGGCTGACTACGGACGGCATCCACTTCGATAATATAGAAGGACAGGCTTGGTTGAACAGAGTCTTCCAAGAGCGATTGGATGTGTTGGAAGTAGAACTCTTTGACACAGGAGTGCTAAAGGAGGAGGGAGCATTGAACGAACCTGTGATTACCACCTTTGTGCCTCCTAGCCTGGAAACACGCTTGGGGACGGTCCCGGCCGTGACGAACTATAGACAGCAGAGCTCTAGCGAACCAGGTCAAAGAACAGACAATCAAGATCGGTTGGGAGGAGCGCCAATGAGGAGGACCATTAATCCTAGGAGAAGACTAGGGCCTGTCAACCCGATGGAGGAGACAGCCAGCACCTCTAGATCGGACACGAGGTCGGAGACGACAAGGACCAGTCGAGAGGAAAGACGCCCTAACAGGAGCTCTCTAATGTGGTCGAGGCCAATACCTTCTCCATGGCACATATACAAGGATGACCTGATGAAACTGAACCTTCAGACGGTTGCCATGCAGCGGATGCCATGAGGATGCTGAACGGAGCAAGGTTATCGGTCAGCGGATTGTACTCGATAACAGGAGTGGACTGGTTGATAGCGGCTGGCATAAACTTCAGCTCTACAACTGCCTTGAGGTTTGCTGACCTAGAGGGACTGCCCTCTAATAACACAATGGGACCAGTGAACGCCCTACCGTTACAAGACGTAAAACTGAATCACGATGAGGGGAATCGAGAAGAGAGACCTGGAAGATTTCTGATAACGAGGGCGCCGATTGGACAACATGTGAAGATGTTCAGGCAGCTGAAGACACCCCCAAGTCATGTGAAAGAAAGAGTATACCCAAGGCAAGTGAATCAGGAAGGTGATGCCCAAAGATACGGCGAATTGAAAGCAATAAAGAAAGATGAGACCATCTTTGCCGCGTACGACAAAGCAGAAATGAGGAAGGCCAAGATTATGATAGTAGCGACTTCAGAGTTCGTACACACTTCCAAGACTCTGTTTTGGCCGGACGTAATAATGTTGGCAGCGGTCGATCTGGACCTACTGCAATCCGTGTCAATGGCTATCGGAGTACAAAGACAGACGGAGATGAACCCAATCACGATCGTGTTTGCTGGCATCAATGACCATCTACACAGTAGAGGTTTCCTGAGCAGACTCAGAGAGCCTACAACGGCAGAGAATGCTGTATGGCTAGCAAAAAAGACATCCTCGAGTCAATGGGTGAAGTGGTGGATGCAATGAAGGTGGGGTCCTTCACCAAGATGACACCGAGAGCAGTATTCGCGCTGTCTCCGGGGTATGCACATCTCCCGGATGGACTGAAATTCGTGTATGCGATCGTGGCCTTGCTTTCGGAAAGGAAATATGGTGTAATAATATCGGCCCCAAATCGCATGATAGAGATGGAGAACCTGAGACCTCTCAGGGCTGAGTTACCTGCGGTGTGGTCGGATATCTCAAACGCATTGAGAGGATTCAAGGACCATGCGCTACACATGCTGGTGCTGGACGAGATGCTGGGGTTGGAACTGTCCAAGTTCAGTCGACAGCTCAAGCTGAAACCGTGAACAGGCGACGACCATCGAGTGATCGTAGCGATGTCGAACGATTTAGGGTTCCGAGGAATGGAAGCAGCAGGAGAAAGAGAGAGAAGGAAAAATTCCCAGGAGACTAGAGCTCACTTGGAGGCAATGGTTTTGAGAACCAAACCAGAGGCTAATCAGTGGCTACATCTAACTCCTCGAGTAGCGGCATTGGGTGCAGATGCTTTTGAGCAAGGCCCAGTAATGATCAAGAAGATCCATGCCTACTTGTTAAAGGAAGTGAAACTGGCGGAAAATGCTGAAGAAAAGACAGCCGAATTCGTAAACAGAGTGTGCCAAGTTACCCTGTAAACTTTCTGGACTGAGAAGGTGAAGGGAGAAGAAGGCTTCGAACGGACTGATAGCATGCTGGAAGGGCTGAGAGCCGGATGGACCGCGTCCATCTTGGCAAAAGTCTACCCGAAACTCTCTCGTTACTTGATAAAGGAATTCCCCTAAGCAGTAGTGGAAGTGTCGATTGTGGAACTACTAGCCTTGTTCGTGACGTTTGCAGCCGAGAGCTTCGTGAAAGGACCGGTGATACTGCTCACCGAAGGAATCCAGAGCTTGCGAATAGATGGGCTTCTAACATTGATTGCGATTACCCATGGAAACTTGGGAGGACTAATGAAACTGACACGTTACCCAGAGCAGATGAGAGAGAATGTGAAGAAATTTGATGTGAAGAAAGCCACGGATTCGTGGAATCAGATAAGAGATATGAGACATACTCTTATCCAGTATCTCCTGCATCAGAATCGCTTTGGAACAGGAGAGGATGAGACGATTGAGAGGGAGGAAGACGTGAGACGACATGTTGGGAGCATGCCCCTACTAACTGATCTAAGCTTGGCTATGAGGACCGATCCCTTAGCGTTGATCAGAGGAGCCACAGAGTTTGTGACAGTGATTTATAGACCAGCAGTCACGTTTGCGTTCCCTGATGTCAAGGTGGTAGCATACAGGAGGTCGGTGCTGCACCTGAACCTCATATCAGCAGTGGACGGTAGTGGGCGAAGATCTGTTATTTGCGAAAATATCAGAGCCAGAAATTACAGTCATTAACTTTGACGATCATTTCCGTGATCGCATGGGAGAAGTAGAGAGATGGCACATCGAGGTATTTCCGAAGCTCTGGAATCTAAGACCCTATGATAAGATGAATGGTGAAATGACCAGGCTTCCTCGTCTCACTGCAGCATATCACAAGGTGAGAGAAGAGACGAAAGATTGGGGTGATTACGAAAAGCTGCCAGAGGAAACCCCTGAATTTCTTCTGATAAGAAGGATGTTGCTCGGAGCAGTCTCCGTAGTACAAACTGCTAGACTAAGAGCGTTTGAAACCAATGAAAGAAGGATAGGGAAATTCGTGGAAACGATGGATCCATACTTTGTGGGGAGGAATGCCGCCGTGCTACAGTACACGCGATTTGCCTACACGGATCAAGCGACGAGAAGGCGAATAAGCAACGCCGCGACTCCGAAGCCTGGAGCTTTTGACACGGAATGGGCGGAATTAAACCTAGCGCCCATGAGAATGAGAGGCAGAGCCGAATTACCTGAGGCCTCCCTGATTTTGAACAGTGTGAAGCAGGAGTTAACAGTGGGAGGAACGTTGCAAACGAGAACTTTCCTGGCACCCTTCGGCTGTGAGGAAATCAAAGTGGTCCATAGAGAAGAGGAAGATAAATCAGCCGGCATACTGATCATACCAAATTTTCCGGAATGGGCCGAGACTGAAAAGCAAGGACCCTCAAGCGCGAAAAAAGATACATCAGAAGGAGATGATGGGCAGGGAGGAAGCCGTCGAACCGGGAACCCATGCAACAAGATATCGATCAAGCTGATAGGGAAGACGACAAGACCTCGACAGGAAGAATATCCAGCCTGAATTTCAATTTCCTCAGACACTTTGAGAATAATGCGGATACGTTGGAAGCGGCTGAGCCAGCAGACGAAGGCACTTCGACACTGGAACCTCCGTCGGCCTTTATGGGAATGAAACCGAATTTACCGGAGAGCAGCTCTCCGGGCAATTCAAAAGATAACGAACAAAGACTCATCATGGAATCACCGAGGAGAAGAAGAATAGAAGGCACTGCTAGAGTACCTCTCTTGAGAACGTTGCCCGAAGAAGAGTGGACAGTACATCACCGAGACCATGAAAACAGGACGGGATGTAGATTGGACAGAGTGGTGTTCATGGAAGAAGTCTGGACAGTAGTTCAGAGCTACGGGACCCAGTCCATTTTGAAAGTAGGTCTCAACCGACCATTGATGCGGGAAGTCCATGACAAACTTGATGAGTGTGAAGGGAGATTGAGTGAGTTGTTGATTGACTCAGCCACTGACGAAAGTGAAGCGAACTCTCCCATCAAGATGACACCGCAGGAAAGGAACGATGCGATCGAAACTGGTGATTGATAAGATCAACGAGATGAAGATGAAGTTAGGCAGCAAAGTGATACCGATAAGAGCTGTCAATTCAGCGAAAAGAAAACGAGTAGAAGAGGTCATGGATTTGAGACAAGGTGATTATCAATTGCCTGGCACGGACAGAATGTTAACTGATGTAGCAATGGTGCCACCCATTCTCATGGCAGGGATAAAGTCAACAGCTTATAAATCCAAAAGGAGTGATCGCACTCTGACTGGAGCAACCTTGGAAATGGAGATACTCAGCCAATGTGGAGAAAGTACCATGAAAGACTTTAAACCGTCTCCCATGAACCACGGAAAGGGAAGTCTCGCAGGACAACTAGTACCAGTGGAGTATAACCGACTGACAGTGTCGGAGATTGTGTCATTAGATGAACCCGCCGGTGGATACATGGAGATGTTGGAGTACCGAAACTCGGCTAGAGGCTATGTGATGGCTCTGGAAGACAAGACTGCCATGGAAGGTTATCTGGAGACAATGTTGCAAGGCAACACCCTCAAGCAGAAGGCGTACGGGACTCTAGCGTCGTCTGAGATGCAGACGGAAACGATTGAGCAATTAGTGAGCCTTCCATGGAAAGCAGTGGTGTTGAGGTACTTCGAAGAGGAAATGAGGACTACGCCGAGAATACACGCTCTCGTGGCAATACCTTACGTGAGAACCGAATTACAACTCAGGTTTGCCTGGTGCATGATGGGATTGACTCGCAAGGAATATGACTCAGAAGAAAGGAAAAGGTCAAAAGAAAAAAAGGTATTCCTGATGACGAACCTGAGGGATCTGATAATCCAGGAGGGAATGGCAGTAGCGTGCGCGAAGCGGAGAGACGCTCTCTGTTTCATTCGATTCCTGATAGAGCAGATTTCAGTGCCCGCATTGAACACCTGTGTCAAGATGCTGAGGGAGGGCGATGAACGAGTAAGAGCCTTACTCTTGCTAGCATCAGAGCAAGCCGATGAGGGTGAATATGAAAGAACCTGAAGAGCTAGAACCCATGAGGAAAATAGACGAAATCAGGAGATTCACAAACAAGGAGCTGAGACTCACTAAAGAATCTATGGGAGCACTGCTGAAATCCAGTGACTACTGTGGACCGATCAGGAAGAAGTCATACAGCTACGTGTCTTGGAAGAAAAGGTGACTGCACCTTCCGTGCCAAAATCCGACAAACGAGTGGAGTTTGGATTGGGATTCTCAGAAGAATTACTGATAACGAGCTTGGTGGTAGTGTGGGAACTGATGAGACCATCATGGTGTCCTAGTGCCAATGCTGACTCGATACTACGGGCGACACAAGATGTGCAGAGGGAACTAATTGCAGACTGTAACCTGCGTGACCTTAACATCATCTATAATGTGATGACAAAAGCCTCTAGGAGCAACGGGGAAGAAAGAGTGGAGTTGCCTGGCTGGGACCAGAAGACTGGGTCAAACCTGGTAGCTGTCTGGCAGAAGTCTGTGGACTGGACGGTCAAGTTTGTGGAAGTCTGGATTGCGTGAAAACCCTAGAGAGACAACACAAGCAGTTGACGATATTGTTTGGGAACGTTGTGATGAAAGCAAGGACGGAAACGGAACTGATCGCAGATTGCCATGGAGGAACCGAGGTGAATCTAGTGACTGCACTAGGATTCTACAGCATGTTTGGTTCTTTAGAGTCACTATTGAAGCTAGAACAAAAACATGAGATGGTCACAGCCATTAGTGTAGAAGTGTTCCCAGGGAGTTTTACAAACTGAGCAAAAGCACATAGGAAATGGAGAGAAGCGATCGAGGTGGAAATGAACATCCGACACAGTGAAATTTATCGTAGACCATCAGGAGCACGATATTTGGTGGGATCGACATTAGCTCCAATGTGCAAGAGCAGATATCCGGTGCATTTTGTAGCTGTGGATGTAAAGAGTACGAGAACGATTGTGGATCAAGCCTTCTCTTTGCCAAAGTGTGTGAGACTAACGAGAATGTCGGAAAAATCTTACGAGTTACTGTGTAAAATGTTCTCAGCAGTTCCAGAGAAAACGAAGGAGGAGTTGGAATCGATACTGGGAAGGAAGTTCATGGGATACGTGAGTGGGAACTTCAGTGACTTTGAGAGACAGAAACAGAGAGGATCAACCGTTACAGATTACAATACAGTAGACGAGAATGATAAAGTCCAACGAGTGATGATGGAAGTGGAACCATTACTGGAAGCTTCGGGAAAGCGTAATTGGAGGAGCATCATATTGACACATGAAGAATTTCCCTGCCACTGCTTGCTGCAAACATGTTGGTATCCAGGGCGTAGTAATCTGGTGCTGATCTGGGACTCTGGAGAGCTGCTCTCCATGGGTTTACCAGACTCATCACGGCCCATAACAATAGTGATAGTGGGAGTTATGATGGCGATAAGGTGGCTGGAGGCTCATGTGAGAGAGAACAATAGACAGGAGGCGCCAACGAGAGAACAATTGCAGAAATTGGATTGTCTAAAAGACTTAGATCTTTTTGAGACCATGTGCAAGATTCTGAACATTCCGATGGAAGTAAAAAAGATATGGGCAAGAAGACGACTGTTGCCATGGTTTAGAGCCAACATGACTGCATGGTTGTACGAATATGCCAAAAAGCATATGTCGAAGTACGACAGAGTGTACAGTGGGTATCAGCTGGACATTGGGGCAGGAGTTTTCAAGCGAGCTTTCGTGACTCATCAAAATGCAGAGACCACCGCGGTGAAGAGAATTTTCAGGACAAGTGAACGTAGTGGAAAAGAAAAAGAAGAGATGTTGAAGGAAGATTTGGAGAGAAACGTGACGTTGTCTCTCCACAACAGCTTCTAACGGAACAGAGAGTTTAACGTGGATCCCCTACCTTGTTGTAAACAGAGGGTAGAAGAGCAGAGGGTAGAAGACTGCTTCCAACAGCGTCAGAATAGGTAATGATGTGTTGCAAGACACAGAAACTGAAAGTGCAGAGTCAATGTCGCAAGAGGAGGAGATGGAGCATTGACAATTGGCCGAAAAACAGGATGCAAAAAGAAAGAAAATTAGAAGAATTTAGAAATTTTAGAACTTCTAAACGGTCATATTTGGAAGTTTGACCTTGAGAAGAGCAGAAAATACTTGATTTTGAAGTGAAATTTAATTTTTCAAAATTTCGAAAGGAACATGTCATGCACGATTTTCTCGCGATAACTGAAAATCAGAAAAAGAAATCAGAGCAATTTTAGAACAATTGCGGGGAAGTTGTCAATTAAAAACGAGTGGGAAATTGCTATTCGCAATTTCCATCATAGTGAACGAGAGTAGAGCTGTCCTACTTGAAATAGAAGACAGAGTATCCCCGAGAGAGCGATTACTAAAGTTGGACCAGAGTGAACCTTCAGCGGAAAGGCGGACAACTGGAGTGTCCCAACGGTCCAAGAGAACTCAAATTCTAGAGCATGAACTTATCCTTGCTGTCCAAACTATAAAACATTAAACTTCTCTTAGTTATTTATTTCTTGAGTTAGTTACTGACTGGATTATTTTCCCAACTCTTGAGAGCGCTGATATGTGAGTACGAATTTAAATTCTAGAGTGTGTTTTATGATTGTTATGTTGAGGTAAGGCGAGTTTTAGGTTGATCCATCTGAAATGGATCAAAGTCACACTGTCTAATAAAAAGTAACCTAACGGATTGTTCCAACCCGGTTTTTAACGGCGTTCATGTATTTTGGGTATCTAGAGACCTAAGTATGGGGACGTTTCTAATTCTAGAGTGGGGGGATATTTTAGTAGTAGCCTTTAAGCTGTAACGGGTCGTAGTCTCATGTCACAAGCGAACCGAACTGGCTCCGACCGTTCTTGAGGTGGGAAAACACAAGAGATAGTGTCCCTGACCCTTGAGCCAGTGGTTATAGGGCCTATTTTTCTTAAGCCTCATGTGTGACTGCAGTAGACGAATGTTACATAGTGTTTTTATGGCGCTCCTGGGTGTTTACGACATCAAGACTACGGAGTCGAACCCACTTGAGACAGCTTCGGGCTGAATGCCCATTCTAGAGTACCGGCGGTACGGTTCGACAGGAACGTGCAAACCTTCCGGTTGTACCGTGATAGCTTTTTAAGAAAACTCGAGAAAATTTCCTGGTGCGCTCTCCGAACGAGGCTTAGCTAACCGAGTATAGGGGGGCAACTAGGGGGACAAAAACACGAGCAAAAAGAAAAAAAGCAAAACAAAAACCAAAAAAGAATAGAAAAAGGAACAAAAACCATAAAACGAAAAAAGACAGTGACTTTGACACCAGATTAGTTGGATCAAACCTTTATATTAATTAAATAGTATACCCATACTGTTTTACAAGTTCGATCGTTTCGATCAACCTAGCAATTTAAACCAGTAAACTGAATAAAGTGCCCAAAGTGGGGCGTTGTCAAGGGTTTTCAGATAGCTTGGAACTTAGCTGGACCAATAGGAGACTTGACTGGAAGAGGTGACCAGCCGAGTGGGAAAGTGGTTCAGGGACACTTGAGCTGAACCAATAGGAGACTTGACTGGAAGAGGTGACCAGCCGAGTGGGAAAGTGGTTCAGGGACACTGAGCTGAACCAATAGGAGACTTGACTGGAAGAGGTGACCAGCCGAGTGGGAGAGTGGTTCAGGGACACTTGGCTGAACCAATAGGAGACTGGACTGGAACAGGTGACCAGTCGAGTGGGAAAGCAGCCAAGAAGGATTTGGCAATTCTCGAGTTCTCAAGTTGGGCAGAACGGGTATCGTTAGAATCCACATTACATTATAGGAGATAAGTGTAAAATTGGATAAGCGAAATCCCCCAGTTTTGAGGAACGTTTTTACTTGAGCAGGCCTGGAAACAGGTCTACGGTTTTCTCTTGAGAGGTTTAGCACCCGGCGCTTAAAGTAATTTTTAGGCTTAAGAAGGGGGGCTAGAAAGGGGGGAGGTTAGAAGGGGGGCTGGTTAAGTTAGAGGTTGGCGGTTGTAAATTGTAAAAAGGGGGAAATTAGAGTAACTAATTAGTCGACATCGTTGACTTAGTTACATTAGAAATTAACACGCGTTGGTAATATTAGGTGGAGATCCAGAATTCAACTCGAGTTAAGACTGGTACGCTGGTTGGTTTGGCAGGGGGGACCGGATATAGACAGCTTTTGTGATACCCCATAAGATCACTAGTGGGGGGAGGAAAGCGCGTGGCAATTAGGTACCAGACATTTTTTTTTGGACGAAAGGTAGACATTGGTCACCTTTGAATTTCAGGTGGGCTCATTTTTCTGTTTTTATTATTTTTCTTACTTAGATTTTTGTTGCATTTTAGTGAGGATTTGTGTTTGGTTTTATACGAACAGGTGATCACAAGATACCTGCGCACCTACATTGAAATAGAAACAACCAAAAAGAAGAGGGGGTCAGCATTTGGCTTTTAAGAGAGGGTTTTTGGGAAAATTTTACTAGAGCTCGAGTGGTGGTACAAGGTACGGTGGTTCAAGAAGACCCTACAACGAGGAAGACACTCCGTGACGAGTATTGGGACAAGACCGAAGAAGTCTTAAAACAGAGCAGTCTTGGGACAGGGTCTTGGGACAGTGGTCTTGGGACAGTGGTCTTGGGACAGGGTCTTGGGACAGGGTCTTGGGACAGTGGTCTTGGGACAGGGTCTTGGGACAGTGGTCTTGGGACAGTGGTCTTGGGACAGGGTCTTGGGACAGAGTCTTGGGACAGGGTCTTGGGACAGTGGTCTTGGGACAGTGGTCTTGGGACAGGGTCTTGGGACAGTGGTCCTGGGACAGTCTTGGGACAGTGGTCTTGGGACACTAGTCTTGGGACACTAGTCTTGGGACACCAGCCTTGGGACACTGGTCTTGGGACACTACCCTTGGGACACTAGTCTTGGGATACCAGCCTTGGGACAGTAGTCTTGGGACACTAGCCTTGGGACACTAGTCTTGGGACAGTAGTCTTGGGACACTGGTCTTGGGACACTACCCTTGGGACAGTAGTCTTGGGACACTAGCCTTGGGACACTAGCCTTGGGACAGTAGTCTTGGGACACTAGCCTTGGGACACTGGTCTTGGGACAGTAGTCTTGGGACACTAGTCTTGGAACAGTGGTCTTGGTACAAGGGTCTTAGGACACTAGCGGAGAGTACTGTGATAGTGACGAATAGTCTTGGGACGGTATAGAAATTGAAGTCAAATTACAACAAGTGCGTTTTAAGACAGAATAAGACAAATCGAAATAGGTAGGGTTAAGACCAAATTAAGGAAAATTTTTCGGAGGTTTTAGAAAGAGAATTGGATAAGGTTTTTAACACGTTGTACAGAGTTTGTTACCACAAAAAATATTTTTTTTTACCCTTAGAATAGAATCGTGTATATAATAAAATTGTAAATAGAAGCAGTTGTAAATAGAAATAATGAGGCGGAGTAGGGTACCGGTGCTCGAAAAAAGGTCAAGTGGATCAAACACGAAGTATAATTCATCGCTGCGCGGAACGACATCAACGGGCCCAAAGATAACGAAGACGAATTTTTCAGTTAACATGGTCAGCACAAGGAGTACAGCGGAGAACAGGGCGAAAGAGGGCACGGAAGGGGAGCGAGTAGAACCCACCATCGAGATTGATCTAGAGACACCAGATCAAAGTGTGGATGAAACAAGGAAGATGGCGACAGAGTCAACTCCAATGCCCAATGCAGAGGAACCGAACCAGAAACCCATAGAGTTCTCACCGATAGATGACGCGGAAGATGCAATAGGCAACACCGAAGAAACGGTGAAAGAAGACTCTCAAGTAAAGAGGACATCTTTTACGGAAAAATTGGGAATAATGTTCGGAATAAAAACGAAAGAAAACGTGACTGAAGAACCGAAAGTAGAAAGAGCACGAACATTTGGTACAGTGAGCACGAAAACGACAGAAACCGGCCAGAATGAGGAACAAGCTAAAGCAGAGGCTAAGGCCGAAGAGAAATTCACGGCTGACCATGAAGAGACTACCATTGAGCTGGGCGACTTGTTGGCGAAATTAAATCAGATCGACAAAAGACTTAAGAACAGTGAAGAAGACAGAGAGGTGATAAAAAAGGAGATAAGATACAACAAGCACGAGTATCTAGACAGTTATTTTAACCTGGCTAAGGCAACAGAGGAGAGACTCAAGGAGATGTCAGACAAGGTAGAAGCCACCAATGAAGAACGAGAAAAGAACATCAAAACAGACATGCAACAGTTGAAGAACCGATATGATGATGTCAACAGCCAATTAGGGAGCCTGGAAAGGAGAATGGACACAATGAGCAAGAGTCAAGCCGAGAGTTCGTGTGCAATACAGGCGAAGTTGGATGCAATCTTGAGAGGTTCTACTCCACAAGAAAGACCGGCAGCGGATCGTACGCAAAGCACCAGAGTTGACTTTGTAGAACCACAAAGGAACAAACGGCAATCGACACCGTTGCCCTTAACCAGGGATGCGATAAGCATAGCACCAACAACTGCGAAAACAATAATGAAGAATGGAACGTCGAATACAACGGCTGCTCCGGGAGATTCAACAGCTAACAGCAACACAGGACCAGATGCTATGACATGGGCCAGCACTTGGGAGATGATGAACAGGACTCTAGAGGCCTTCGCCACGAGGAACACTGACTCGAGCGACAGGAGAGAGGGAAAATCAAGAAAGACATTCAAGAAGCCAAAAGAATTCAAGGACGACTCCGATGGATGCATTGACACTTGGGTGGAAGTGATGAGATTACATCTAGAGCAAGACAACTTGAGTGACGAAAGGCAAGCATGCACAGCCATACTGAGCAACTTGGAAGGAACGGCATTAAAATGCGTGGTCGCAAAGAAGGAGGAAGAACGCGACACCGCGGACAAGATCTTCGAGATATTGCTGAATCGATTCGGGTCAGGCATGAAGGGTCACCAAGCGATGATGCGATTTGAAAAGAGAAGGCAGAGGGACGACGAGTCAATAGATCGGTTCCTAGATGACCTCGAGAGCTTGAGAAGGAGGAGTGACCCAGAGGAGTCGACAAATAGACGGAACTTTAGCATTGCCTCGAAGTTCATCGATGGGGTGAAAAGTGATGACTTAAGGACAATGTTAGCAACATACTACACATTGTCGAAGGACAGCGCACCCACCCCAGAAGAAATGAGACAGAAATCAAGAGAATACATGCTGATGAAACCTAAGAAGTACTCATATTCCGAAAACAGGAACACGCAAGGGGGAAGCCAACCCCAGAGGTCATCATGGTACAAACCTAGAGATGATATGGTCAAGCGTAGATCATGCGCGAACTGCGGGTCAGCGGATCATCATGTGGCTGACTGCACAACGTACAAACAAGGCATGAAGAGCCTAGGTTATGCACCGGATGAGGAGGATATGAGCCAGATGGAGGAACACGAGTACTATAATGGCTTGATCATCAAGATAGGCGCCAGATGCTTCTTCTGTAATCAGGAGGGGCACTTCAGAATGGATTGTCCCTTGTTCTGGGAAGCGGTCAAGGACCAGAATCACCCCAAACATAAGTTGGCATTAGCGGCGGTGCAGAATCAGCGGAACAGGCAAAACGAGTTTGAATCTAGGAACTTGGGGGCACCAAACACCGAATTGCCGACGAAGACAGTGAAAGCTGTTACACATGTTAGCGGTGCGTTAGAGTCCGCGGCCGGAAGCTCTCTAGAGATAAATTATGAGAAAGCGGCGACGGAAGCAATTGCCAAAGTGAAACAAGATCTGGCTGCGAAAGAGATAGAGCAACGACTAAAGTTGGAGATCGAAAGACAGAATTTTAACGAAGCATTAACCGGATCGAACTCAATACCAGAGGCTAGAACGGGCTCAATGAAGACCGGGAATTGTAACACCGTGAAAATGGTGACAGGTAAACCTTTTGGGATATCGAAAATCGGAGCAAGAATAATGTCGATAATCACAGTGGGCGGACACGAGGTAACCAGAAACTTGAGCGAGCCGAGCGACCAGACGATAATGCACATTGACGTGTATGCAGACTACTTGAGTAGAATAAGTCCACAAACGACTTCTAGAGCGCTCAGGGCACTACTCACGAGAGGGGGCAGCAAATCGGTACGTGTTGATAATAGGTACACTGAAGCTTATGGTCCACACGAGGTCATGCTGAATATAGATGGAATCAACATCTACACAAAGACGATGATAACATGCGACGAAGACCTAATTGGACAAATCTATGTAGGGAAAGAAGAATTGAAAGTAAGATCGATTGGACACTGCGCTATGCTCGAAGAAGATGCAATGCACATCGGGACGGAAGCAGACGTGACAGGGCACGTGCTAGACATAAATGGCAAAAAGACTCAGTTACGTGGATTACTCGACACGGGAGCAGTCTTGAGCGTCATACCAATCGAAACATGGGAAAAAATGGGCTTTGACAAAGGTGACTTGATAGACTCTAGAATACGGCTGTCAGCTGCAAACAAAGGGGCCCTTCGGGTGTTGGGCAGGACGCCGATAATAGCTCTCAATTTGGGGGAACGTAACCTGTGGATGAGCTTCATCGTGGTAGAAAACCTAGATGAATCTGACCAATTCATCTTGGGCAGAGACTTCATCAGGAACTTCGACGTAACGATTGATCTAAATAATGCAATGTTCAGGATACGGAACCCGGATAGGAGGTACGCAATCAAACCGGTAAATTTAATAATGGCAAATGAAAACAAAGCACCGGTATTCTTGAGTAGGAGAGTGAGGTTAAAAGCTAATGAAGCGGCAATCGTAAGCTTGAGGATGAAAAATTATAATGAACTAAGTGACAACAAGCAAGTGTGTATAGTTCCAAATCCTAATAGTCAAAGCGCTGCTGTTTTAGGAAGATCATTTTCGATAACGAAGAGCGGCCTCTGCGTCAGTGTCTTGTTGAATACCCTTGATATACCGATCACGATACAGAGAGGGAGGAAGCTGGGATATGCTTTACCGGTTAAAACTCGATATGAAACAATTGAAAACTCAAAACAAAATGAAGTTGTTGATTGTCCCAACCACAGGGACAAAATTTGTATCTTGAGACGATTGCAGAGAATAAAAGATTCTTCAGGTCTTATCAAATCACTTAAGTCAGAAACGGACGATGGGCTTTCGAGCTGTTCGAACTTTCCAGAGAGACCCACACTAGATGAAATGCAAATTGATAAACCGGTTCTGCCGGAGATTGAACATTTAAGGGGCAAACTGAAAGATGAACAGCTCGAAGCTATCAAGGACGTACTAGAGCGAAACGAGGAGGTCTTTTCAAGGCATAAGGCGGATATCGGGTGTTGTAATTTTGTTGAACATGAAATTGAACTTGAGGAAAACGCGGTACCACACAGGGAGGGGGCGAGGCGCATGACCCCACACAAATCGGACGCGTGTAGAAAAGAAATCGAAACGTTACTAGAGTATGACATGATAGAACCATCCAAGTCACCGTGGGCGTGTGGAGTAGTGATGGCAAAAAAGAAAGGCGACCAGTTAAGGTTTTGTTGTGACTTTCGATACCTGAACTCCGTCACGGTGAAGGATGCCTATCCCATACCTAGAATTGATGAGAGCCTCTCGAAGTTAGGTGATGCAAAATTTTTTACGACTCTTGATTTAGGCTCGGCTTTTTGGCAGGTACCATTAAGGAAGCAAGACAGGGACAAGACAGGGTTCGCCTGCGAGTTGGGTCTGTTTCAATGGAAACGGATGCCGTTTGGACTCTGCAATGCAACAGCCACGTTTCAGCGGCTGATGGCACACGCGTTGATAGGCGTGACGAAGAAGTACGGCAACCTGGTAATGTGCTACGTGGACGACGTGGTAATAGCGACGCCGACACTAGAAGACCACATCGAGAGGCTTGACGAGGTGTTCGCGTGCATGAAGAGATCGGGGCTGAAGTGTAAACCATCAAAGTGCGAGATACTCAAGGACTCGATTAAATACTTGGGAAGGATGGTAGATAAGCACGTCATTAGACCTGATCCAGACGCCGTGGAAGCAGTCCTAACCTGGAAATCACCGAAGACGGAGCACCAGCTGATGAGCTTCCTGGGTTTCGCCAACTATTATAGAGAATTCATCAAGGGCTATGCGGACAAGGTATACCCGATGCAACAACTAATGAGACATAAGGGCAAGAAGTTCACGTGGAACAACGCGGCAGAAGAGTCATTCCAGAGAATAAAGAAAGAGCTATGTGAGGCACCAGTACTGGGTATGCCGACAGAGAAGGGGATGTACGTGCTAGACACGGACGCGTCAGTAGTCGCCATTTCTGGGATTCTCCATCAAGAACAAGAATGGAATGGGAAGACAGTCTTGAGACCAATAGCATACGGGAGCAAGGTCCTAAGTGACACAGAAATGAAGTACGGAGCACCGAAAGCAGAGATGTTCGCGGTGGTCACCTTTGTCGAAAAATACAGAGCATACCTAGGCAGTGAGCCCTTCAAGCTGCGAGTCGACAACCGAGCACTAAGCTGGCTGAAAACGTACTCAATGGACCAGAGCTATATTGGGAGGTGGATAGTTCGCTTGGATGGATACAACATGATAATTGAGCACAGAACACGAGATAAACATCAAAATGCTGACAGCTTGAGTAAGAAGACGGAGTTCTACGAGAGGCAAGAACAAAGAGAGGCGGACAGACCTGAGATCAAAGACGGCTTCTCCTTTATGGACAAAGAAACGTACGACAGTCTTCCACTCACGAGATGGCTGGACAAATCAGGCAAACCGATAGAAGATCATCCCGAATTGCCGAAAGAGCCTCTTGAAAAGACCATCTTGAAGAAAAATAGAGGGATTCCGATAGGAATAATGCTCAAGTCCAAGATCGTGAGGGAGACACTCAAGGCAAAAGGTTATGATCTCACCCAGGTAGAGGAGGGAACGGTCCGAATAGATGAAGACTTAATGAGGTTGCTTGAGAAACTATCAGATGACAAGCCCGTGATCCAAGGGAAAGGTCAGGAGGCACCGGAACTAACCATACTTCGGAGAGAAGAAACAGTGAACAATACTGACGTCTCAAAAGGAAGCATCACTGATAGCAAGGAAGTTGTGCGATCACTAGTTGAAAAAATCCCCGACAAAATTCTGGAGCAGACAAAAGTCAGGGATAAGAAAGTAACATTCAGAGAAGAAGTTGAACACCTGGGACTAGATCAAGAGTCCGGGGAGTGGTCCAGATTCATGGAAGAAGACGAAACCGGAGAAGGGAAATTGTCCGGGGAGCGTGAAGAATGGGATGAAGACTCGGATGAGAGCAGCGAAGACCAAGACAGTCTATGCATGATACTGGCGGAAGAGAAGATAAGACAGCACGACAGGGAATTACAGACGGATCCATCTTCAGGGACGTACAATCTGGAAACACAAGAGGTACGAGGTGGTGAAGAGCTCGAGAAAATAGCAGTTTCAAGAAAACCACTAAGGGAACTATCGTGCAACTCAAACGTCAGAACGAATCTGGTACCAGAAGACGACATGAAAATCGTGAAAAGGATGATATGTGTGAAGCTGAGTGATGACACCCACAACCCTGGTGAAATGAATGGACAGATCATGGCGCTAAAGGAGCACGTTAAGGCGAGATACAGGCTGTCTGACCTAATAAGGGCCCAGAAGAATGACAAAATGACGAGTAACCTCTCCAAATGGATCCATTCGGGAGTCAAGGAGAAGGGGGAACTTGAGGAAGACAGCTACAAGATCTTGAGCCAGTTCTACAATGAAAAGAGAGATTTACTTTATCACACAGCTGAAGGGGTGGTAGCGTGCAAGAGAAGAGATGAGGAAAAAATATTACACAAACACAACCTCATCATACTACCACAATTGTACCAAACGGAGGTGCTTTTCAGATCACACGACCAGATGGGCCACCAGGGGATAGATAAAGTACAACAAAGGATACTTCACAGGTTTGATTGGCCGGGAATGAGAAAAGCTTGCGAGAGATGGGTGAATGCCTGCCTAGCATGCCTTCAAGTAAAAGACCCAAGGAAGATGAAGTTTCCCCTCAAGTCTGTCGAGAGTTCGGAATTCAATGAAGTGGTGCAGATAGACCATCAGAAAATCTGCATGACGGAGTCGGGTTATAACCAAATACTAGTTATAATAGATCACTTCACCAAGTTGGCGGAAGCGGTTCCGTGCCAGACAGCCTCGGCAGAGGAGACATGTGATCACCTGATAACGCATTGGATATCGCGATATGGTTGTCCAATGACTTTCCAGTCAGACAACGGCAAGGCTTTTGTGGGGGACTTGACAAAAGAATTGATGAAGAGATCACACATTGCTCAAGCGCACTCGACGACCTATCATCCACAGACCAATGGGTTGGTAGAGAGACAGAACAGGACACTGGTCAACATGCTCAGGGTGTACTGCTCGAGATACATGACGGACTGGGACAAATACCTGCCACAGGTAGTAGGAGCCTATAATAGTACTCAGCACTCAACGACGGGTATCAGTCCTTTCATGATGTTGACAGGCAGGGAAAGGGCAATGCCTATAACATTCTTTTACCCGGAGTACGAGGGGAAGAGGACGTCACCTCAAGCATACGTGAAGGAAGCGATCAAAAGACAACAAGAGCTAAACGAGCTATGTCGGAGAAACACGGCGCAAGCGCAAATGAGGCAACGCAAGAAATATGACGAAAAGATACTAAGAGCAAAGCCATACGAAGTGGGCCAATACGTGTGGGTCTTCCAAAATGTCATACCGCCCAAGGGAACAAAGAAACTACTCAAGAAATGGAGAGGACCGTTCATGATTACGGAAGTACATCAACAAGGACGGTTCTATCGCTTGAGTACAGGGCGAGCAGCACATTACGAAAATCTGAAGCCTCATGTCCCGTCCCCGGAGGACTGGTGCCTACCAAGAGACATGGAAGGTCTTGAGTACCTGGTGGTGGAACCAGCGTGCGAAGTGAATGAGAAAGGCACTAGAGAGAAAAATGATGGTAATGAGAACTTGAGTTTGGACGACAACGAAAAGATAGAAGTGGAGTCGGATGCAGGTTCATTTGTAGAAGAAGACTGGAACGACCCAGAGCAAAACGAGGTACCGAAGTGGATGGAGCCGGATCGACCAACACCACCGGAAACCAGGACTGGCAATCGTAAACGCACAGGCATGAGGTACAATAGGTACGGGGATGACTTCTTGATCGATAAGATACAGCCAGACAAGTTGGGCGATGAACTACTAAGCGCAGGCGAACTGGAAGCCGGAGAGGAATGGCAGGTCATTGACGATGGTGGACATTATCCGCAGGATGATTACTCGACGCCAGAATTGGAGACGGATCTCGAGCAGAGTGAAATAGAAAGGAGGGAGAACACGAACTTGAGGATTCTAGAGTGGATGCGTGATGTCAAGGACGAGAGCCACGAAGGACAAAGCATTCAGCAAGTCGATATATCAGCAGCAAATTACATGAAGACAGAGGACCCTCTTTTCGGATGGACAGCAACAGACAGGCCACTGGACATCCCTAAGGACAATTCAGACCCGACTACATCGACGGGGACGTCGATAAATATTTTTGTCCGGGGAGTGGGGGTAGGACTTACCCACACCGAAAATTTGATGATAAAGAAGCTCAAGGAAGTGAGGAAAACAAGCGGATTGGAACTGGAGGAAGAAGAACCAGAGCCTACCATAGGAAGGAATTTCAAAACGAAATTCGAAATACCCAATGAATACTCAGAGAACATCATGATAACAGATAGCGACTTCATCCTGTCAAACAGGACCAGCGCGATCTGCATCACGGCGGATATGAGTTTCAAATCAAGATTGGAGGCTGACTTCAAAAGAGAGTACCAGAACGTAGAGTTTCTGTTCAGACAGAGGCCAGGACTGGGAGGCATAGCAGCGCTTCCACCGTCAGTGGCACAAGTCCCGGGCAAATACCTCTGCTTCCTAGTAACGAGAGTCAACGACAGAAACACAATTGATCCCGAACACGTGATATTGGCACTGACAAGACTACGTGACTTCATGATTGAAAGAGGAATAGTGGAGGTCTCGATGCCGGTGTACGACCCAAACAGGGGCAAACTGAGCTCGAGGGAATTGTACGCTATCCTACATGTGGTCTTTGCAGAAACAGAGATAATGGTGCATCTTCACAAGAAGTACTACTTGAGCATCGCCTGAGTCGGGTACATGGAAGTACCAGGTCGGGTGTGAGGGAGGAGTCTTGAGTCAGGTACTGGGGTGCGGCGCAGGTAAAGGGATCTTAAGATGTGATTGGCATGACAATTGAATTTTAAAAGAAAGAATTGATGGTGCTAAAACATAAAATGAATCTGCATGTTCTTAAGGGAGATCCAATCAAATTGTTTTAAGTGATATGTGAATGATAAGATTTTAATCATATGGGTAGAAGGGGGGTCTCTAGGTTAGGAACGTGACATACTAAGTTTTAATGAGCTTTATGTTTTCAGATCAAGTTTGAAAACAAAGTTGAATATCCAACTACACTCAAGCGAGAAACAGAAAAAGAGAATCTTGATTGAACACGCGACAATCCGGATCTACAGCAAGTGCTTGCAAGAGAAGATTTCTAGAGATTTCTTGAATTGGGTAATACTTGAGTTGGTAAGGTAATTCTTGAGTTGGTAAGGTAATTCTTGAGCTGGTTGACATCTATCTACACACATCCCGAAGTTATAAAGAATGGCAGACCGATTCTGGAACTCTATGCCCACGGCTCTGCAGAGGCCCACTCTTGACGAGCTGTACAGACGCTTGAGGGACCTGGACCACACCCAGATCGACGAGAGAATGGCGGTGATGCTGAATGCGATCCTCCAGTTGGAGGACCAGGGCGAGTGCAGGGAGTCTGCGACGGAGGCTGTCTTGATAGTCGGCTACACCACTGAGGGCATATCAAATCGAGCACAGACCAGATGGTTGTCTTGGAATGCGGATGGAGGAGTAAGGGGCTTTGACTTGGCAAGAAATCCTGGCCTGAGTAACAACACCGAACACGGCGCAGGAGAGTTCCCGCTACCGACGAGGCCAACAGCGAGATCCACGGGCCAGAGCTCGAGTAAGGTGCCGTCGATGTCGCGGGCGCAACAGACGACCGAGGCATATCCGGAGCTGGGAGTCCTAAGGAAAGAGCTTGAGAAGGCGCTGAAGGAAAGGAATAAAGCGAACTTGGATAGGCGAAGTTGGATAGGGAGAGGCTTCAGCTGGAGAGAGACCAGGCAGTCGACGAGCGGGATCAGACGTTGAAATTACTTGAGATGCTAAGGGCGGAACATCAGCAGGAGCTAAAGGTGCGGGAGAACGCCACGAATCGTGATCAACTAAAGTCGGAGTTGGAAAGGATAGAACAACGACAACGCGAGCTGGACGCACAAAAGGGAGCCAGGTCAAACGAACGAGTGGTGACAAGCTCAAGGCCAGAGTCGCGCATGGAGGTGGATGAAGCTCCCAGGGCTAGAGGACGGTTCAACCTTGACCGCGAGGCCAGGGAACACATGAGTGAAGGGTTGGAGGTCTGGATACCGAATGACGCGACGCCCTCCTTGCGCAATCTAGAGACCCAACCTGTACGTCCTCTGATGGATGTGGTGTTACCAGGATATACACCAACCTCGACCTCGAGCGGTAGTCAGGTGAGTGGCGCCTCATCGCGCCTGAAGGAGCTGGGCGAGAAATTGCAGCAGCAGAGTCGTGAAAGAGCGACAAGGCCAGAGCTTCCCCCAACTTGGAGGGAACAGCCGGTCAGAAACGTCGTGATCGCGAGCTACAAGAAGAACACAGAGGGGAACTACCACAAGCATAGTCGGCTGGACTGGAATGCGGAACAGCAAGCCAGGAGGGACTGCTTCCACGACGCAGCCTGGGTGCAGTATCTAGCGCCACCTCGTGTGCCAGAGGGTGCGGTTCACCTGATTATAGGAGACAGCCTGGTGCGGGTGTTGACCCAGATCCGGTCACATTGGCAGACGGGAGTCTTGAGTTTCGCTGGAGCTGCTACGCCACAGATGTTGGCAACTCTGGACATGCTAGGAATGACCAAAGTTTACACAGTCACCTTGATGGTTGGGACCAACGACGTGTCGAGAGGAGAAGCAAGGAAAGTGACGAGGCTATGCGACAAGATGAGTTGCCTTCTTGAGGAGCTGAGGATCCAAATGGATCCCATCCTGCTGACGATATGCACGGTCCCCTATAACATGATGTTTGATCAACACTCCCTAGAGATGAACCAGAGGGTGCGGAGCCTGAACAAGGCGATCCGAGAAATACACCGAAACAGTGTGCTTCCTCTCAGGCTGTTAGACGTTGCAGAACGTATGGAGAACAAGGGATTCCCTGAAGACACCTCGAAAGATGGAATCCATTTCGATAGGCCGAGGGGAGCTGAGTGGCTGAACGACGTCTTCCAGGAACACATAAACACGCTAGAAACGGACCTGCTGGAGACAGCCCAATTCACTTTAGGGCCACCTCCCAACCCACCATTCCTTGCCTCGAGGGCCTTGGCTGGTCGATTGGGAGCGAGAGTTGATACTAGAGATAGCTCGAGGAGCAGTCAGACCCGATTGCAGAGTGCCACACCAATGGAGTCAGAGGAGGTAGAGTCATCAACACCTCCGACCTCGGCGATGTCCTCCGTGGTGGTGGCAGATGGCAGGAGAGAAAAGAAGTCTAGGGAGACTACCCGCTTGAGATATCCTGAGAAGGTGAAGGAACTGGATCTAGAGACTTTGGAATGCAGACGAGAGTTGGCGGAAACCCTGGGGATCGAACGAGTGTCGCATGAGGACTTGAATAGACATCATTGCGTAGACTGGTTGAAAGCACACGAGGCGCATTTCTCGAGAACGAAGTTAATGGAGACTACAGACCTGACTGGAATTCCCACAAAAACGATCATGGGACCCATTAACTACAGGCCTCTTAAGCAGCTAGGGAGTCCTGGACTTATAGCAGAACCTCCCAAGCACCGAACTGGCATCGCCAGGATCAGGTTGGCAACCCCGGCGCAATTGAAGGTAGTAGACAAGCTACTCAACCCGGGGGGAATGGAGTTGCCTGACGCTGCTTACGAAGGTCCAAGGTTGGCAGAGGATCCCAGGTACGGGAAGCCCTGTGGCGGCACCCAATTGGCCAAGACTCTGGCAGTTTATGATAGAGCAGATCCAGCTGCTGCAAGAGTGATCATTGTGGCGGGATCAGACTTCGAAGGAACGTCTCCCAAGTTGTTCTGGCCGGAGACTCTGGTATACTCTTTGCCAGGAGCCGAATTGAACCAGATGTTGACCCTAGTGGTGGCAATAAAGTCGGAGATGCCCTGTGAACCTGAGCTGCTATTGTTTGCAGGAATGAATGACCACCTGCACGCGATGGGACTTCTTGAGCAACTGAAGGGCAAGGAGATTCCGACATCAAAGAAGATATGGGAGGCTATTCAGGCGTTATTTGCGGCGATGAATGAGGTACAAGAGAACGTAGCCTCGAGATTTGGGTCCAAGACAAAGGTGGTGTTTACCACATCCCCAGGATACGCCAGCATGCCACCCGCCCTACAATTCGTGTATGCGGTCTTAATCTTGATAGCGGAAGGGAGTGAATGGCGGATTCTGATGGCAGCCCCCAATCGAGAGCTGGAGCCAGTAAACTTGAGACTTTACAGATCAGAATTACCAGCGGCATGGGCTGACATATCTCATGCGCTGAGGGGCTTTTACGGACTAGCCGATGTCTTGATTGTATTGGATGAGGTACTCTTGCTAGAGATATCGAACTTTGCTAGACAACTCAAGTTCAGCCCAGTCATCGGGGACGACCACCCGGCGATAAACCAGTTGACGGCCAGCCTGTGGTTCCGGAGTATGGATGTGAAAGTCGCAAATTCCACCAGCAGGACTAGAGGTCCCGGCAACGAGAGAAGAAATGTGGTCGAGACGGAGAAACAGTTAGAATCGATGAAATATCGCTTGACCCAAGAGAATGGCTGGTGGCCATTCCTGACACCAAGGCTGGAGAACGCCACGAATAAAACGAGGGAGGAAGCACCACTCCTCGTGAAACAAATCTGGAGTTTTCTAGAGAAGCAACTGGAGCTAGCTGAAAGGAGAGACATGACGGTGGTTAGATTTGTCTCGGCCGCCAATGAAGTGACGATTGGAGGATTTTGGAGAGAGCACGCCAACGGCGAATTGAAGACTAGGAGAGATTACGAGATTCTCAAGTTCTTGAGTCCTTGCTGGGAGAGAGAATTCTTGGCAGGAGTGTTCGGCACCACGGCGACTATCTTCGGAGCCTTCGTGCAGGAGATACTGGGCATGCCCATCAGCCTGCTCTTGGCCCTGTATTTGGTCTACCCCAGATACTTGTTCAATATGGGTCCAGCATATATGTTTAGTCGGGGAGTGGAGACACTTCGAGTTGATGGGTACCTGGCACTAGTGCTCTTGACCCATGGGGAATTGGTGTCGTTTCATCGGTTAATGGAATATGGAGAACCTCTGTCTATGGGGAGAGTCCACACGAGCATTGAAACCAGCTCCTACAAGTGCGCCGCAGGGTTGAAGACACTACTGGTGCAATACCTCATGATGCAGAATCGATACATGACGGGTGAAGATGAGAACCCAACCTCGAGAGAAGAATGAGAGAAGGCGAACAGAGGGATGCCTCTGTTGACGGACCTGTGTCTGGCAATGAGGTCGGACCCAATGGGGATAATCCGAGGTCTGGAGGAGGTGGTGACCTGCATCTATGGTCCAGCAGTGACGTACGCGTTTCCAGATCCCCTGGTGATAACGTATCGTCACTCGGTGACGCACTTGAGTCTCATCAGCGTACTGGATGGTGCAGCGCTGAATTGGTGTCAGCAGGAAGTGCTCAGGGCGCGTATGAGCAACACGGTACTCTTCGGAAAAGTGAAAGATGCTGAGATGATGGTGTGCAATTTCAGGGGACAAATGCAATGCAGAATGGGAGGCAAGCGAGAGGGCCCTATTGAAATGTATCCCAAATTCTGGAACTTGAACCCATTGACGGCGGACGGACGAGAAATCTTGAGAATTCCTGCCTGGAAGGAGTGCTTCGCACTGGTGAAGAGGGAGCTAGAGACCATAATGGAGAAAGAAATCCTCCCGGCAACCATGCCTGAGTTCCCAATAGTCAGGAGGATGACCTTAGGAATGAATAGTCCCTTGGTAGTTCCCTCCATAATGGCGAGGATGAGAGCGGAGGAAATGCAGAAGGATTTCACTGATGGCTGGGACCCCCTGTTCATTGGCTACACGGCGGCGGTCTACTTCCATACCAGCGAGATGAAGGTAAATTCGTGGACGACGCAAGCAAAAAAGAGTAGAGGTTCGCAGCCCCCTGGATATGAGGTGCGGAAAGTCTTGAGGACTCTTGAGAAGGAAGGACTTGAGAATATGCTACCCATATGGGATGATGGCAGGATGATCGTGATGGAGGGACACGTCGCACTGGTGGACGACATGAAATTTGCCACGAGAAAATATAAGGTGCCCTATGGCTTGGAACAGGTGGAAATAAGACAGGAAGGAACAGAACTAGATGCAGCAGGTCAACTGCACGTAGCACTGACGGAATACAAAAAGCTGGATCCCGCGACACCATCACCACTGTCCGTGGACACACCTGGAGACAAGAGGAGCGGACCCGTCGAGGACCGATTTAAGAAAATTCTCGAGAGAAGGAGACATGAGTCAGAAGAAGAGAGTATGGATGAAACTCTCAGTGAAGCTGGTGAAGACATGGAAGTGGGGAATACGCCTGAACCAGGGCCATCAGGGGAGGAGCTCACCACTCAAGAGCTGTTGAAAGATTTGAGCGAGGAGAATTGGGCAGATACTGCCACACCACCCCTGATTCCGTCTCCACGGAAGAACCTAGAGTTGCCATTGGCAGGTGAAACCTTCAATATGGGGATGTTACTCTTGAGCTCGGAGGAAAGGGAGAAGAACACGTTCGAAGGGAATAGGGACATATTCTTGGGATCTCTCGAGGATGACGCTTGGCAGGAGTTCCTGGAGGAATTCAATCGAGAAGTGGGCAGCGAGACGACGCTGGACAAGTTCAAGAAGGAACTGTGGGACGCAGTAGTGAGATTCGGGGAACCGCTCCTGATAGGAACGGGCCTGGATGAGAAAGCAAGAAAAGAGCTGCTGAACAAGCTAGTGGAGCTGAGGAACGCACGATCGAAGACTAGAAAAGAGAAATGTGAGGACAGCTCTACTCTGAAACGAAAAACTGTGGATAAAATGGTTGATGATATAAAAAGGGATAAGGTTGGGACTAGTAATATGATTAAAAGTACTAATATCCTTAAGGCTCGAGCAGGGGGGAGGCAAGAGTTGGAAGGAGTGGATGGAGAGGTAGAATCAATGATGATAGCCACCACACCCTCGAGCAGAGACGTGAAGACTCGCAAGAGGAAGAGAGAAGTGGAAGGATGGGGTAGTCCTTCAGTGGATGCTGTTTCGGAAGGAAACTTGAGAGAGACGGCGCCCATCGTTTTGTCCCGATGCAAGACGGCGGCATACAAGAACAGCTCGGAACTCAGGAAACCACTTGAAGTAGAAAAGGAAATAGAGGTTTCCACCAGTTCTACGTCAGAAGAAGACTTCAAGCCTCAGAAGGTAAACGTGAAGAGAGGTTCAACGAACGGACAGGTAGGGGAAGTGGAGATCGGCAAAGAATGGATCTCGAAGGCACATCAGGACATGAGCAAACAAGTGACGAGTGATCCATTGGAGAGGAACAAGACGAGGAACACTTCCCGGACGTGGTGGGTGGCCCTCGAAACATTGAAGGAAATGGAGGACTGCTTGAAGAAGTTGGATAGTGGAATAGCTCGCAGGCGACGCAATTGGGCCACCCAGCAGAAAGCCGAGGTTAATAAGATAGAGATGGCAAGTCATCTGAAGAGGTCCTGGCAGAGTTTGTTGAAGGATCATTTTGAAGAGGCGATGAGAACATCCTCATCAGCACCGCCACTAATGGCGAATCCCTTCGTTAGAACTGCGGGACAATTAATGTTCACCTGGAGTCTGGTGGGAATAGAGTTGGAGACATTGACCTCGTATGACAGGCTGAAGCTGGGAAGCAAGAAGCTAGAGGTGTATCAGGCACTGATGCAACACGTGGCCAGGGACAATTCAGGCTTGAGCCTGGCTAGGAGAAAAGATGCCACATGTTTCTTGAGATGGACAATGTCAATGATGTCTGATAGCACCATCCTGGCATGCCACCAGAGAGCAAGTGGAAGTAAAACCATGGAGAGAAGGGTCTCAACGATCATCTTGAATGTATATCAAAGTACAGGAATAGAGAAAGAAGATGGTTCCAGACTATCCTTAGAGAGCCACCGAAAGCTGGACGAGGTACGGAGGTTCTCTAATAAGAAGTTCGAGGAAGAACATGATGTTCACCGTAACCTGGCCTCGTCAGAACAGTACTCGAGACTCAGTGAGAAGGGGGAATACCAATACGTGTCTGGAGTGCTGGGAATAGCCTACAATCCCTTCTTAGACTCGGAAGCTGGAGGAGCCCACAGAAACCATGAGGTAGCGGAGCTGCTGAAGTTTTGGACAGAAAGAATAATGGAGATAGACGCGGTGGAGAAAGAGGGGCCGAGCCTGGGCCTGATTCTTGAGAAAACACCAGAGGTGATAAGCATGCCGCGCTCAAACAAGAGAGTTGAAGTAAACATGGGCGGTGGAAATGGCTTGTTAACCACGAACTTGGGAGTGATATGGAAGCTACTAAGACCCTCCTGGTGTCCACATCCCCATGCGAGTCTAATCGAGGAAACCACCGAGCGAGTGAGGTTAGCACCAACGGAAGATGAAGATCTGGCGAAGTTAAGTGTGCTGCATAAGCTAATCACGCCCCAGATGCAAGAGCCAAGCGAAAGGACGAGCGACCCCGGGTCAGCAAAGAAATTGGAGCCGGGTAGCTGTCTGGATTCGACGTGTGGGAACGGAGAGCACATCTGCGATGGACGGTCATGCGTCAGGATACTGTCGTTTCAAAAAGAAGACCTGGTCACTTGGTTCGAAGACATCGCAGAAAGGGAGAAAAGTGAAGTGCAAATAATAGCGGAATGTTACGCGAGAACCACGGTGAATATAGCGACAGCTCTCGGATTCTTCTCGAGAATGTGTGGTCTGCAGGCACTGGAGAGACTGGAGTCTGAGCATCATTTAGTGACGGCGTTGAGCGTGGAATCATGGCCCGGGGTGTTGCAGGTGACTCAAAAACACATCCGGAGCTGGAAAGTTGGTCTTGAGGCGGAAATGGGATTTCCCCTGAGCGAAGCTTATGGCTTGCCATTGAACGCGAAATCGCTGATAGGGTCAATGATGGCCAACTTGTGCGGAAGTCACTACCCGCTACACATGGCGATGGTGGAAGTGTCCAGCCAGAGAATACTGGTGGACAAGGCCTTCTCAGTGCCCAAGTGCGTGAGGTTGGCTCGGATGTCGCATCACTCGCACCAGTTGTTGAGAAAAATCAAAGGGACAGTACCAAAAGAATTGAGAGATGACTTAAGCGAAATCTGGGGAGAAGATCTTCTGAAGTTGGAAAGAGAAAACACAAGCGATCACGAGAGACAAAACGTGATCGGGAAACCTGTGGGAAGTACTCCGAACCTGGAAGACAACGACACGATGCACGAGAAAATGATGGAGCTTGAGCCTCTCTTGGAAGCCTCAGGGGAGCGTAATCTCAGGAGCATTGAGATCTCTCATGGGGAATGCCCATGCCACTGTTTGGCACAAACGGTGTGGTATCCAGATCACAAGAACCTTTGCCTGGTGTGGGATGTGGAAGAGATTCGGTCGATCGGACTACCGGATCACCGGCAGAAGGTGACGCTCTTAGTAGTGAGTACGATGTTAGCTCTGAGATGGATAGAAGAGAATATAACGAAATATCGGGAGGCGACGACGCCAACGGCTGAGTCAATATACGCGATAGACTACAGCAGGAGACTTGAGTTGTTTGAGACTGCGTGCAAAGTATTCGCCATACCAACGGAAGTCAGGCACGTATGGAGTCGCTTGAGGTACTTTCCATGGTTTCGGGCGACACTGACGTCTTGGTTGTACAGGGCAACGAAAGATCACATGAGAAAACATCAAAAGGAGTATCGACAGTTCCAGGCCGAGATTGGGCCGGAAGCTTTCAAGAGACCCCTGCTAACCCATCGTAATGCGATCACGACGGGATGGAAGAGAGTGGGTAAGATGTCTAGAGACAACACCAAAGCGAGGGAGTCGATACTAGAGGAAGACCTGGCGAAGAACGTGAGCTTGAGCCTGCACAACTCCTTTTGCTTGAACCGAGAAGCTAGGGTGAAGGCACTACCCAACCAAGCAAAGAGATTGCAGGAGCAGAGAGAATGGATGCGATCCTATGAACAGCTGAAGGCTTGGGAGGAGATTGTGATTAGTTCCGATGATGAAGAGGAACTGTTGAGACAGTTTGCCGCATCTAGCACTTCAGGAGGCAGTACCTCCAAGGCGAAGAGCACGAGATGAATGGGCAAATCGGATGGATCTTGAGTCTTGAGAGGGAAGGGGGGCTTGAGTGTGAATCCGAGTGAAACTTGGATTCACGAAAAAGAAATTTTAACAAAGTAAATATTGTTACTAATATACTATATCTATTATATAGATCAAAATGCTGCATGACAATTTCCTGATTGAATAGGACAAAAGAGATTTTTAAATGATTGGCTTGAAAAGCGAAAATTCAAAGGTGCAGGTAAATGCAGATTTTGATTGCTGTTTAGCAATAGTGTGAAAATTTTAAATGGTCGTGAATTTTGGGGTGTAGATAATCTTGAATCTGCTGCAAACTTCTGTAAATGACCACTGGCACTGTATCTTGAGCAACACTCGGTTTTTCTGGGACTCACTGGCAGAAGACAGCGCGCGATGAGGACATCGATCTCGAGTCCGGGGAGTATGTGCCAGTCGGTCATATTTGGAAGTTTGACCTTGAGAAGAGCAGAAAATACTTGATTTTGAAGTGAAATTTAATTTTTCAAAATTTCGAAAGGAACATGTCATGCACGATTTTCTCGCGATAACTGAAAATCAGAAAAAGAAATCAGAGCAATTTTAGAACAATTGCGGGGAAGTTGTCAATTAAAAACGAGTGGGAAATTGCTATTCGCAATTTCCATCATAGTGAACGAGAGTAGAGCTGTCCTACTTGAAATAGAAGACAGAGTATCCCCGAGAGAGCGATTACTAAAGTTGGACCAGAGTGAACCTTCAGCGGAAAGGCGGACAACTGGAGTGTCCCAACGGTCCAAGAGAACTCAAATTCTAGAGCATGAACTTATCCTTGCTGTCCAAACTATAAAACATTAAACTTCTCTTAGTTATTTATTTCTTGAGTTAGTTACTGACTGGATTATTTTCCCAACTCTTGAGAGCGCTGATATGTGAGTACGAATTTAAATTCTAGAGTGTGTTTTATGATTGTTATGTTGAGGTAAGGCGAGTTTTAGGTTGATCCATCTGAAATGGATCAAAGTCACACTGTCTAATAAAAAGTAACCTAACGGATTGTTCCAACCCGGTTTTTAACGGCGTTCATGTATTTTGGGTATCTAGAGACCTAAGTATGGGGACGTTTCTAATTCTAGAGTGGGGGGATATTTTAGTAGTAGCCTTTAAGCTGTAACGGGTCGTAGTCTCATGTCACAAGCGAACCGAACTGGCTCCGACCGTTCTTGAGGTGGGAAAACACAAGAGATAGTGTCCCTGACCCTTGAGCCAGTGGTTATAGGGCCTATTTTTCTTAAGCCTCATGTGTGACTGCAGTAGACGAATGTTACAGTCGCAAGAGGAGGAGATGGAGCATTGACAATTGGCCGAAAAACAGGATGCAAAAAGAAAGAAAATTAGAAGAATTTAGAAATTTTAGAACTTCTAAACGACGGAAAAAGAAGAAACAAAGAAGTGACGAAAGAGAAGAAGTTAAAACTCAGAATTGTTTTATGTGTGTGACGAAAACTCAAGTGAGAAACTAAGCAACCAAGTTGTGATTGAAAACTGAATCATTAAGTTGAGTTTTGAACATTAAAGATATTGTTGCATTTATAAGTTTGTGTTTTCATTTTAGTTAGTGGCTTTAGAGACACCTACTATTTATTTAGAAAGGCTTGAGCAAAGAGTATATTTAAATATTCCAGCCTGCATGACTGTTTTTAATCAACTAGGAAAACTTGTGGTGACATGAAAGACTTGGATAATCTCTTGAAGAGATCGATTGTTTCATTGTTTTTTCTAACCACAGACTTCCTTGATTTTAATATTCAGAACAATAGCAACTAGAATTTCCAAAGGGAAGAAGCATGGTAGGATAATTTTAGCTTGCTGGTTGGCAGGACTGTCCTGCAAACTAACACCTTTTATAACCTAGAAGAAAAAGTTTTAAATCAGTGCAATGACGTTGGAAGTCAGAAAAAATGTTTTATCTTAAGTCATATCCTCAAAGTGCAAATTAGTGAAAGAATTTGGAAGGCTATAGCAATGTAGTATGATGCCATTTATATTCTGCAGTGAGTCGATATGACGCGGATAAAAGTAATTTCGTGCATTTTGTAAATTCTGTTCGATGACACTGTACCAATTTTACCAACAATGCGAGATTCAATGGGGCATTGACCGGGCTGTTCGGGGAGTATGTGTCATTCGACCAGAATGGACAAAAATGCAGCTTCAGCAGATTCGAAATTTTAGCAGCTAACCTTCCGAATTGACGGTTTTAAGAGATTAACAACGTTATTGGGACGATTAGTCAAACGGTGAAAGTCAAGATATTCTGGTATTTTGAAATTTTAAAAATTCGAAGTGATGACGTAATAATTTGGAGAAGCGTCAAAAACGGCCATTTTAGAAAAAAAAACCAGAATAAAATGAGAACAACAATAGTTGCGACGAAGATCACTACGAGAAAATAGAGAATCAGAAACTGAGAAAAAGCAGAATTAGCAGAGACCGTTCCAAATTGCAACTATTGTGTCGCTACAATGGTTGCAAAGCCGTTTGCAACAACTAACAGCCTTCCGGAAGGAAAATAAGGGTCTTATTTCCCCGGACTCAAGAATCCGGAGGGGTCTCGGGAGTTGAACTGAAACTCTTTTATATAAATTTTTAGCTTCCCGGTTATGTCTTGAATTGAATTTAATTAACATCTGAATTCGTTTTGCAAGGATGAGAAGCTAGGAGTTGGGGGAAAGGGTTGATCCATCTTCGATGGAGATGATGATTTTTATCTACTGAATAAAAACAATAGTAATATAATAAGTAGTAGTAGCCCTGTTTTTAGGAGTGACCTCGTGGTCTGGGGTTACTGAGACCCAGCCACGAGTTCACTAATTTTGCATGTAGTTAAGTTAATCTGAGTGTTTTGACCGAAGCCGAAAGCAGTAACGTTTTTGTCGACCCGATGTTTGAAAGACCACCAAAAGAACTGGCTTTGGTAGAGACGGTGAAAAGCATGTAGAGCTTAGTTTAGACGCTGGCCAGTCGTTTTTTAGCTTAGCTTTGTTTTCCGTCGGTATGTACTTCCGGGCGAATGTTACAGACTACATATTGTTCCATTTGATGAGCGAGTAAAGTCTTGTGTGTAGGGAAGTTTTGAGGGCGAGGGTCACTTGTTAGTCTAAGTCTTACTGATTTTTTTTCGTCTTAAATGGTTTCTGCTTAAATTTTTTCGGCTTTGTCAGCCCTGCAATTTTTCTTCCGATGCTATTTTATTGAGGTGGCATGTTATTGTTTCAAAACCAGCCTGATTCATTTTGATAGATTTTTTTTCCGACTCAGCGGCTTTCTTGTTTTGTATCGAAGCGCAGTTTTGTCCCAGTGTATAGTGTTGTTCTTATACGTATGAAATTAATGGAGTTTTACCCAAACTCGATTATTCTTAATGTTTTCATTTTTATACTGTTTTGCGAAAGTGTTTTGTTAGTTTTGTAGCCGACAATGTTTAATGGGAAAGTATATTCATGCTTGCTTTTTTGTCAAATGAGAAAGCAAAGATTGAGCGTCTGTTATCAACGAAACAAAAATCTATTTATTTTTTGGGTTGCAATTTTAAAAAATAATCCATTGAATCACTTTATGTGAAGTTAAGGCATTTAAGTAGTTTTTTGTGAGGGTTGATTTGTTTAGAGCTTTGGAATATTTGTTCGCTTCTGTTCTCTCATCTTCTGTATAGCAGGAACGCAATCAACTGGGCCTGGCGGCCAAGTTTTGGAGGCATTATCATGTCCGATTACCAATTTTTTAAATTGAAACAAAGTTTTTTTCTTTTCATATTTGGTTTCGCAATTGATTCAGTTGTCTGGTTTGAATTAGCCGAAAGGACTTTCTTGAAACATAAATAATTGGTCCGTTTTGTTTGGAAATTGCGACGAATTTTATTCGTTTGTTTCAGTTGAATTTCGAGCGATTACAGCAAGCGAGCAGGCTTAGTAAAGAAAGATGAGCCGTAAAAACTTTAATTTTCCTCCAGTAAACTTATCTTTTGGAGTTTTTAAACGCCTTCGTGGGAAGAAAAACTGAAATAAAAAAGCTAAAAATTGGAAAAAATAAATGTATTAGAAAATTTCTACACAAATTTTTTGGGGATTGATTTTTTTGTTTTCCTTGTTAGCTTTTGACAAAAACTGTTGATCAACTCGCCTACTATATTGTGACAGTCGAATATGCCTAAGTTCTAGGCTTTTTGTCAGATCGTTTTATGAAACGACGCAAAAAAATGGCTCTTATTTGAAAAAAAAAAATGAAAGAAAAGTTTTCATGTATTTATTTTTACACTTGCGAGCGTGCTGTATTATTTGCGAGCGTATCTACCTCACAAATAGAAGCGTTCATTAAAAGTGTTCATTTATTTGTTCATCTGTACCATTGGAAATTTAATAATAATCATAATAATAATAATAATTATTATTATTATTATAAAGGATTAACAATCAAAATAAATGATTGAAGGGGGAAGCCCCCTATTTCAGTAGTTCGCGACAATATGTGCAAGAACAGCATATTCTCCAACTGCATGGTTTGTTCGCATCATAGCACAAGTGGAAAAACTCCCAGAAGTGTTCAAGTAACCTTCAGTCCTGAACTCCACAACGTCGATGGCTGCTGGAATATTGTTTACAGTTCGACATGTCCGGTAGAAGAAGTTTTCTCTTTCAATTTCGTATTTCATTTGGTAACTGGAAATGTTTTGCTGACCGGAGAAAATTGAATTCGAGATTTACATCAACAGTGGCAGGCCAATCAATCTTGCAAAAACCGTTCAAGATTTTTGACAGCAGTACTATGTCCAAGATTTGCAGATATAGAGAAAGCGGCAGATTTGTAGTCGTAGTACCAATCAAATGAGATGATCCATTTGCATGCTCGTTTTTTAACAAGCTCAATGGTTTGTCATCGACCGATTGGCAAACCAGGCATTGCTACCGTAAGTTAAAATTGGCAAGACCAAAGATTTATAGAGTTTCAATATCTCTTGTCTGCTTTATTCGTGGACCGTGTTGGTGATTTATAAAGCGTCCGTGGTTGAGTAGTTGGAGCAGGAGACCCAAAATATATAGGTCGCAGATAGAATCCGAGACTAAGCCGAAATTTTACTAATTCAATGCCTATTTCTACTTTTTCATTTTGCACTTTATAGAACTGCTTTTTTGTCATGTTCTCGCTATTGTTTTGTCGTGTTCTCGCTATCCTTGTTCCTTCTGTAAATTTGCTGTTATAAAAATCAGAAATTTACTGTTAAGAGTTATTTTATGAACATTGGATATATTTTAGTATCGGAAGTCTTGCGAAGCTTCGCGGAACCTCCTATCACTTTTCTCAGCTTTATTACATTTGCAAAATCAAATCTTGATTCGAAATCTGACTGTAGTTCGCTTGTGCATGCAAAGTGCAGCGTCACCGCTGTCATTATTTTATTATTATTATTGTTCCGACTTTCGATACGAAAGTAACGGAATATTAGTGCTCGGGGTGGGTTTTTTTTTTCAGACAAATTTCGACTTTTTAACTAGCCATTTTTGACGGAAATTTTTTATATCATTCAAAATTTATTTTTCCCTGAGCTCAAATTTGAAAAGATATTTCACCTGTGATCATTTTTCATAAAGTTATGGGGGCTTAAAGATTGCCATTTTGGCCAATTTGAGACAATTAACGCGCGATATATTTCGCGCTATTAACGCGTAAGCGGAGAGTTAATCCGTCTTAGAAATCGTTTCAAATTGGTTAAAAGAAGCTTATTTGCCATAATTGATTTGTTACAGGGAGCGAAATCTATCTTTTTGTACTTAATATGGCGTGTGGGGGGATGATTTTAATAAAAATTTCAAATTTTAGAAAAAAAATTGCATTTTGTTTTTTCTTACATTTAATTTTTTAATGTTATTACTGCTCCATAAAACCTTAAAAGGCAGTCGGAACATTCAGGGCTGATACGAGCAGTCTTGTTATTATTATAACTTTTCAACCAAAAGATTGAAGGGTGTGAACAGTTAAAGCAAAAGCTGGCAAATGTCCAAGAACAGCTATCGAGTTCATTATAGGAGCTTGGGAAGTATTGCCGGAAAAAGTTTATAATACTGGTTTTTATCTTATAGTAGATGTAGACTCTGTTTTCCGCCCTAAATGGTTTCTATCAATACTTTATTATCATGTTTTTTTTTGAAACACGGATATTGTGAATTGGAAATGAGTGAACTTTTCAATCAATTTGGATTTAATTATTTATTTTACACATCTACTGCATTAATATTTTAATTGAAATTGTTTGTTTTAAATTGTTTGTTCCATAGAATACTTCAATTGGATCCGGATCTCTGGAATATGAACTCGTTGTAATGCAACCATCGGTTCTCCTCCGATTCTTGTTCCGGATTTCCAGATTGGTTCATACCGTTGGCAGCTGTTGCGCACGAAGCGCTCATTGTGAAGCCGCCCTGAAACATGAACTGCTTATGACTGGAAGTCCAAAATATCGAGGATTCTGGGTCATACCTGTCATTGGCTTGATTTATTTTCAGCCTGATTTGGTATGATTTCGGTTCCATCTAGATAGCAATATTACTCAAGTTGTTTTTGTTTTACTTTTAAATACTTTTGTATATGTTTTAAATTGAGTGTGTGTTGTCTGTTGTATTTTACCTGTTGTAGCATGTCGAACGCCTGTTCTAGGAAGTTGTGTTTGAGGAAAAATCTGCTCGTGTACCTGTCGCCCTGTCCTCTATCTGGATCACGTGACTCATTCAGAGTTTCTTTAAACACCTCGCGACACAAACTCACTTTGCCACACACAATTATTCTCATCAGTTTGCGGAATTGGACGTCGGCCATTCCGTCTCTGCCGAACGCAAACGTGCCTCGGTATCCGAGAGTGATGAACCCGTCGCTGCTGTCGCCAGTCGAACCGACACCACCGCCTTGATTCGTATCATACATAGATTGGTTGCTGTTGTTTCCTGCAACTTTGCCGCCCTATAATCATTTTTGTAAGAGCTGATCTGATTTCTATCATTTCGAAAATGCATAGCTATAGTAGACGTCTTTTTCGCACTTTCGCTTAAAAGAATTATATGTTGTTTAAAGTCCCTCCCATCGTGATCGAGGTTCAATAAAAGTTCAGTAAAAGTTTTCCGCTCGCGTTTTCCGGCCTGGGTTTTTTGTCCTATCAGAACGTTTTAAAGTCACGAGTTGATAAATTGGCTTTCAAAATGAATTTAGAGAGGAAAATATAGGTTATAGGTTAGTTAAAATATTTATAAATAGATCACTAATTTTATGTCTCCTCTCGTCAGAAAAAAGCTCAGAAATGATTCAATTATTTTTGTCAAGTTCGAAAATTCTGGTGAATATTTTTTTCTTGTAACATCTCGTCTTCAACCCATGACGAGCTCAACAAACGAATCAGCCGAGAATAATTTGCATAGCTCTTTGAGGATATTTTTTTGATACAGAGCAGTGCTCTAAGAAAATTCCCTTAATGAGTTCTCTTCATAAAATATGTTTGGTCTTTTTAATCCTTTGTATGCCCTACTGAAGCAAAATTAACTGAAGTCGAATGAAATAATAGCTAATTTGCAGTTTTTTACAGATGAAGTCTCATTCTCTGAAATTTGGGGTTGGGCTATCATTGTTTTGTAGCGGACAATTGAACGGGTAAATTAATTTTGTGCTCCTGTCATTTTGATTGCTTTCACTTTTCCAAACTTCTCCTGTAATTTTGAATTCCTAACTCAATTTTCAACATCCGGTGTTTAGTCTGAAGTATTTTAGAGTTCATTTAACGAATTCTGGTCTCTAAGCGGTTTGGATATAGGAAAAAAAGTACTTAAGGGCAGGTTATATTGAGTATAAATCGGAAAAGTCTGGGCTTTTTGGCGCTAAGTCCATTCAGTTTAAAGGTCCCAGAGGCGTTAGAAGTTGTCAATTAGTGAATAATTCAGCTCCGATTAGTTCCACCATTCGAAGATAACTTCAGCTATCTTGAACTTTTATCTGGAGTGAGTAGTTCGTATGGTATCAGAAAAGAGCTTTATGATTTTCGCAACTAATTTTTTAAAGCTAAAAATAGCAATTTTATCAATTAAATAAGTTCCCGCAGCGCTTTCCCGAACGTTTCAGCGACAAATTGTTAAGGGTGCACATTTTAGAGCTTGTTTAGAACTTAATGAAACCAATTTAGCATTGAAATTTTGATTGAAGGAAAAATATCTAGCTTTAAAAGAAGCTGAGATGAAGTTTTTAAAAGCCTTAAATCTTTTTTTAATCAATTTGTATTATTTTGGATGCAGAATAGCAATCCTTTGTTGAGCCATTTTAATTTAGTGCATCTTAAAGTTACGTGAAAATCCCTTAAGGGGAACTTGACATTTAAGTTGTGCCACTAAATCTCCTAAAAGGTGATTGACACTGGTACTGAGATTGTGACAAGATAAGGAAATGGAATTTATGTCACATCATTGAAATGATTTCTATGTTAAGTACGTTTCAACTTCGTCTGTTTTTTTTCTGCGCATTTTTAATGAGAAAAAGTCATAATCTGTTCGTCTCGGACACTAAATCCCTGTCAAAGTCAACATAGTGTCTTAAGCAGTTGTTTTTGTGTATCATTTAATCAGGCCAAATTCCTAATCCCTCCAGAATTTTACATTTCCGGTTGCGAAAATATAGGTCTTTGTTGAGGATAATCCAAAAAGGAATCGACTGTTCGGCTTGATATGAACTTAATATGAAAACAGCGATGGCAGATGCAATGTATAGGCGGTTAGTAGAGCTTTGAGGCTGTATAAATCGCTGTTTTTTTGTCTTTTTTCATTTAGTTTTCAGCGGCTAAAAAATGTTCTTGGTAAAATAAAAAACAGTTGTGATCGTACCTTATTGCTTGCCTCGTGTTGCTGTGTCCCTCCCCGACTTTGTGCACCCCCGGTGGACTGGTCCTTTTCCCTATTCGCCCCTCCTCCCCTCGCCCGTCTGATGCTCTCAACGAGTCCAGGCAGTCGGTAGTAATCGGCTTCGACCTGATCAAACGACTCATATTGTGCAATTAACGTATCGCAAATCAGGTGATGTCAAGACAAGATATGAATTTTTTTGTTTTTTTTAAATTGTTTTTTCTTTGTAATTGCAACAAATAGGTGTCCAAAGTGTGATCGGCTTTCTGAGGCTTTATGGTTCATTTAATTATTTTCCATTTTCTCCATTAATTTCGGGCGATCTGTCGTGAAAAAAAAACTTTTCAATGGAGTCTAATTATGAAAATTTTTCAGATATTAAGAGAAGATGTCAACTTTGTCAAACTATGCCATCAGATGGTAGCAGCATCTTATGTAGCAGCTCAAATAGTTTTCGTCCATGACAGGAAATGATTTCATTGGATCTTTCATGTGTACCTACCAGTGATGTAGGATTAAATGAACAGTATGAGTTTTCATCTGAAACTTCAAAATATTCACATGAGGAAATTAAGTCGTGAAAAATTTTTAAAAAAATCAAATTTTGTTCATCAAAATTTTCAAATTTTTGTGGAAATGTTTTTTTATTGCTTTTGACAATTTTAAGTTTTTTAATGGAAATCACTGGTACCTGTAGCCTGTCCTTTTCAGGAAACTCCTCTGGCAAGACTAGTTTGGTGTTGCGCAAGTAATCAAGGATGAACCGGAACAGATGTCCGTCTCTGTCCAGGAAGTACCTGCCCCTCGTGTCTCTCAGAGGGGGTGTCTTGCTCTTTCCAGAGAAGATGATTCCCAGCAGTGAAGTGTTCTCTCGGGTTAGAGTGGACAAAGCTGTCGTGTACACCTAGAGTCAAAAAGTTTGATTTTATTTGCTCTAATCGATTGCATGAACAATTAATTGCAATCTGGGTTTTTGATATTGTTAGAGCTTTTCTTAATGTCTTTTGAGAGGTGCTTTTTTTGAGGTTCTCTAAATAAGAAGTAGGCTCTCCAAAAAGGTACCAGTTTTCCGGGCTCTAATCTACGCCCGTTGCACACATACACACATTAAAAGTTTTTGGTTTTCATTTTACTCGACATCAGAAAACTTATGCCGGCATTTTTCCTTTCCACGTTAGAAGTGGTGTCTTACATATTTTCATGGCTAAATATGCGGTATAACCTTATAAGGTATGTTGCACAAATGTGAATTTAATTTGTTCATCTGGCTAAACTTCAGCTGTACATTTTGAGAACAACTCTGAAAGTAATTTTTGAAACGAAATGGAAAATAAATTGTGCTGAAAGTAGAAAAAGTCCCATTTTGATTTTTTATTGACGTTACCTGTCCTCCGACGTTGAGCTCAACTACAGATGGGAACTGAGTTCCAGCAATGTCCAATGTCTCGCCAGTCGTCTCGTCCTTGTTTGGATTTGGCGCCGCTGATTCGGACTCGGACCCGTTATGACTGGCCGACGACTTGGATCTATCTTCCTCTAAACCCATTCTTCTCTAAACATCAAGGTGAAGTTTTTGATGTTAGAATCGGTTTTTAATTACCATAAGTAAAGGAATTAAAAGTAATGGGGAGCGGTGGTGAAGTGGCTACGTCTCCGCCTCTCGAACGAAAGGTCGGATGATCGAGGCCCACCAGGATCCATTCTCGTTGCTTGAGGGCATATAAAGTAGCCATAAGATTGCATGTACATCTTAACCAGGGGTATAACAGCGTTTCTCCGTCAAAAGCTGAACAGCTCGTATGATCGTCGTTTCCCTTGTGATTAAATCGTCTAAAAATTATCCTGCTCGGGTCGACCCCGCTACATGTATGGGTTGCTTGGCATTTCAGTTTTTTTACTTGAGTAATTGGACGGGTGTCGTCTTTTTTTGCAACAAAGATATTTTGACTCCACTTTTTATCCCATTCACTTTTACCCTTTGCATGTTTCACTCCACAAAATACATCACCCTACTTAAATCTGATTAGTAGCAAATAATTCGATCCCTTCATTAAGAATACAGAAATTGACTCTTCCGACTTTCGATAATTTCGTGATAATTGAGTAAAAAAATGAATTAATTCAAAAGTTGATTGGTTTATTGTTAAAGACAAGTGGTTTTAAACCCAGGGTTTGAATGATGCAAGACTTTGAAGATTTACTTGTTTCCTGTCTGTCGAATAATTTTTAGATCGCTCTGTATAAAGAAAGAGCGAATTGATTTTTCCTTGTCCCACTCAACTTGAAGTATCAAATACACAGTTTTGTTTTTCATTAGTTGAAATGATGAAGTTGAGTTTGTCGACATGATGATACTTTAAAAGTGAAATCTTCCTGAGAAATCCAATCGTAATTGCGAATGCGACATCTCGTTTTTAATATTGAGAATGCTAAATTGAAGTTGATACCCTTTAATATTGAGAAAAACTTGGACAAGGCAGGGATGGCGCCAAAATTTCTTCATATCCTGAAAAATTGGATTTGATTTTATCATTCGCGAGCGGTATTCTAATATGAACAGCGGCATAAATACCCGTTTAACGCCAGCGAAAATTGATATTTTTGCAACTTTTTATTTGATCTTTGACTCCTAAATTTGTCTTAATTTTCAAAATTTTTATGAGAGTCGTTTGCTTTCAGAACAATTAAGTCAAATTAAAGCGAAAATTATCTTGTTTTTTTTTGTCAGTTAAGTTCTCCAATTTCAGTTAAAATGCTTCATAATTGCTATTTGAAGTAACATTTATTACTTACTCTTTGCTGTAAAAAGCTGTGATCTCAAATAAGATGGAGAAAAATGAAAGATATTCAAATATATTCAAATTTAATGAGAAAATTAGTATTAACTAAAATAAATGTGTAAATTACACATTTTTCTCGGAAGTTTAAATGTTAGTTCAAGCAATAGGTAAAATTGCTTCAGACTGTCACCAAATGGTAAATCTGAAGCAAAAAGGATGAAAAACTGTTAAGGTCTGATATGAATTCGGCTATAAATCAGCGTGTCAGTTAATGAAAAAAGAAACGGAGTTCAAATTTTTGAGGCTGGAAGAAATAATAGTATGGGAGAGCAGAGAAGACTTATTGGTAATATAGGGATTAGACTTCGATTTTGTTTTGGCTTATAAACTGCCTCCGGCTTATAAAATTTGAAATTTCCGGCCTCCCCTTGGTCTTTTAAGATTATTTTTTCTCCATGTCTAACGACGCTGGTCAAAATATGAGAAATTTTTGTGAAATAATTGTAAAAGAAACAGGGAATAGGTCCAATGAGATCAGTACGCTTTGTAAAAAATAATCAAGGAAAAAATTGGCGGAATCAATTATCACTTTTTTTTCTAATAAGCGAGTAGTAAAGTTTATTCGAACAAATCGATTTTATATTAAAATACAGAATGGCCGAAATATTAAAGCATTGATATACATAAAAAAAGAACAAGTGAGTTTAGAGTCTTGAAAATGCAAGTCTTGTAGAAGGTACTATCTTTGAAAATACCCTTTGCCTATTTCGTTGTTCTTTGACGCATGCTGATTTTGAAAGCAAAATTCAGCAATGTCTCAAAAAGTTACTAATGAACCATTTCGTAAGTAGTATAAACCTCTGAGATTGCTTAAAAAATTAGCCCTTTGAGCATTCTCCTTGTGTGAGCTCTGAATAAAAATGTAATGTTCAGCTTTGAAATCTGAAGTCCTGATTGAAACGAGAGAAAGGAAGCGACTTTTAATTCAGTGTCTTACCTTATTTCAACTACGCTGATTAATTCGGTAGTCAGAACAAAGAATGTGTCGTTTTTCTTCTTCGCTTGTGAAAGTAACTGCAGATATATTTCTACCAGCAAGTGGGTAAAATAGCCTGCCTTAGAAAAGAGAGGCTACTGTTAAAAGAACACGCGTAAGGTGATGTTAGTAGTAGCAGGGAATGAATTAAAGGGTTAATCCTGCGACGATCAGCAAGAAATGATTGCTCTAATTTGCACGCAAAAGAAACCTGAACCCAACCTAACCCCAGAATTTATGTCTTCTTTCTCTGTAAAAAGCCCTTTTTTCCAAAAAAAAATACCTCGACCTTCTTTATGTGTATATTTCATGTAAAGTTTATTACATTTGCGCGATGTTTTATTGCAGATTTTATGTTACCACTCGTCTAATTTGTGTAAAATAGGGTCCAGGTTTTTTTATTGCCAGACATTTGGGTGCAACGTAATAGAACCGATTGATTCCAAGAAATCAACTTCTATTTTTCAAGAACTTCACTATTATTATTAAATATAAACATTTTTTGCTCAAACTATTGAAAATGGGGAGGAACTTGTATTCGGGTGTGTTTTAATTTTTTTGTTGGTTTTCCACGCAAAATCAGGTACTATAAATAAGCGGAATGGATCGAGTGATGTATCAAATTCAAGCCCTTTCAGTTATCATTTGAACGACATTCAATTGAGTTTCCAAAAAAAATTCTCAAAGTTGAGAAAAACCGGCTTACAATTTTTTGAGTTTTAGTACAATTTCGAGCGAGTAAAGCGATCTAGTAACGTTTGTTATATAAAAATATTGGCAATTTAGGCTGAAAAACTTGATTTCACTACAAAGCGTTTTGACAGCGTCATTAAGCCATTTCTCTGCAAAAAATAAGGAACAATTTTTCATAGGAAAACTTAGGAAAGAGTTTTTTTTATTCATTTACTCGTTTATTTATTTTTTCAAGACAAATATAGTATAATATGCTGAATTCACTACACATTTTTATAGTTCTATAATCCCACCACGCAGAAGAAACGACGTTAATTTGAAGGTAAAAAGTTTTTTTTTGTAGTTTACGAATGTGTTCGCAGCATTCTGTGCTACTTGCACAGCAACCGGCTAGCCTTGTTTTTCTTTTTTTTGTTCTCGCAAATTCAGGTACCACAAAAAATCATCGGATTAGTAGAATGATTTATCATATTGAAGCCCTTTCTGTCGAGATTCGAACAATATGTCGAGAAAAACCAGTTTGAATTTTTCGATTTTAGGTCGAATTTCAAGCTAATAAGGTGAGCGTGCAGGCTTACCATGGCTTATTTATGCTTGATTTAAGCCGTGAAAACTTGATAACCTGAGTTTTTCTTGAGTAAATTTAGAAATTGGAGTTTTTAAGCGCCAATTTGGGAATCACTAATTTCAAAATTCTGCAAAAAAAAAATATTTTTGAACAGTTTGAATTTTTCACGATTTTTTCTTATCATTTTTCGAGTCGATTTTGTTCAAAAACTGTTTTGCTATTGGACTATTGACTACTATGACTAACGGATATGCCTAAGTTTTCTTTTTTTTCGTTCAGATGTTTTTATCGCATCACGTAGGAAAAACGGCAGTAAATTGAAAAAACTTTTTTTACGTATTTTGTAAGACTATGGCCATCCCTGTTTTTCGAAAGTAGCGTGAAGCTCCACTTCACCTGTGCTCGAGTATATGATATGATTTATGAAAAAGAGAGGCGGGGCTGAAATTGTAAACACAAGCAAAGAGCGACAAGCAAAAAAAAAGAAATTGCAGAAATTAGTGTGATAGAGGGACTACGGATACGCGGATTTTTTTTCCCAGAGTTTTTTTAATTTCAAATTGCGATTGGATTTTTTTGAAACTCAAAATTTATGAAAAAGACTGGTCGGAACATTTTTATATACTTGCACAGCAACCGATTAGTTTCAATTTTTTACGGTATTATTGAGTAGACAAAACGGGTGTTTAAATAAAAATACGACACGGTTATCCTGTTATTTGGTTAAGTTAATTGATAGTTTATTGCCGCTCTGTTACCTGATAAATCAAGTTGTCGGAGAAAACGTCAATTTTATGTGTGCAATTCAATAAACGGAGGTTGGAATCTGGAATGAATTTTCAGATAGTCACGATGAACAAAAATAGGTTAGCGGTGTTTTTGTGACAAAGTAAAAGGCTGGATTGGATATGAACTGTTTGATTGGTTTAAAATAGTTTGAAGGTGAATGAATTTAAGGTCGAGGGTTGATAAGTTCAGGTTTGATGAATTGAAATTATGGGTGTTCGGTACTAACAATAGCTTCGTATTTTTGTGAAGTTAAAACTTGAAACTGGGTTGAACGCAAAAATTGTGCAGATGAAATTAAGTCGGAGACTTTAAGAGGGATTAGCATAAATTCACTTAACTCAAGTCAGGTGGGCGGGGTAACTAGAAGGGCTTTGCGTGAACTAACTCAATTCATTTAGCACGGTGCTGCACGCAAAGCACAAAAAATGTTTCGATTTATTTCTACACTAAATATTCCTTCGAATAATAAATTGTAGTAGCAATAAGTACAGAATGCAACAGGCTTTGTAGAAAAAATAAATTTATCTACGTCAATTTGGACACGTCAAAAATCGAGGACTGATATTTATTTGCCCTTTCAAAGATTTTTTGAAAGAAGTGTTTTAATCTAAGACGTTGGTTTTCAAACACTCGAAGAAAAAGCCTTTTAAGTGCTTGTTTGTTTTCAGCGAGCGATTTTATTCGCAGGGACAAATCGTCTCCTAAAAGAAAAACAAAACACTAGAAAAGGTATCTTTTACTGATATACATTTTTTGCAACGTTAGCCTTTCATCTCGATTCATAAAATATCTGATCCATTTTAACTGGAATTTTTAAACACCTGCAATGGTTAGAATTAGTAATGAGCATAGCCGGAAAATCAACAGTAATTTATAACCTCCGTCAGGTTATTGGATTTCTATCTTAGAGTTATTTTTCTACACGATACTGGTAATTGTACATACAATTTCAATGCTCTTTTTCTAAAAGGAAGACATTTTAGCAAGAAATTTACAATTCATTGACGGAAAGTCATTGTGTTTTCCCCTTGTATCAAAGAGGGAGTAGTCTTTGACAAAAAAAAAACAAAGCAATTGTGGCGTCAAACATCAAAACATAATTTAGTATCTCTGCTTTCTTAAGTTCAGTTTCTTACTTGGTCATAGATGCATGGCGATATCACATTTTATAGTGCAAAAGTCGAATTTCTATCTTAGGGTTATTTTTCTACATGATACTGGTAATTGTACATACAATTTCAATGCTCTTTTTCTAAAAGGAAGACATTTTAGCAAAAAATTTACAATTCATTGACGGAAAGTCATTGTGTTTTCCCCTTGTATCAAAGAGGGAGTAGTCTTTGACAAAAAAAACAAAGCAATTGTGGCGTCAAACATCAAAACATAATTTAGTATCTCTGCTTTCTTAAGTTCAGTTTCTTACTTGGTCATAGATGCATGGCGATATCACATTTTATAGTGCAAAAGTCGAAAGTTTATAATGTTTTTTTTGTTTTTCTCGAAGAAGGGAAAAGTTTTCCAAAAATAAGTTGTTATTTTCAAAGGGTACTATTTTGGTACTATTTTATGAAAGTTAGTCCTGCTGGAAAACTTAAAAATTGTTTAAGGGCGTTTTTGGTGCAACGTCGGACAAAGTAAGTAAACGTGAGTAAACTTTAGACGTTAGCATCTGTTCTCTATTTTGCTTGTAACTAGTGTTGGCCGATCGTCAAGCGATCGTGGCACAAATTGAAGGGTGTGAGACCCCTATTCTACTAGTCGGAGTTTCAATGCCGCACTTTGCATAAGTTTGATTTGTATTTGGTGGCGTTAATGCTACACAGCGTTGGCAATTTATTAAATCTGTAGCTGCTTTATCGGTGGCGAGTGTTGGCAAAGTTTCAATGACCCATGGCGCAGATGCGAGGACATGAGATTCCTAATCTCGAGGACGGAGAATCCGACACAAAGAAAGTTTTTTTCACCGAAGGCTTATTTCCTACCTTTTCTTATTTCAATGTTTAGAGCTGCTTTTTTCGTTTTGTTGCTAGTGTTTTCGAAACGAAAAGTAACAATATTTTTTTGCTATGAGAAATTTGTTCGTGAATCTCTTTTGAGCCTTTTTCCAACACACAAACTTGCGAGAGCAAGTGACTTAACATCGGGAACTAAATTTTTTTCCCGTAAACACTTAGTTTTTTAAGCAGCGAGTCTTGCTCTCGGTTACCGGCCGGAACTTGTTTACTTTTTACCCTTGCGATAGCCGTTCATTTTTCTTTCGGCCTTTTATTTGTCTGCTTATGCTTTTTCGGCCTAATTGCCTCATCTAAGAATCGTTTTTTTTAGCAGTAAAAAGTTTAACTGCAATTATTTTAAGCATTTTAAAAATCCGGCCGAATCAAAGTTTGCTTTTCAATTTGTTGTAATTTTAACTGCTCGATTCGTTAAAATTCATTTTTTTTCATTGTTTCGTCTTTTTTATCGGCCTAATTAATATCGACTCAGTGGCGTTGTTACATTTTTGTGCGCCTGTGTGTGCTCTGAGGGGAAAATGGACTTAACAGTTTGTATAAGTTGAGAGTTTTTTGAATTCTTTTTGTCATAAAGGGTTTCTGCTCAGGTTTTTTCGGCTTTGTTACCGCTTGGTAACTATAGATTCAAATACTATCAACCGTCTGGCGTAGAGGTCAAACATTTTTGAAAGCGTAAAGGACCTTTTTTTTGAAAACTTAGTTTCTGTATAGCATTCCCAAAGCTCATTGTTGAGTTTCTAATGATGCAGGCAATTTTTTTCCGGATATTTTGGGCTTTTGTTGCAATTTCTATTGATTTTTTTTTCTCGTTTGATTTAACTAGTCATTCATATTTGTATCGCAAGTGGCGCGAAGCTCAGCTTCGCCTCTCCGTCCACTATGCACCTATGTATGTGTTTATTAGGCACTTAGCACAGGCACATTCCAGACAGTGCTATTTTTTATTAGGCACTTAGCACAGTGGTAAGGCGTTCACTTCGAAATCGTCAGATCGTGTATTCGATCCCATGCCATGGCAATGATAGTGTGTGAGGACAAGCTCTCACTTGACCTCCAGCTTCAGGTTAACCACAACCTGACCAAATTTGGCTGCAATAGTTGTACCACGTAAAAGTTCTAGACGCAAAAACACGGCCTTGAGTCGCGAAAAACAGCTTCACTCAGCAAAATAGCACTGTCTGGAATGTGGGGAGATAATACAAATGGACTATCCTCGACAGGACTGTTAAGGCCTACTGATAGCTCCTCTGCGATTCGCAGGAACTACAATTATTGTTATTAATAATCTTGAGTTACTATGGAACCTCGACACATTAGAGGACCCTTTTCACTTGGTCTAGAGTAAAGCACGCGAATTCGGAATATGATGTCTGGGTTTCGATCCGCACTGGGACAGTTTTTGAAGATCTTGTGAAGTTTACCTTGCTTGATTATGGAACCTGAACGTCATTCAGATCCCTCTCATTTGGTCTAAAGGCAAAGTACGCGAGTTCGGAACCTAAGGTTAAGGGTTCGAGTCGCGCCGCACGTGTTTTTAGATGTGTGGAAGTTATTTTTTTTTTGGAACACGTGAGTTGTCACTCTATTTTTTGTCAACTTATTTTTGTCAGCTTGCATCAATATTTTTAGTAGGTTATTTCAATTATGATTAAAATTCGTGCTGTAGATTTTTTTGGCCTAAATGTGTTCCTTTCATTCAGTATTGTTTTAGTTGCCTCGTTTTGCATCGTTGAGAATACTAAAATTGATGCAGTTGTAAAAAACGGGGCCTTAAAATTTGAATTTCGAAGTTTTAGATTAAATTTTTCTATGACATCTTTTTGTTTTCGGCTCAACTGGCGTTCATTCGAGATAAAGTGTTGCGAAGCTCCGTTGCGCCCGTGTGTAAAAATAAATAACCTGAAAAAAGGAAACTACTGTGCTACATGCATATGAACAGGTGATATGACTTATAATTTTCTGTGTAAGATAATCGTCAGATAGACTCGGGTGATATGTCAGTTTAAGGCCGTTTCAGTCGTGATTAGGTGGATATAAAAGTTTTCGAAAAGAGTTGAAAGGAAAACCGTTAGATATTTTTGCTTATTAGACTTACGAGTTACTGAATAATTTTTGCTGAAGTATGACGTTCATTGGGCCATATGATTTTAGCGTGCAAGCAAACATATTATAATCAATTAAGTAGAAGGAAAACAGAGCCACAAACTAATTAGCGACAAGTTTAAAACACAGAGATATTTTTAATTGAATCAATTTTTTCCATCTTTTGGGGTTTTCAGCGTCATTTCGTTTTCCTGAGTGCTTATTTTTCACCCTTGCGATTAGCAAGGGTATTGTAGCCGGGTTCTAGGCTTTTTGCTCCCTAAAAACCCTGCTAACAGAAATGAGATGATACGTGCTTCATAGTAAATTACAATCAAATGGCGGGTTTTGCATATTTAGCCTAAAGGTAACACCATGCTTGGGTCGACGAGAACGGTGCTTGGATTTATTCCAACCAGGAGTCGATTTTTTTCAATCAGGGGATTGTCAACTGGTATAAATTGATAAATTTTATTCATTGTGTCTCTCGACATGTTTTTAAACTGGATTTCTCTCGAGACAAAAGTGTAACAAGACTGCTCGTATCAGGGCGAAGCCCTGAATGTTCCGACTGCCTATTAAGGTTTATGGAGCAGTAATAACATTAACAAATTAAAAGTAATAAAACAAAATGAAATTTTTTTCTTCTAAAATTTGAAATTTTTTATGAAAATCATCCCCCCACACGCCATATAAAGTACAAAAGGATAGATTTCGCTACTTGTAACAAATCAATTATAGCAAATAAGCGTCGTTAAACCAATTTGGAACGATTTCTAAGACGGATTAAATCTCCGCTTACGCGTTAATAGCGCGAAATATATCGCGCGTTAATTGTCCCAAAATGGCAATCTTTAAACCCCCATAACTTTACGAAAAATGATCACAGGTGAAATATCTTTTCAAATTTGAGCCCAGGACAACAATACCTTTCGAATGATATAAAGAAATTCAGTCAAAAATGGCTAGTTAAAAACTCGAAATTTGTCTGAAGAAAAAAAACCCACCCCGAGCACAAATATTCCATTACTTTCGTATCGAAAGTCGGAACAATAATTTTGGTTGATGTTCTGTTTCATCTTTTCAATTATTTTTTTTTCTGATTCAGTCGCTTTCGGTTAGCTATGCAGAGCTTATGCGCTGTATCTCAAAAGGTACGAAGCTCCGCTTCGTATCGTATTAATTATGTAATATTGTTTGAAAATTTCATGGCGCTAAAAACAGTTTTCAAAATAAATTTACCATAGATGCTAGAAATTGCTTTAAAAATAGCTAGTAATTGCTTTTTTTTTAAAAACTTTCCTAATTTTCGGTTAAGCTGTTGGGCGGTTTGGTTTCCACTGGGAATGAATGAGAAATGTGGCTGAGTGACGGTTTGCTATGAAGTAGTTATTTCAATGGCTTTGATTTATTTGAAAGTTAAAGTAATTTTCTCTTAGTTCTAAATAGAACAATCTAATACCATCGCGAAATTATTAATTCAATTATATTACTCGTGAATAAGTCTAATCCAATTTTGCCATCAACAAGACCTCGACAAATTGATTGAGAACGACTTTCCTTTGAAATGAAATTGAATTGTCGATCAAAGCTTGATTAACACACTGGACAATACACAACACCGGGTCATTAAATTCACGATCAGCTGGATCCACTCACTGAGAAGTTTGAAATGCTGCTACTAAAAGCCATTAAAGACACCATGAAACGAATCCTGTGGCCATTACTTTCCAGCAACAAACAGAAATTTCTTTTAAGATTCTGTTGGCGACTTTTTGTAGTGCCGTTAATTTTCATTGCCTTATCTATATGCTGAGATGAACCTTGAAATGCTTTTTATGTTGCTTCATTTAAAAATGAATTGGAAGCAAAAGGCTCAAATTAACATACTGAATAATAAACAGTTTTTGATTTTTGGCTGTGAGCACGCGTAATATCTTTGATGATTATTAGCATGCCTATGTAAAGAACACAGTTGACGCAATCGCGATTTTAATACCTCCATTCAAATTTGAAATTTTGAATAGAATTCTCTCTGCCGACTACTTAATCTGGCAAAAGTCAATTTTGAATTCCATTCACAAATCAAGTGATTTTAAAACTAATCAAGTGTCAATGCACTAAGTAAAGTATTTAGGTCGTGTTATTTTTTCTTGTCTTTTCTTCTGTACAACGTCTTTAGAGTTGCTAATTTCAAATTTGGGTTTTAGCTAAAGCTTGATTTTAAAGTATTTTCAGATTCATTTGCTAATTTCAAGAGTGAGCCAGCAAGTGTAGTCTCATATTACGAAGTTACTTTTTTGCGAGCCAATTTCAATGGCACGTTTACTGCATAGTATTGGCATTTTAATTACATGTGTTCTCCAATTTATCACTGGCTTGTGTTTGCATTCTGTAAGCATCAGTAGAACAGATGTGTAGGGCAGTCCTTGGAATCTTGGTTGTCTGATAACAGAATCGAGTCCCGTTGAGGTCATTGCTTTTTAAAACTCATTATTTTTGTCTGTTTTCCTGACCTTTTAATAGGTACTTCTTGGCTTTTTTTCGCTTGTTTGCAATGTTTCGCCTCCCTGTTAATAGTTAAGTTGCGCTCTCCAGTATCCAAAGTTAAAATGGAGAGAAAATGACATTGTATCAACAATTAATTCTAATTTTTGATTTCACATTGAAATAAAAAATTTTGTTATTGATTCGGTTTTAAAATTTTTCGGTTTTTTATCGAAAATTGTCAGCCAATAAAGTTAACAAGACCTTCAAGATCATGTATCTTTGTTTGAAAGAGTTATTGGGTTTCTTGAGTTCCTTGACACTTTTACAAGCAAAAGTGTTTCATTTGATTAGGAAGCTGTTTAACTCAAGTATGTCAAGGGCCATTCTCATGATAGAAGACCGAATGAAGGAAAAATACCAACCAATTAGAAATTTCTTCAACTGTTACAAGTTTCCAGGTGGTGAACGGTGTATGGAGTAAATGAAGAGTATAACAAGGATAGCCGGTTACTGTGCAAGTAGCACAGAATGTTCCGACCATCGTCTTAAAAGAATACAACAAAAGAGTGTCCGTTTTTTGGCGTGGTGTGAAAAAGGATCATAACGAAAAACTAGAGATTACGTTTTTTTGACAGTCATTGTACACTAAGCAAAATGGAAAACATTGTTCGTGGAAAATTAAAAAAAAAATTGAAATTTCAGTTTTTTTTTTATAATTTTTTTTTGAACTTTTTGATTTCAAAAAAGCGCTTAAATCTCGAAAAAAAACTATCTCACTCGAACAGTTTTTTCTCAACACTGAGGAAAATTTGTGAAAGTTTGTTAATATCGTTCGAATCACGACTGAAAGCGCTTTAATATGATATATCACTCGACCGATTCGCATGCTTATTTGTGGTACCTGATTTTGCGTAGAAAAGAAAAAACTAAAACACACCCGAAAACAAAGTTCCTCCCCTTTTTTCAAATAGTCAGAGCAACAAGACAGCTCATATATCAAGTCGAAGCCCTGAATGTCCCGGTTGCACTTCAATGTCAAAAAAAAATTTGTTTGATTATTTGACGAAATAATCGACAAAGAAAGTTTTTATTTTTGCTTCAGTTTATCACCTCACATGCTATGTAAAATAGAAAGGACGTGTCTAGCTTCTCGGGTTGTTTTAATAGGTCTAATATGCTGGCATCATTTCAATTTCAAATGAATTAATTTGCCGCTTACTAGTGTGATAAGACCACAATTTATCGTGCGTTAATTATTCCAAATTCGTCAATTTAGCATTTGTCAACAAACCCCCGTGTCTTAGGAAAAACTATTTTTGGTTAAAAAAATCTTTTAAAAGCTCATGACAACAGTTGCTTTCAGATGGTATAAAAAATTTACGTCAAAAACGCTCTATTAAATAGTCGAAAATTGACTGAATAAAAAACACACCAAGCATAAATATTCCGCACTTTCTTCGAAAGTCGGAACAATTATCGGAATGTAATAAAAAATTTCTCCCTGTAGATTAGTGATAACACCCAGACGTTTTAAAAAATAGTTTGTTTTTGGACTGACTGCCTGCTTGCAAAATGTATGAGCCCGATTGCTCTTGTCTTTTCACTTGTGAGAGCGTGTGACTTCTCTGATTTTGTATTCAATCAATAATCGTTTTAATGCTCTGATTTTATTGCTGTCCCGAAGTTTCATGATTTTTTTCTTGTATTAGTAGAAATTAAATGTTCATTCTATTGCAACGCATGAAAAATTGGCCAACAATTGTGGAAAATTATCAGAAAATTTTCTTCAAATTATGTTTCTCGTTTTTTTTTTGGAAATTTTTAGTTGACAATTTCTTACGAAAAGAGGATTATTCTCTTTTTTTACAGCTAACGATTGCTTACTAGCTACCGAAAATTTAAGTCGATCCGACCATGTTGCTGTTGTAGCCCCGTTGAATCTTGGCGACATTGGGTTCATTTATTTCGGTTAATAAGCACTATGTTAGTTAAATGCTAGCTATGATATTAATGTTTTCAGATGTGAAATGTCATTTGTTGACACGAAGATTAAACTGCTGTTGAAGAGAGTTCCCAAACCACTGCCGGATAATTACAACCTAGTAGCTGATGTGCGCAGCTCCGAGCCATGCTCAAAACTGCTGGACTCGCTTCAGATGCGAATAGCTTTGAACACATTTGAGCAAGCTACAGTTAAATTTCCAAATGGAGATTGCTCAGTGGTAAATCCAACAGGTCAGTTGATACGAATTTTTCAGGCGGGGGGGGGGAGCTGTAGCGACTTTAATGCGTGCCGCTTGGCAAGAGCAATTAAAGTAGTAAATCACTGAGTTTCAATTGCAAATGTGACAAAACAAACTCAATTCTAATTGCGCTAATAGCAACAGTCTAAATTATTGGCGTTCCAAAAAAGTTATTGGGGTTCCCAAAAAGTTTCAACAATCAAGCAGGCAGATTAAGGGCGTCATCTAAAAGACGAAAAGTGTGCCAAAGTTATATACCATACCCTACCGCTATCAAAAAGAAAAAAGAGTAACAGTAAATGGTGCCTAAATGCCCTCGAAAAAAAAACTTCATTTGTTTTTTTTCGGGCCACTAAAAGTGGCGATGAACAATGAAAAATTTGTCTTCAAGTTTTCCATTTTTACCTTTTTTTCTCGCAAAAGCATTTCTCACACAAACAAACGTCAGATGGCGTCGAGTGATATATCATATTAAAGTCCTTTCAATAGTGATTTAATCGATACATTTTCAAAAAATAGGTCCTTAATTTAGAGAAAAACCGCTTTGAAAGTTTTTACAGTGAAGAAGGGTAAGTAGAGCGAGAGCGTTTGCTTAAGCTATAAAAAGTTTTCTTAGTTTTATTTTTTTCATTTCGCTTTTTCGGCACAAAAATGTTAGAATCTGCAAACAAAAAGTTGGCGGGTTTTAATTTTCTCAACTTTGTTGGTAAAAATTGTGCACGGATTATTGTATTCAATTGAAGCCTAAATAATTGTATATTTTGTTTTTATTAAGAGTAATCAACGTAGTGTATGAACGGAGTAAGAGTAATTATCAGATTTACCAGCAAAATAAAATTTTCATGTATTGATCCAGTTTTCTCACGCATGAGGTCAAGTGAAATTTTATTTTAATGTAGTCAAGATTCGATCGAATTTTACCCTTGCGAGCAAGTTTCTTGTAATCGGGAACTAGACTTACTTTCCCCATAAACAACTTCTTTTACTTTAAATTGAACAGGCTGTATTTGAACCCTACAAACTTCGAGGTTCTTTACCACTTGGACTGGAGGTAACTTGATTGCTTTTGCAACCTAAGGTCTGAGGTTTGAGTCCCGGCTGGATCTTGTTTTTTTTTCAGCATTAGGTGCCACATCGCTGATTTTTTTGTGCTATAAGAAAAATTATTTTGAACTATTTCCAAATTTGTTCACCGATTTTCAAAATTGGGGTCTAATTGGAAAGAACGATTGCTTCCCTGTGTGCCTGCTTTATCGTCTAGTCTCTCTTTACTTTGTCCCACAGTCTACCGCCTTCGAAAAAGTCTGTAAGGGAATATTTGCCCCATATATATTTTTTTCGTTTTCTCAAAAACTAATCTCCCAGATCTGAGATTCTGGTTTCAATGGAAATGACGGGTTGTAGAATGCTCCCCTGCATAAGCGGCTAGAACCACTTTTTCTAACAAAAAAAAAGTTATGACCCTCGGAGAAGTCAAATTTTGGTTTTTGACCGTTTTTCAAACTTTTCTCAAAAACACCTTCTCAAATGCGGTTTTGGTTCAATCCAATGAACGGGCTGTGTGAAACTCCTTTGCATACGCGATTACGACCAATTTCTAACGCAAACAGTTATGGCCCTCGGAAAATTCAAATTTTTGCCTTTTTCTAACTTAGACTTGGAAGGGTAGTTGCAAAACTACCCTTCTAAATCTAAGACTTTGGTTTCATGCGAAATTTCAAGTTGTGTGAATTTTTTTCCGCAAGTGTCTACGTTCTATTTTTTTTACACAGAAAGCTATGATTCTCGAAAATGTCAAATTTTTGATTAATTGACAAAAGGGTAGTTTTCGACAAAAGTCAAAAAACTTCCAAAATACTTCTGTCGAAAACTACCCTGCCAATATTCAGGTCAAAAAATACCTTACCAATTCTCAGGCGTTCAATCGAAAAACGTGGTTTTGGGTATCTTCTCTGCTCAAGCGGCCATGTTCCAGTTTTTTCTTAATAACTACCCTATCAAATCTGAGATAAAGGGTTCAATCGAAAGACGGTTGCGAGAAATTTGCCTGTAGAAGAAGCGAATCCTTAATTTTTGTAAGAAAAGTGTTGTCCTTGGGAAAATTCCGTTATCTTAAAAATTTTTGCTCTTAATTATTTTTAATAGAGAAACAACTAAGATTTTGAGCTGATTTAAATTTTTGAGTTAATGTATTACATACCGCATCAGTAGAACAATTTGAAGAAAAAAACATTTTAACTTGTACATCTAGCTTTAGCTGGGCCCTAGTTACCTTTATCGAGACATGCGAAAAATGTGTTTCACTTATGCTTTTTTTTGTTTTTTGATAATATTTTTATGCTTGGTTGTATCGTAAGTTGTGCAAAGCTTCGCTTTGCCTCTGTGTCAAAAGTTATGTCTAGAACCAAAACTATTGTTTTTTTCTTTTAGACTGAAATGTCATCCTTCATTTTGATTGACACTAAAATATGCTTTAAAAAATTATCATACGCCACCGAGGCTAACATTAAGCTACATTTTAGTGCTTGTCGGCACAAGTAAAAATTGGCAAAGTTTAAAGTGGTCGGAGTTTTCTGTGATAACTACAGGAACTGGCTATTCTTTTTTATTGCTCTCATTGCTTAAACAATTTTTTTTTCAGTTCTGTTGAGCCCTCATTAGTAAGAGTCGATGAACGTAAAAAGACCCTTATATAGGTCCTGGCGTTTTTTTCAGGAAAGGCTTGAGATAATCTGATAACTACAGAAGTGCATTCATGCATATTCAAATCCATCTGTTAGGAAAATTGCACTCCAGTTTTCTCAAGTGAGTTATTTTTTATCAAAAAAGTCCTTTTCACAAACAGTTCTTGAAATTCAAAGAGTCTATATATTTTTTTCTGTGAAATTTTTTGTCCAAAAAACGGCTTTTTTTCTGTTAAGGTTCCTCCAAATGGTTTTCCTCGAATGGATAATGCTTAAGTAAAAGGTATAGCGTGAGAAAACTTGTTGATAATCAAAAACCACATTTTTAAGGCTAGAATGTTCTCTGCGGCCTTGCGCAGCAAACAGTTACTTACTAATGTCAAATCAAATAATAACCTATGAATTACATCAGGCACGTGGGGAGATATGGGATTGAAAGATGGCCTGGAGTATCTACTAGAGGTCAGAGGTCAAGCTATGGACTTGGAAGTGAATGCTGGCGCGGACTACACGCCTTTGAATTTGATGTCAGACAAGGAGTATGATGAGAAAAAGGGAACTGTTCGAGATTTCCTGAAGAGCAACAAATTGGGCAAGTTCAGTGAAGACTACCAAGAGAAGAAGCAGAAGGAAATGGAAGAGCAAATGAACTTGTACGAACAACTCAAAGATAAAGTGAGTATTTTTTTAAGAAAGTTTGTAAGCCTCCGTTTCCTCTAAAATTGTTACCTAGTTTTTTGTTGAAAAATTGCTGTGTGCTGGGTGAGCATTCATAATTTAGTTTAAAGTTGAAATGTTTAAAGAACACTTGGTGAAATTTTTAAAGGGATTTAAGCTAAAGAAGGTTAAGTTTTCTAAGATTTGCAAGTTGATTCAAACTGGTTTGCGGTTTTATTTAATTTTCAGTCAAATGCGTTTACTGTTATTCGAGAAGCTATGATTATTAAAGTATATAGCACACTCTAGTCAGTTGGTTTGTCTTTGAAAAAAAAGGCTATGCCCCTTAAAATCCGTAAAAATCGAAGTATTATGTTGGGATTTGACCTTTTAATTCCAGGCTGGTCAAAGAGTTGAATTAGAAAACAGTCTGCGAGGAGAGCTGAAATACATCGGGGAAACTGACTTCGCCTCTGGCTTCTGGGCTGGCATCGCTCTAGATGAACCGTACGGAAAAAATAACGGAACGGTTGCTGGCCGAAAGTATTTCACGTGTACAGATAATTACGGGCTGTTTCTGAAGTTGAACAAATTTAAAGTTGGTGATTACCCGCCTATTGATGACGGACTTGACGATGACCCCGAAATTATTTGACGATCAAATAGAGTGAGGATCCTTCGGGTGCTGAATGTCTTGCAAATAATGAATTTGTCGGTACTAGTCTGATAGATGGGTGCGTCAGTTATAAGAGATCAAGTTAACATCCTCCAACCCCCTGTTCTGATTTCAAATAGAAACAGAAACATGAATTATTTTATTGCGTTCACAAAATGTGACGCCGCCGCCACCACAAAAGAAATATGTTTTTATTCCCTTGCAAAAGGAAGGGAAATGCTATTGGAATAATTCGTATAACGTTTTAAGCATTGAGAATTGAAACGACTATTCTCATTCAATGCGAATATTAACGATTCCTCTCGTAAAATACGAGCATACGAAACCTTCTTCTCGTAAAATACGAATGTACGAATAGAGAATACGAAGTTAAGAAGTAACTTCTCATTTGATACGAAAAGTGGCGTGATTTCCCCATCTGAGTATAAATAGAAGCTCAAAACTACGGGAATTCATTCCCAACAATATCTCTTCTAACACCAACGCCACTCTCTTCAAACCACCCCCAATCAATCTCTAAAAAATATCTCCAATCTCACCCTTAAAATAAATATAGAGTCAAAAGGCAACTAGCTGTAAATTCATACTAACTTCTTTTTTAATAAAATATTTCTCAGCGAATTTTAGATTTACTTTCTAAGATAGAAAGTAGAAAGGACCCTTTATTCCTAGCAAGCGTTTTGTCCGACGTCTATAGTTTTGCTAGCGTAATAAATTGGTGCGACCAGTGAGGCACACCTTCTAAAAATTCGCAAAAATTGCTAAAGTCTCAAAAAGAGATAAAAAAGCAAAGAATCCAATTCTCAAACTGGAGAATTGTTGAAATTTCTCTTACAAATAAAGAGAAGTAATAAATTTCCAAATCGGAAATTTAAGTTTTCTAAACAAATTTATAAACTTTTCTATCTTTCTTTTTAAAGTTTTAAACTAAATATAAAATGGCTGATACCCCAATATCCCATCCCAACTTGTCTTTAATGACATTTTCGGGAAACGATCCGAACCAAAATGCTACAGCATTTTGGAATTCAGTTGAAAACAAAATTCTTTTCTCATTAGGTCAAAGACCTGCTGATAATGATGCACGACGCAGCTATGATAGCAGACAACGATCCCTATTCGGATCATTGTTAACTGATACATCTCTTGAATGGTTCAATGATAATGTAACCAATGCTACCACATGGGCACAACTCAAAGATCTCTTCCTAAACAGATTCACTGACGGACGAGATCAATTCAAACATAGAATTGATGCTGAAAATGCAGCTCGCCAAGATGGCGAATTAATAAAAAATTATTTCCACAGAATCAAATCTTCTGTAGATAGAGGATGGCCCGAAAGTATTGATGTAACCGTTCATGCTACTGAAGATGCTCAAAATGCTGAGAGAACTATACAAACCAGACAAAGAAGTCAAAAATATATTGATTTCTCAATTAAGGGACTAAGACCTCTAGCCCTTAAACAAAAAGCTCATGAATACATGATAGAGCATCCAAATGCCAATTGGGATCAATTCACAAATCATGTAATCACTAAGGATCTAACATTCATTGTTGCTACTGATCCTGCTAATAAGTCAACAACGGATAAAATAACTTCATTAGAAACTCAAATTAAAGAACTAACTAAATTGATCAAGAATCAAGAAGTTAGTGCAATCAATGATCAGACTTCATTTCAACGACGTCACCCTGACATCAAGGGAAGACCTAATAGTACACGATTCTGCGAATATTGTAGAATGAATGGACATTCTATATCTAGATGATCAAAAAAGCAAGTTCAGGACGAAGTAAATAAGTTGCGGAAAGAGCTCACAACAAAAAATGAACGAAGAGTTTCATTTGAAACTGATTATAAACGAAATCGAAGACCGAATAACTTCCCTAACCAGAGTAACCCTAACCCAAGTAACCGGTTTTGGGATAACCAAAACAGAACTACTAACAATTCAAATCCTAGCCAAAATAACTATGGCATTCGCCATAATTATAACTATAACGGAAACAATTTCCAAAAGGCTAATGCACAATCGTCTTTCAATAACAAAAGACCCCAAACCTATGATGATAGGTATCCCAGAGAAAACAAATTCAGAGAAAATGAACAAGTTGCTAAACAGTTCTACGACCAAGAACATAGGCAATTCAATAGTAACCCTAGAGGTAGACCATATAACACTGGAAGCTATAATAGCAATAACAGTCGAGACTCAACGCGATCTCAATCACCAAATTTTAGATCGAATCAAATACAGTCTGAAACTACCCACTGGGTTGAGGAAGAAGTCAATTACTGTGATGCTATCACTGATTTCTTTCCTTTAAACTATTAAAGTCTCCGAAACCAAGCGATGATAGTAATCCTAAATCAAGGATATATCTTAGCTTATATCATTTTGCCACCGGAGACAAAAACAATAATAGTGGACTTGAAATTGAATTCATGATTGATCCAGGATCAACTTGTAGTATCATAAACTACCCAACTTATCAAGAATTGGAAAAATTAGGTCAAAAAATGACAATTTACCGATCCAAAATTAAAGCAAAGACTTATAATGGATCTGATATACGTTTGTTTGGCCATACATCTATTCAATCTTGTTTCGACACTGATGGAAAATATCCATCTAACCACAAAGTGTGGATAACTGAAGAAATAACTGCTAATCTGTTAGGAGTAGACTTTTGTCATCTCTTCTTAAAAGCTCTCTACTTTGATATCCCCGCAGTTGAGCTCAATTCAAAAGGTGTAATATCCTACGGGTTGATGAACAACGATAAAGAATATCCTAACGTTTCAAAAATTGTCTCAATTAACTTGAAAGAACCCTTGTTCATTCCAGCACGCTCTACATACTTATACAAACACTTGGCTGAACCAAATTCATACTTCGAAAAAGGGACTACTTTCCTGCCTCATAAAAATACAACCAAAACCGAATTGGTTTTCATTAATACAGTTTGTACTCAAATTGAGCAAAGCCTACCTATCCTAATTGAGAATCAGAAAGATCATCCTGTCACACTAAACAAGTGTGTACTAGGATATGCAGTAACTGATATTCAAGGAGACGAGGATAAAATATTTGCTATCCACGATTGTGATGAGTTCACCACGAGAATTTTAAACGAAAGTTCGGAATTCGATAGCTGTTTCATGCTGAACACTGTTGTCAATACAACACAGGAAAGCAATACTCAATTATCCGGCCCCTGTCTACAATATGTAGACTTCAAAAAAAGGTCCATATTCGAATCGAATATGCCCATTGCCCATACAATCTCTGCAGATAGAGCAATGAAAAAAGGATTTGCTGAATCAATTAGCAAAAGGTATCCTGAGCTACGACACTTTTGTAACTCAATACATGCTAACATTAACGATATTCTCATCTTCACTGATCCAAAATCTGGACAAATCATATATAACCTGATTACCAAACAGAGGTACTTTCAGAAACCCACTTCCGACGCTATATTCAATACCTTGTCCGAAATGAAAGATCATGCTATAGCAAATAACATTCGATCTATCGCAATGCCCAAAATTGCTTGTGGCTTCGATAAAATGAATTGGGAAGAAGTTTCCAAAATCATTGTCGATGTATTCCAACATTCTGGAATTACTATATTTGTCTATGTTTCAGGACAAGAAATCAAGGACATGTCTGCCCTTGAAGTGTTTGATACAGAGAATGTATCAGAAATATTTGAACAAATTGGTTCAGATATAGTCAAAGTATGCAAAAATGAAAACGAAATAGCAACTGACTTTTCTAATGATGCAAAGAACCTTTGCAGGCCTCCCTTGAAAGAACAATTTAAAAAGTACCGAAACAAAGAACATAATGATCGGCTAATTGCCTTTCTAGTCAACGAAACGTTTACCCAATACTCCTCAATTGATAAGGACAATAGTAGTACTTTGGAAAAAATTGAAACTACTATTAAATTTTTATCTGACTTCGATTTCACACAAAGTGATATATCGGATGATGAATTTGCAGATCTAATTCAAATGCTGATAGAGGATCAAGATGTTTATTCTCATCACAAATATGACATTGGAAAAACGAAGCATAAATTCCATATACCACTCAAAAAAGACGCAACGTTTAAAAAGCAACGGCCTAGTAAAATCCCAGTCCATCTAAGAGATAAATTGGACAAGTTAATGGATGAATTAATCCAAGCAGGCATAGTCAGAGAACTAAATGAAAAAGATGATATGAACTCATGGTTCGTAAATCCAGTCATCATTCTTCCAAAAAAAGACTACGTTAAGTTAGTCTTGGATGCTAGGTATCTAAACTCAATCACAGATACTAGCAATTGTAGTTGGCCATTAGAACCACTACAAGTTCTCATGACCCGAATAAACGGATCATACTTCACAAGTAGTGATCTCTCTTGCGCCTACCATCAAGTACCTCTAACAGATGAGGCCCAGAAATTAACAAGCTTTATTGTAGGAGGTAGACAATATACCTACCAAGTTGGTTTCTATGGCTTGAAACCACTTTCAAATTTCTTCAGTAAACTAATGAGATATGCCTTCGGACCCCTCATTAAAGAAAAAAAAGCAATTACTTACATAGACGACACTCTGTTACAGAGTCAAACTAAAAACGAAATGTTTGGCACAATTCGAGAATATCATTCTCTTTTACGGAAGGTCAACTTAAAAGCTGCCCCTGACAAAACCTTTTTCTTTCTAAGAAAAGTTAAATTTTTAGGCCACGTTGTCTCTAAAGATGGTCTTTCCCCAATCGCTTCACGAATTGATGACATAAAAAAATTGAAATCCCCTGAATCAAAAACAGTAGTTCTAGGAGTAATAGGTGTCATGGGATTCTTTAGCACATACATCATCAATTTTCATGTGGACGCAAAATGTCTATATGAACTGGCAAATAGTAGTGATAAGTTTCAATAGCTACCATGCCATGAAGAAGTTTTTCAAAAACTGAAAGACAAATTCTGTCATGACATTTTAAATGCCATACCTAATGTAAACTACCCATTCCACATTCACGCCGACTCCTCAAATGTAGGAACCGGGTGTATACTCATCCAAGACTTTCCTGAAGGGAAAAGAATTGTTTCTGCCAATTCTCGAGTCTTTGATAAAGCTGAGCAGAAAATGTCTACTCAACATCGTGAATTATGTGGAATAATATCTGCTTTGCAAACCTATGAATTCTACATTATAGGTTCACCCTTTCCTCTATACCTATATTGCGACCACAGACCTATTCTCTTCTTATGGTCCAGAAAAGGACAACTTTCTCATAGATTTTTCAAATATCAAGTCGTATTGACAAAATTCAGGACCGGATACTTGAAGACATAACTCCGGTCCATAAAGATCATGAATTCCATGGGCGTTAGATTTGCCCCTTTTTCTACTAATCCGTCGTAGATTTCCACCCTTCTCTCGACTTCCTTGTCCTCCTACAATTCCATCTAGTTTAATTGGCAAATTTAAAAAGAAATAAAAACACTAAACCATTTAATTGGCCAAACTAAATATTTTTTAAATTCTTTTTATTGGCCTTTTCTTTTTTTTCCCTTTTTCTACTTTATAAATATTTCATTTGTAATAAACCACAAAACACCAAAAATAACATAATAACAATTAGATTTTAAAATAACTTTTATAAATATAAGACTTAATATCGGTATACGATTTCACTAGTTTGACTGCCGCCATCATAGATATCAAAAATTGCATAAAGCAAAACGAAAAGTCAGAAAGAAACAAAAAAATCCTTATCGTGAAGAAAAAGGATTAAAAGCCTATATCAGGCAGTTTGAATTATTATTCATTGAAGACCAACATGATCTTCTATGTATTAATGAATATAATGATGACTATACTAAGAGTCCAAAAATTTGCTTACCCATCTCCCTAGTGCTAAACTGCTTTGAGTTAGCTCATAAGCATCCTCTTAGCGGTCACCACGGCGAAACAAAAACTTTGGAAATAATCAAAAGATATTTCTATTGGCTCGGACTCTATAAATGGGTCAACATGCTTCTTCATGATTGCCTAGAATGTCAGAAAAATAAGCCAAAACGAAAAGACCTGAATGAAGCTCCATTACAACAATGGAGAACAAATATGTTATTCAGTACTCCACAAAGATGATAACATATTCGAAAACGATTGCTATCCAGTCATTGCTCAAGTGCAAGGCGGAAAAAAGAAATGAATCAACATAAGTGACAGAGGAGACTTCAGCATTGAAGATGCTCCAGAATATTTTGAAGAATCTTGTAGTGCGATTCAGAATATAACAGATTTCTTTCGATTTGGCAAACAAATTAACCAAATCAAACGACTATCTATACCAGATATAAACAATGAAAACATTTATGAAGAAATTCCAGATGAAGTATCTGCACTTGATGATCCTTTGGAAAATTCAGAATGGCTTGACTTATATGAAGGCAATGTTGAGAACAACCTTCTCAACGACCTGGTTAAAGCAAAAAATGGTTTTGCAACCAAAACAAGATCTTTGAGGTTAATTGAACCCCTAAGTCTCCAATCTGAAGAGAATAAATCAGATTCTCTTGAACTGATAGCAAAAATGACCGACTTTGCTAAAGAAGCAAATTTAGACGTTGAAACAATTATGCAAGAGCAGTGTAACGATACTGTAATCATAGATATCAAAAATTGCATAAAGCAAAACGAAAAGTCAGAAAGAAACAAAAAAAATCCTTATCGTGAAGAAAAAGGATTAAAAGCCTATATCAGGCAGTTTGAATTATTATTCATTGAAGACCAACATGATCTTCTATGTATTAATGAATATAATGATGACTATACTAAGAGTCCAAAAATTTGCTTACCCATCTCCCTAGTGCTAAACTGCTTTGAGTTAGCTCATAAGCATCCTCTTAGCGGTCACCACGGCGAAACAAAAACTTTGGAAATAATCAAAAGATATTTCTATTGGCTCGGACTCTATAAATGGGTCAACATGCTTCTTCATGATTGCCTAGAATGTCAGAAAAATAAGCCAAAACGAAAAGACCTGAATGAAGCTCCATTACAACAATGGGGACAATTAGAAACAATCCCAATGAAAACGATCCACATTGATCATAAAGGTCCACTCAGACCATCAAGTCACGGCAAAAACTTTTGCTTAGTTGTGGTAGATGCCTTCTCTAGATATCTTCAAGTCTATCCATGCACCCATGCAGACTCTAAGGAAACCATTAAGCTCTTAGAGAAATACATCACAACATTTGGTATTCCACAACAAATTATTCATGATAATGGAAGTGCATTCATGAGTAATGACTTTGCTCATTGGTCCTCTGAATTGGGAATAACCCTGAGGCCAAGAACTACTTACTCGCCTTGGACTAACGGAAAAGTTGAAGTCCAAAATAAACATTTAACCCAGTGCTTTCGACATTTCCTGAGTACCTCAGGCTCAAACTGGTCTGAATTAACAAATAAATTTGCTTTTGCACATAACACCGCCATTAATTCAAGTACAGGTTACACTCCATATGAGATTGTCTTTGGCATAAAACCTCAGGTTCCCCTTAGCCTTAAATTAGGCCTCTACCGCGACTAAAACAAAAGATGTACCTCTGAATTTTGCGCTGGTCTCGAAAATCATGCTCATACCGAGCATAAGTCAAACAATGAGACCATAGATAGATTTCTAAAAAATCAAATTTCCGCCGAAATACTAAAAAGGGAAAATGATTTTAAGTTGATTTATAGTAACACCTATACCCATTGCCGCCGCATCACTAATAAGGCCCACATGTTCCGAAATCAATTTAAATTAGGACGGCCTATAAAAGAAGGCACAAAAGTGTTACTAGAAAATAGATCCAAACCACTATTGAAAAGTCAAAAGCTTTTGAATTTGAGATCTGGACCTTACACCGTAATTGAAAAAATCACGGAAGTAACATACGGAATTCAAAATGATTTCACTAACGAAAAAAAGATTGTCCACCGCAATCATATTGTTGAATACTTTCCTAAAGAACAACAAATGCCCAAGCTACTACAGGAGTACTCTAATGATTTATTTTCAAGTGATTTTTATGATCATATAACAAATCATCAAATCGACTCTTTCAATAAACCTAAACAGGTTGAAAATCTACAATACCAGTTTTGGCCAGTAGTCAACAATGGTTATCAGCAAATGACTGATCATACCCCTACAAATGAGGATCAAAATAAAACCATTGTTCATGAACACTCATTAGATTCAGGCAGAGAAACCATGCATTTAAGAACTTTGTTCGATGCGACTGCGATTGACCAGAATCTTAGACCTATTCGAAGTTCAACCCCCTATCCTGTTGATAAAACCCCTAATCCTTCAACTAGTCAATCTAGTAGTTATGGCCACCGCCGCCTACCTAGCCGCAGTATAAGTCCTAATACTAGTCTCGCAAATGACTTTGGCCGCCGCCACCAAAATGTAACAACACAATATAATACTCCCCGTCCTCCTGATATCCCTCGTTTATCTGAATCATCAGAAAGCTTTACTGATGGAAAAATTATCCCTCTTAGCTCTCAGGAAAGCTTCTATGAGAACACTCGATCCGCACCTGGATCACTTTCTGAATCCAAAAAACCTAAACGGACAAATCGTCCTACAAACTTTTATGGAACTACAATTCCATCTAGTTTAATTGGCAAATTTAAAAAGAAATAAAAACACTAAACCATTTAATTGGCCAAACTAAATATTTTTTAAATTCTTTTTATTGGCCTTTTCTTTTTTTTCCCTTTTTCTACTTTATAAATATTTCATTTGTAATAAACCACAAAACACCAAAAATAACATAATAACAATTGGATTTTAAAATAACTTTTATAAATATAAGACTTAATATCGGTATACGATTTCACTAGTTTGACTGCCGCCATCTTTTCCAAAGAGTTTTCCGCGGCCCTACTCAGGCTCCTCACTGCAAACTGCAGCGCTGAGTAAGGCCGCCACCAAGCTTGATATATTTCCTCCAACATAATATCCAGCTCTATTTTTCTTCTAAATTCTTCCTCTGCCGCTGGCTTTCTGAAGAATTCTTCTTGAAACTAAAACAAATTTATATACTATTTCTATGTTGCCATGCCACTTGAATAAAAAAATTTTTTTTTTATTACTTTTAAAATTGGGTGTATTGTAAAACAAACTTACATCCTCTCCAAAGAATAAGGACAAAAAGTCCATTGTCTCTTGTGAAACCACATGGTTTCCACTCCATGGGCTCCGTAGTTTCTTCGCGAAGCACCTACTTTGTATTGAGCCCAGCTCAAATGGTTCATCGGTATTCAGGACCGGATACTTGAAGACATAACTCCGGTCCATAAAGATCATGAATTCCATGGGCGTTAGATTTGCCCCTTTTTCTACTAATCCGTCGTAGATTTCCACCCTTCTCTCGACTTCCTTGTCCTCCTACAATTCCATCTAGTTTAATTGGCAAATTTAAAAAGAAATAAAAACACTAAAACATTTAATTGGCCAAACTAAATATTTTTTAAATTCTTTTTATTGGCCTTTTCTTTTTTTTCCCTTTTTCTACTTTATAAATATTTCATTTGTAATAAACCACAAAACACCAAAAATAACATAATAACAATTGGATTTTAAAATAACTTTTATAAATATAAGACTTAATATCGGTATACGATTTCACTAGTTTGACTGCCGCCATCTTTTCCAAAGAGTTTTCCGCGGCCCTACTCAGGCTCCTCACTGCAAACTGCAGCGCTGAGTAAGGCCGCCACCAAGCTTGATATATTTCCTCCAACATAATATCCAGCTCTATTTTTCTTCTAAATTCTTCCTCTGCCGCTGGCTTTCTGAAGAATTCTTCTTGAAACTAAAACAAATTTATATACTATTTCTATGTTGCCATGCCACTTGAATAAAAAATTTTTTTTTTTATTACTTTTAAAATTGGGTGTATTGTAAAACAAACTTACATCCTCTCCAAAGAATAAGGACAAAAAGTCCATTGTCTCTTGTGAAACCACATGGTTTCCACTCCATGGGCTCCGTAGTTTCTTCGCGAAGCACCTACTTTGTATTGAGCCCAGCTCAAATGGTTCATCGGTATTCAGGACCGGATACTTGAAGACATAACTCCGGTCCATAAAGATCATGAATTCCATGGGCGTTAGATTTGCCCCTTTTTCTACTAATCCGTCGTAGATTTCCACCCTTCTCTCGACTTCCTTGTCCTCCTACAATTCCATCTAGTTTAATTGGCAAATTTAAAAAGAAATAAAAACACTAAAACATTTAATTGGCCAAACTAAATATTTTTAAAATTCTTTTTATTGGCCTCTTCTTTTTTTTCCCTTTTTCTACTTTATAAATATTTCATTTGTAATAAACCACAAAACACCAAAAATAACATAATAACAATTAGATTTTAAAATAACTTTTATAAATATAAGACTTAATATCGGTATACGATTTCACTAGTTTGACTGCCGCCATCATAGATATCAAAAATTGCATAAAGCAAAACGAAAAGTCAGAAAGAAACAAAAAAATCCTTATCGTGAAGAAAAAGGATTAAAAGCCTATATCAGGCAGTTTGAATTATTATTCATTGAAGACCAACATGATCTTCTATGTATTAATGAATATAATGATGACTATACTAAGAGTCCAAAAATTTGCTTACCCATCTCCCTAGTGCTAAACTGCTTTGAGTTAGCTCATAAGCATCCTCTTAGCGGTCACCACGGCGAAACAAAAACTTTGGAAATAATCAAAAGATATTTCTATTGGCTCGGACTCTATAAATGGGTCAACATGCTTCTTCATGATTGCCTAGAATGTCAGAAAAATAAGCCAAAACGAAAAGACCTGAATGAAGCTCCATTACAACAATGGGGACAATTAGAAACAATCCCAATGAAAACGATCCACATTGATCATAAAGGTCCTTTCAGACCATCAAGTCACGGCAAAAACTTTTGCTTAGTTGTGGTAGATGCCTTCTCTAGATATCTTCAAGTCTATCCATGCACCCATGCAGACTCTAAGGAAACCATTAAGCTCTTAGAGAAATACATCACAACATTTGGTATTCCACAACAAATTATTCATGATAATGGAAGTGCATTCATGAGTAATGACTTTGCTCATTGGTCCTCTGAATTGGGAATAACCCTGAGGCCAAGAACTACTTACTCGCCTTGGACTAACGGAAAAGTTGAAGTCCAAAATAAACATTTAACCCAGTGCTTTCGACATTTCTTGAGTACCTCAGGCTCAAACTGGTCTGAATTAACAAATAAATTTGCTTTTGCACATAACACCGCCATTAATTCAAGTACAGGTTACACTCCATATGAGATTGTCTTTGGCATAAAACCTCAGGTTCCCCTTAGCCTTAAATTAGGCCTCTACCGCGACTAAAACAAAAGATGTACCTCTGAATTTTGCGCTGGTCTCGAAAATCATGCTCATACCGAGCATAAGTCAAAAAATGAGACCATAGATAGATTTCTAAAAAATCAAATTTCCGCCGAAATACTAAAAAGGGAAAATGATTTTAAGTTGATTTATAGTAACACCTATACCCATTGCCGCCGCATCACTAATAAGGCCCACATGTTCCGAAATCAATTTAAATTAGGACGGCCTATAAAAGAAGGCACAAAAGTGTTACTAGAAAATAGATCCAAACCACTATTGAAAAGTCAAAAGCTTTTGAATTTGAGATCTGGACCTTACACCGTAATTGAAAAAATCACGGAAGTAACATACGGAATTCAAAATGATTTCACTAACGAAAAAAAGATTGTCCACCGCAATCATATTGTTGAATACTTTCCTAAAGAACAACAAATGCCCAAGCTACTACAGGAGTACTCTAATGATTTATTTTCAAGTGATTTTTATGATCATATAACAAATCATCAAATCGACTCTTTCAATAAACCTAAACAGGTTGAAAATCTACAATACCAGTTTTGGCCAGTAGTCAACAATGGTTATCAGCAAATGACTGATCATACCCCTACAAATGAGGATCAAAATAAAACCATTGTTCATGAACACTCATTAGATTCAGGCAGAGAAACCATGCATTTAAGAACTTTGTTCGATGCGACTGCGATTGACCAGAATCTTAGACCTATTCGAAGTTCAACCCCCTATCCTGTTGATAAAACCCCTAATCCTTCAACTAGTCAATCTAGTAGTTATGGCCACCGCCGCCTACCTAGCCGCAGTATAAGTCCTAATACTAGTCTCGCAAATGACTTTGGCCGCCGCCACCAAAATGTAACAACACAATATAATACTCCCCGTCCTCCTGATATCCCTCGTTTATCTGAATCATCAGAAAGCTTTACTGATGGAAAAATTATCCCTCTTAGCTCTCAGGAAAGCTTCTATGAGAACACTCGATCCGCACCTGGATCACTTTCTGAATCCAAAAAACCTAAACGGACAAATCGTCCTACAAACTTTTATGGAACTACAATTCCATCTAGTTTAATTGGCAAATTTAAAAAGAAATAAAAACACTAAACCATTTAATTGGCCAAACTAAATATTTTTTAAATTCTTTTTATTGGCCTTTTCTTTTTTTTTCCCTTTTTCTACTTTATAAATATTTCATTTGTAATAAACCACAAAACACCAAAAATAACATAATAACAATAGGATTTTAAAATAACTTTTATAAATATAAGACTTAATATCGGTATACGATTTCACTAGTTTGACTGCCGCCATCTTTTCCAAAGAGTTTTCCGCGGCCCTACTCAGGCTCCTCACTGCAAACTGCAGCGCTGAGTAAGGCCGCCACCAAGCTTGATATATTTCCTCCAACATAATATCCAGCTCTATTTTTCTTCTAAATTCTTCCTCTGCCGCTGGCTTTCTGAAGAATTCTTCTTGAAACTAAAACAAATTTATATACTATTTCTATGTTGCCATGCCACTTGAATAAAAAATTTTTTTTTATTACTTTTAAAATTGGGTGTATTGTAAAACAAACTTACATCCTCTCCAAAGAATAAGGACAAAAAGTCCATTGTCTCTTGTGAAACCACATGGTTTCCACTCCATGGGCTCCGTAGTTTCTTCGCGAAGCACCTACTTTGTATTGAGCCCAGCTCAAATAGTTCATCGGTATTCAGGACCGGATACTTGAAGACATAACTCCGGTCCATAAAGATCATGAATTCCATGGGCGTTAGATTTGCCCCTTTTTCTACTAATCCGTCGTAGATTTCCACCCTTCTCTCGACTTCCTTGTCCTCCTACAATTCCATCTAGTTTAATTGGCAAATTTAAAAAGAAATAAAAACACTAAACCATTTAATTGGCCAAACTAAATATTTTTTAAATTCTTTTTATTGGCCTTTTCTTTTTTTTTCCCTTTTTCTACTTTATAAATATTTCATTTGTAATAAACCACAAAACACCAAAAATAACATAATAACAATTAGATTTTAAAATAACTTTTATAAATATAAGACTTAATATCGGTATACGATTTCACTAGTTTGACTGCCGCCATCTTTTCCAAAGAGTTTTCCGCGGCCCTACTCAGGCTCCTCACTGCAAACTGCAGCGCTGAGTAAGGCCGCCACCAAGCTTGATATATTTCCTCCAACATAATATCCAGCTCTATTTTTCTTCTAAATTCTTCCTCTGCCGCTGGCTTTCTGAAGAATTCTTCTTGAAACTAAAACAAATTTATATACTATTTCTATGTTGCCATGCCACTTGAATAAAAAAATTTTTTTTTTATTACTTTTAAAATTGGGTGTATTGTAAAACAAACTTACATCCTCTCCAAAGAATAAGGACAAAAAGTCCATTGTCTCTTGTGAAACCACATGGTTTCCACTCCATGGGCTCCGTAGTTTCTTCGCGAAGCACCTACTTTGTATTGAGCCCAGCTCAAATGGTTCATCGGTATTCAGGACCGGATACTTGAAGACATAACTCCGGTCCATAAAGATCATGAATTCCATGGGCGTTAGATTTGCCCCTTTTTCTACTAATCCGTCGTAGATTTCCACCCTTCTCTCGACTTCCTTGTCCTCCTACAATTCCATCTAGTTTAATTGGCAAATTTAAAAAGAAATAAAAACACTAAACCATTTAATTGGCCAAACTAAATATTTTTTAAATTCTTTTTATTGGCCTTTTCTTTTTTTTTCCCTTTTTCTACTTTATAAATATTTCATTTGTAATAAACCACAAAACACCAAAAATAACATAATAACAATTAGATTTTAAAATAACTTTTATAAATATAAGACTTAATATCGGTATACGATTTCACTAGTTTGACTGCCGCCATCTTTTCCAAAGAGTTTTCCGCGGCCCTACTCAGGCTCCTCACTGCAAACTGCAGCGCTGAGTAAGGCCGCCACCAAGCTTGATATATTTCCTCCAACATAATATCCAGCTCTATTTTTCTTCTAAATTCTTCCTCTGCCGCTGGCTTTCTGAAGAATTCTTCTTGAAACTAAAACAAATTTATATACTATTTCTGTTGCCATGCCACTTGAATAAAAAAAATTTTTTTTATTACTTTTAAAATTGGGTGTATTGTAAAACAAACTTACATCCTCTCCAAAGAATAAGGACAAAAAGTCCATTGTCTCTTGTGAAACCACATGGTTTCCACTCCATGGGCTCCGTAGTTTCTTCGCGAAGCACCTACTTTGTATTGAGCCCAGCTCAAATAGTTCATCGGTATTCAGGACCGGATACTTGAAGACATAACTCCGGTCCATAAAGATCATGAATTCCATGGGCGTTAGATTTGCCCCTTTTTCTACTAATCCGTCGTAGATTTCCACCCTTCTCTCGACTTCCTTGTCCTCCAGCAAGGCTTCGTGTTTGAAATCTAGCTCATCCCGTAAGTTTAAAAACTTCTCCGGGAAGTCCACCAGATTATCTTCGGGATCGATAAAATTCATTCTGGACGACGAAAATTTTTTTTTGAAGATAAAATACAGATAGTTCAAACTAAAAGGAAAGCAAACAAATGATGTTGCTTTTAGTCCTCTTTTATGAAGAGATGTTTTTTTTTCATTTTCCTCCTCCAATAAGGAAGGGGAATGCAGTTGTTAAAAATTAACATCAGCATAAACGAATAAAAATCATTCCACTGCTAGATCTCAACAAATAAAAAATAAGTGGAAAAACCACGACATTAAACCAGAGTGGAAAAAACCACAAAACGAATGGCGAAGGAATTACGACTTAAAAAGAGTCACTTCCGAAAGACGCCGAATAACAACGGCCAATCAGAGCTTAGATTTGCAAAAAAGCAAAAACAGCCTTTATAAACTAACTGATATACAGTTGTTTTCATTCTTGCTCAATTCCACATCTTCCATTCAAAACCTCCTCTCTCTCCAAAAAATAAATCTGCTGAATTCCTCAACAAAAATTGAAATCTAACTCAGATTTCCCATCACAAAAAATCCACAAAATGACAAATCCATATAGTGAACTAGAGGAAGGTGAACTAATGGACCACTCTCGAGGAAATGCTTAAAGTGAGTACTTTTAAAAATTCTTTTGCTTTCATTCACCACCAAAAAATAAATTTGCTAAAAATTTATTTGGTTGGTCTTTTAACTCTAGTAATACTTTCGAATCAAACCTCAGCATTTGATCCGAAAGAACAATTATATGCAAATACTGTAAATAATCTTCGGGTTGCTCATTATGATTGTCAACTAATGACTTCTAACAAAATGTTCTCTTTAAATAAAGTAGCACCTTGCAAAGTCCAACCAGAAAATATTAAAGTAACCCATGCTTATGTTACTCTATATCAGAGACATTATCGCACAAAAGTAAATGCGACAATGTGTCGAATCAAACACCAATCAATGCGTTGGTTCTGCGATTCTTTTGATTCGAGTGGTATCGACGCTCGACAAAATATGATCACTACTGATCTCCATTTATCTGCCGATCAATGTAAATCGGCCGCCAACAGAGGCTATCTTAACCTAGGCTATGCTAGTATTGGAAATATTCCTTTCAAATTTAATGTTAAAACAGTAACTAATGCCCATGCTGGCAAAGTTGACGGCAAACATCATAACGAATGTGATGGCCGTTCTTGGATTAAATTGGACACTTTTGAAACTTACATGCAAAATGTAACTCTGACTGTTAACCTCAAAGATGGAACAGTCAATAATTGGCAAAACATTCCTTTGCCCTGTCCAGTGTCTACAAATGGATGTGAAACAACATCCTTAGACGCTTTTGCTTATACTTGGGAAGAACCCAACAATTGCATTTTCACTGTTTTAAACAGATTTCCGGCTAAAATGATTCAAAACGAAGAATCATACTATATAATTAAAGGCGATTCTAGCCCGTCTATTCGTTCTACCCATACAAGGGATTCTCAAAAATTTATGCTACAGGTGATTAATAAACCGCAATCTCTTTGTGGTCATCCCAGAATAGTGTATCCAACTTCATATGATTCACTTTTTATTGCATACACTGACGGTTTCAATATGGATACTGGAATCCAAGTTAAACCAACCCCAGAAACGGGAACTATTCATAATGCCGGCCAACCAAATTCTTCTTTTCTTACATTAAGTGATGATTCGCCGCCACTCCAATTTTCAAGTCATCAAATTGACTACGAAGCTCATATAGGAACCAAATTGGACTATATTCTTTTTATAGCTTCTACATGCTCAGAACGGCCGAGTTAGCCCTTCTGCAAAATCAATGTGAGCTAGAACGCTGCTCAATATTAAATACTTTAATGCTTTCACTTGAAAGCCCACGTTTGGCTGGCTATATTCTAACCAAAAACCGCTCTATGTTCTTAGAGACCAATGGCAATGTTGCCTGGCTCTACCATTGTCCGAATTTTTATTCACCTTTGCAATTAATGGATGAATGCTATAATCGCATTCCCATTATGTATAAGGAAAATATTCGATTTGTCGATCCAATTACGCGACAAACTTTTCAATCGGCAGATCTACAAGACTGCTCCGACAAACATTCAAATCTCTTTCAACTAGATGTTGATGATGATAAGTCCTGGATTGAATTAACCCCTCAAATTACAAGGTTTACAGGACCATATCTCTTTAAACCAAAAGAGATAATTCAAAAGATTAAGCATTCTTTAGCCTCTAGCCAAGGCGCTTCAATATACACTTATGCTCAAATGCAAAAATTCTGGAATATGATTTCCGATAATTCAGAGATGAAAGGAATACTACAAAAAGTATCCAGGTCCTTTCTAAATGCTAAAAAAATTATTTTCAAGGACTCATACAGCCCACTAGGCTCTTCCCAAACAATCTATTTGGACTATCTCATCTCTCCAAACTTTTGGAAAAACGAATACACCCGTATATTCGGGAAAGTACAATACTATTTAGAAAAATGCGGAATAGTCTTCGCCTCTTTTCTATTTGTGAAATTCATACTAGATTGCCTAGTATTCATAATAAAGGCTATGCATATTCACAAAATCACCGGCCGCTCACTACACTTTGGCAAAGTATTGCTTGCCGCTTCATATAATGTACTTTTCACTTCCATAGTGACCTCAATTTTCACTCAAGATGAGCAAACTGAAAAATTAGAACAAGAATGTGATCAAAAAATACAAGCCCCTCTTTTAGAGGAAATTGATAAAATAAACCAGGATCGCATGTATCCTCACATCCAATTAACAAGTTTTGAGAGAAGAACTCAAAACTTGGATCACCCAACAAACCCAGTCTAATAAAGAAAATTCTACTGTTCTAGGATATACCAACTGATTCAACTATGGACGCAACACTTGATGACGACTTGAGAGATTTTGAGGATCTTCTCTCACTCCTGCCACCAACCGATCCACTGGACTCGCAGATTTCAGCACTCACTCAACAACCAACTGTTTCTATTACTACAACACCCACTGCAAAGCCAACCTCAACACGATCCTTCGTTGAGCCACTACTTCAAACCAATTCAGCTGTCCCAATAACTACAGCATCAAAGCCACCACCCCTAAAAATTTCATCCCCTGATTTCAAAGTACCCCTGGTTCCCTCGAATTCCAAAATTAAAAAGCGAACCCAGATTGTAAAACCATATAGATACTAACGGCAAATACGCCGGTATCAACTTCTCAATATCCAATGACCATTAGGCGACAGCCCTTGCACCCCACTGAATTAAACACTAAATTACATATTCAGTTAGAAAGGGAACGATACATTAATTCTAACAGTAATCCCGGCTTCGATATGGATCTCAATTATGCTTTGAATCCATTAATCAATCGTTTCAAATTAGAAGCCTATCACCCTATAAAAAAAATGTATTCCATAACTAATTCCCTTCTTGAATATCAAAAAATCTATGTCCCAGCAAAATATCTGACAGCAAAATTACAAACCCCCCAGTTAGATGACTATACTGAGCAAATTCAGCGCAGTCATATCCATGAAACGCACCAAATCCGGGAGCTGAAAAAGCAAATCCACAATTTGAAAACAAAAAATCACCAACTTATAGCCCGGTTGGAAGGAAAATTGTAAAAAATTTGTCCTTTCATTTAAACATTTATTCTTTCGCTTTATATAGCTATGTAGTATAGCTATTAATTTCCTTCCTCAACAATTTTGACTTTAATAAAAAAACACAAAAAATACCCCCTTTGTATGAACCAGTCCTCCCCTTATTACGCGTATGGACATCTACTTCACATACTTCAGGAGACTTCGAAAAAAGAATGTTCAAGGAATAAAACTAACCTTCAAACTTTTGAGAAACAAATAATTTTGATGTACTTAATTTTATAGTTAAATCCCTTGGTTGTGTAAACTCTATTTTGATTTATAAATGTAACTGATGTGTTTATATTCATTCAAGCCTGACTCAAAGTATCAGTTGTTCAAAAACATCTGCTACATGTAATACCAACAAACTATTGAACCAACTTTATGAGATTGAAAGAAAAAGCTTCGATCGATCAACAATTACCCCACTATTCAAGTGAAAGTAATAAAAATGAAAGTTTCAGTTTTTTTCCTCTCCAAATAGGAGGATGGATATGTTCTGATTTCAAATAGAAACAGAAACATGAATTATTTTATTGCGTTCACAAAATGTGACGCCGCCGCCACCACAAAAGAAATATGTTTTTATTCCCTTGCAAAAGGAAGGGAAATGCTATTGGAATAATTCGTATAACGTTTTAAGCATTGAGAATTGAAACGACTATTCTCATTCAATGCGAATATTAACGATTCCTCTCGTAAAATACGAGCATACGAAACCTTCTTCTCGTAAAATACGAATGTACGAATAGAGAATACGAAGTTAAGAAGTAACTTCTCATTTGATACGAAAAGTGGCGTGATTTCCCCATCTGAGTATAAATAGAAGCTCAAAACTACGGGAATTCATTCCCAACAATATGTCTTCTAACACCAACACCACTCTCTTCAAACCACCCCCAATCAATCTCTAAAAAATATCTCCAATCTCACCCTTAAAATAAAAAGGCAACTAGCTGTAAATTCATACTAACTTCTTTTTTAATAAAATATTTCTCAGCGAATTTTAGATTTACTTTCTAAGATAGAAAGTAGAAAGGACCCTTTATTCCTAGCAAGCGTTTTGTCCGACGTCTATAGTTTTGCTAGCGTAATACCCCCCCCCCCCCGATCGACAAAGTTAAAATCCTCCACCCAGCGTTCAATATAAATTAAATTTGCTAAGCGCTGCGTGTGAAAAGCTCAATTCTGATTGGTTGAAAATTCCCACTTAGAACCAAGTTAACATCCTCCCCCCTAAACAAAAATTGCATGTAGTTCTTAAACAGGGGCACAACAGCGGTTCGCCGTGATGAGCTGTACAGCTCTTGTGTTGGTCCTTTCCCCCGTGGATAAATGGTCTTAAACTTGGTCCGTTACAGGTATCTTAAAAGTACAGAAAGCTTGTTGATGTTAATGCAGGCATATCATTGTTGTGAAAAATAGTGAAATTTGAAGCTCCGCTAAGTCGTACTGTGTTTTATCTGGGCTAAGAGGTCATTTGTAATGATGTTATGCCTGGCTTCAGATGCCATTTTACTTCTGGCAACCATCTATCAAGCTTATACCGAATTTGTCAAATATTTTGTTCACTAATTTTGTATGTTTACGATGTAGAATTGAATATAGCGTGCTTTTTTTTCGAAAGTTGTTTCCAGTAGTGATGAGAAGAAACGAGGCCGATTCTCTCTTAAAAGAGTTCGAAGTTTGGTTCTAGAATTTGGTTTATAACCGTCGCCCTCGGAAAATTCCATTGTGAGTCTCCAAACTTCAGGCGAACACATGGTTTTCTGGCGATTAAGTCAATGTTGAAGCCTCGCGTAGAAATGAAACACGAATGTGCTGGAGTAAAAATTTGGAAATTAAATTAGTGTGAACCTGAAAAGCGCGGAATCTAATCTAATAAATTTGACGAGGGTGGAAAGATGAGAATGGGTGGGATATTAGTGAACCGTACACTAAGTTTAGTTTCAAAGTTTCAATTAAAAACATGCACCGAATTAGTCGCTCAATTGAAACAAGTTGGTTCAGCCGAAAAAAAAGTTTCATTAAAGTTCTGCTCGATAGTAAGTTGAAACTTTGTGTCCATTCCCCATTCTGTGACCGTCTTTTGATTTATAAAATTTAGCAACGAATTCCTAAATTTGATTTGTTTTCTATTGAAAATTGATGCAAATGAGTTTGCACGCAAGAATTTTGAAACATTTCAGTTGCCCTAACATGACGGCATAATTCCCCGATGATTTACTCCAGTACATTTTACTTATTTGGGAACTCTAAATTTTGATCAGTGATCATATTTTGCTTTCGAATTGGGTAGAATATCATGCTACTGATTAAGTCTTAACAGAAAAATAGGTACCCATTAATGAGGCCCACCATGATCTGTGCTCGTTGCTTGAGGGTGAGGCGACAACATTACTCAGCCCAGAAAAATAACCTCAAAAATTGCATGTAGTTCTCAAGCAGGGGCACAACAGCGGTTCTCCGGGATGAGCTGAACATCTCGTATTGACTCTTTCCATGCGCATAAATAGAATTCGCCCACTGACCGTTTTGCTTTGATTTGTCAATGATTAGTATCAATGACTCACGATGTTACTGTCGAGCCCAAAATTTAAATCTGTGTAAACTATATGTGGCAAGTTTTGGTTACTGATCTGATTTTCAGAAATCTTTGAATAGTATCGTACCATTTGGCAATTGAAAATGCTGCCGACGACAGAGTTGAGACGGAGCCGGTCTGCCAACATCAGGAAGAAAGTGCTGCTCATGGGCAAGTCGGGAGCAGGAAAGACCAGCATGAAATCCATCATATTTGCAAACTTCATAGCAAGAGACACTCGCAAACTTGGACCGACCAACGAAATCGAACATGCGTAAGTGTCAGAAGTTCAGAGATTGTCAAATGAGCATCTAATTGTGTCAAATGGTTTAGAGATTGTTAAATGAGCATCTAATTGTGTCAAATGTTTTAGAGATTGTCAAATGAGCATCTAATTCTAGTCAAATAATTCAGAGTTTGTCATATCAAATGAGCATCTCTTGGTCAAATAGTTTAAAGTTAGTCATGTCAGCATCCAATTTTTCTCTCAAAAACGCAAAAAAAGTATCTGAAAAAGAAACTGTTACCCTTTTGCTCTCAGTTCTAAGGGCCAGTCAACTGGGCTTAGCTTTGAGTTCAAATGATCAAAGTGGTTTTTCAGTTATTTGTATTAGAAGATTATATAATTTGAATGTCGTAAATGATGTTTGTATGTATATAATTTTTATTATCTCTCAGCTTCCTGGTATTTTTTCTGCTTGCAACTTATTTTATTATTTTTTAACTTTTAGTTTCGTCCGTTTTCTGGGCAACCTGGTGCTTCACCTGTGGGACTGTGGCGGAGAACAGGCCTACAGGGAGTCCTACTTCATACGTGAGTGTTTGTTTACGCTTGCGATTAGCAAGAGTTATCTAACTGGATTATAGACTTTTTTCGGGTGAAGAATTAGTTTAACAGAATCACTTGAGACTTGAATCATTTGATAGCTTGCTTGAATCATTGATAGCTTGAATCATTTTGATTACGAGCTCCTCCTGCTAGTTCTTTTTTATTCACTTCATAACTTCTCTTCTCTGAAAATCTTTGGCCTAGAAGTAACGCGGTTGCTTTTTTACCCTAAGATCTGTGCTTTGAGTCCTGGCCGGATCTTGGTTTTATCAGTATCCATGAAATTGAAAAAAATTCCGAGAAAAATTTAATTGTCTGTTTAAGTTCGTTTGTCTGCTCAAGTTTTGTCGGCTAATATGCCTCATCATGGTTTTTTCTTCTGATGTAAGCAACTTTCCTTGCAGTAGCAAGGCAAATGTTCATTCTAGTTTCAGTGGGGACTTGAAAATGTTTTTTTTTTAAAATTAAAATATCATTTTCGGTTTACCTGGTGTCTGCTCAAAGATTGTCGACTTTGTTTCCTCTTCGAAAATTTTGTTCCGTTGCTGATATAATATTCAAATAACTGGAATGTTCAAATATGGGCCTAGATTGATTTTCCGTCGAGACAAACGAAAATATAAACTTTGGTAGACATTTTTTTTATTTATAATGTTTTTTATGCTGTTTCGCAAGTGGTGCTTAGCCTCTGTGTGTATTTATGGGAACATGCAAACATAGATATGGGAACCATAATTTATGTAAACACGTAGGCTGTTTGGTTTTGTTTATTTTGAAGTTAAGAAGTATCAAAGGCTTACCGAGTTCAAAATATGTTAGTAATGAGTCGAAGACAAAAGTGGTAGCTTTTGAGCCATATGTTTGCGTCAATTAACCTTGGGGGGGGGGGGGGAGGGGAGGGGAGGGGAGGGATGTGAATGCACTTCCCTTTCTGGCGGAGACAAGGGTGATAGAAGTCATTTGCCGAATTCGATACGGGTTTTTAGATTACTTGCTTGATGTCTTCCTTGAGACATGCGTAACTTCTTATTTTCTACCATTTACAGCATTTTTTAGTTTCACAATTTTTAAAATCAATCAAACCTTAATTGTTGGTTTCAGCTGGTCAGAAGGATATCATTTTTCGTGATTTGGAGGTCATCATCTACGTGTTTGATGTGGAGTCCAGGGAACAGGACTTAGATCTTCTATACTACCAGAAGTGCATGGAGGCTGTCAAAGTAAGACTATCACTTGATTTTTTTTTCACACCTTTGGACCAAAATATCAAAGCATTATCCAAGAGCTCTTTTTGCATGGGTTTTTTTAGCGTTTCAGTTTCAAGTAGCGCTAACATCGAATTGTTATTTGAAAAATAATGAATACACTTTGAAAAGTATCAATAAAATTTCATAATGAATGGTAGTATTCGGCTTTTATTCCTACTTTGTGGAGGTTGGGTGTCTTTGTTTTTGATTAAGTTGATTTTAGGACGAAAAAGACTCGCAACAAAACTCAACTGCAAAAGTATTTTGTCTCATCCACAAAATGGATCTGATCGCAGAGCAGAATCGAAAGTTCAAGTTTGAGAGTCTCAAGCGCCAGGCACTGTCCAAGACGCCAGATGGTATAGACGTCTCCTTCTTCCAGACATCCATCTGGGACGAAACCCTGTATGAGGCCTGGAGCAGTTTGGTCCACCAGCTAATTCCGAATATCGAGGCAGTTGAAGCAGCTCTTCACAATTTTGCAGAGTTAATCGAAGCGGAAGAAGTTATTCTTTTTGAAAAGGCAACATTTCTAGGTCAGTCCCAATCAGCGACAGTGAGCGTTTATTGTAGCTTTGGTAAATCTTAGCGAATCAAGTAGAAAAGCAAGCTGAATAAATTTGAGTACAGTCCATAAATTGCTTCAAGTGAAATTAGAAGTAACAAAACGATTTTTTGTGGTTTTATAAATCATAACTACTTGTTAAGAAAGGTAGATGATATTATTAAACGGTTCTCTTCCACTCTTCTAATTTACGTACTCTCATGGCTAATTGTATAATTACGCTAGCGAGTATAATGTGCTACATATATAATGAGTATGATAAGCTATCACGATCTAAAGCCTGGGAAATTTCATAGCATCTGTTCTCGGCTTTATTTGTGGTTAGAGTTTGCGATGGACTGAGCGTCCGTGGCTGAGTAATTAGTGCATAAGACTCATAATTCTAGGTTGTAGGTTCGAGTCCGAGTCGTCGCCGAATTTTTACAAATTCGAGGCTTATTTTTACATTTAGTATTGCACTTGTTAGTGTTCTAGAGCTGCTTTCTGTCGTGCTCTAGCTAGTGTTTGCGAAGCGCAGTTTAGCATCTGTGTTTTACGATGAAAACTATTAGAACAAGCATAGCCTGTTGCTGTGCAAGTAACAGAGAATGTTGAAAGTAGACCAGATTCGTAAAAAACTACAAAAACTTCAAATTAGCGTCGTTTCTTCTGCGTGCTGTGGCTTTAGAACTATAAAACGCGTAGAAAATTACTAAATTAGGTATAAAATACTACAATTGCCTCCAAAAAATGAATAAACGAAAAAAACTAATTTATTTTCTAATTTTAATTTAGAATTGGCTCAGAAAGCGCTTAGTGAAGCTTACAGAACTGGTTTTTTTTATTGAAATTAATTTTTTAGCCTCATTGGCTAGTATTTACATAAAACGAACGTCACTCGATCGCTTTACTCGCTCGAAATTGGACTAAAACTCAATAATTTAAAACCGGTTTTTCTCAACATTGAGAAAAATTTGTGAATCACGAATGAAAAGGCTTGCATTTGATATACCACTCGACCAATTCCGATGTTTTTTGTAGTACCTGATTTTTCGTTGAAAAGAAAAAGAAAAAAAACTAAAACACCCGAATACAACGTTCCTCCACCTTTTTCAAGGGTCGAAACTATAACTTTGTTCGTAATACAGTGCTGATTTAAATTATCCGGACAGAACGCAATTTTCTCAATTTGGTTTGACTTGAGGTAAAAACTTATGAAGAAAAAACTTGCTTAGTATTTCACCAGAATGAATAATGTGCCGTTTTTTTAAAAATTCGGGCTGAGGTTTTACCCCAAAATGGATTATTTTTGGCTTTTTTTTCGATCAAAAATTAGGCAAAAACTGCCTGGTCGATCACAGACATAATTATATCAAAGTGAGCCTCTTACGTAACCCAACAAACTTTAAAAAATGTATACTCTACAAAAAAAAATATTTTGAAGGAAAGTTTGGTGTTTCATATTTTAAAAAAACGACCTTTTTTGTCTATCAAACAAAAATAAAGTTACTTTTAACAGTGTTTTGCAGTGTGCCCCTCTTGAAGTTTGTTGTGTTCAATATAATTATGTCAGTGATCGACCTAGTTGTTTTGGCGTAATTTTTAATCGACTAAAATCCAAAAGTGATTATTTTTGGGGTAAAATTTTGGACCTGAGTTTCGCAAAACAAATTGCACCAAATTAATTTTGCTGAAGTTCTAAGCAAGTTTTGCCTTGATTATTTCTTACCTTAAGTCAACCCAATTTGAGGAAAACGCGTTTTAAGTTGGTAGTTTAATGCGTTTTGTCCGGATAATTTAAATCAGCACTGTGAATTTTCACAATAATGTTATTTCGACCCCTCGAAAAGTGGAAAAGAACTTTGGATTTTGGTCAGGGTTTTTCCAGCCGATTTTGGCCACCTCAAAAAAGCTCGTGGAGGTAATTGTGTGTTAAAATATTGACGTTTTTTTGGTCGTTATTCGATTTCAAAAAAGATTTGAAAAAGTTCTCTCAGGTCGAGAAAAACTGGACTGAATTTTTTTTCAGACCAAATTAGACGAAGTTTCATCAGAGGCTGAGCTCACAATTGAAGCATTTATTTGAATATAGGTACCATTATAATTGAGCATTTTCCAAACTCAATGGCTGTTTCTAGGAATTGAAAATTACAGAAAATTTTGACTAATAGCATAGCCAACGGTCATCCTTGTTACATTATTATATTGTTTATAAAGGTTCTCAAAATTGAAATTCAAATGCGGGGAAAGTTAAATATGGCTAAATTTACACCTTTTTGTAGTGATTTCGAAGTGGGAACGTGGAGGTCAGAAGGATGAGCACCGCTTCGAAAAGATCAGCAACATCATCAAGCACTTCAAGCTCAGCTGCACCAAACTAGCTGACAACTTCTCCAGCATCGAGGTAAAAAAACGACAATCAGGACTTTCGAATTATCGAAGAGCGCTTTTTCCTATTTTCCACAAGTATACGTTGAATAAACAATAATCATAACCATAATCATAATACTAATAATAATAGTAATAAGAATAATAATAATAAATTGTTTTGAGGCTCACAAATTTGTAGATTAGTATAAGATATTGGTAATAACTATATCATCCTGTGAAGCCTAAGAGAATGCCTTAAGACCAATTAGACCAAGTGCAGGAGTAATTGTGGCTCTGCCTGTGGCTTCTCAGAAGGAAGAAGATTTAGGAGTCGAATTTTTACCAAGTTTCATGGAAATAGAACCTTGAATTGATACCGTTTTTTCGGATTTTCATGTAAAACCTTTGTTGATTTGAAAATTTCTGTGAAAATGTGGGGAGCAGTGGCGAAGCAAATAATGTCTCACCTCTGAGTCCAAAGTTCGGTGGTTCGAAGCTATGATCCGTCCGTGCTCGTTTCTTGAAGATGATGTAATCTTTCCTAGCTAAGAAAATAACCCAAGCAATTGCATGTAATTCTGAACCAGAGGAACAACAGCACTTCTTAAAGACGTGATCTCAGCTCGTATGTCAGTCCTTTTCTTCTTGGATAAATCGTCTCAACCCAATGTTTCTATGTTTAGGTTAGGAACTCGAGCTTTGCAGCATTCATAGAACAGTTCACGAGTAACACTTACATCATGGTAGTAATAAAGGATACGACCATCTCGTCAACTGCAGTTTTAATGAACATCAGAAATGCGAAAGGAGTGTTCGAAAAAATAGAGTCCAATGCTGGTGCTAAATAAAATAGTCGTATAGGCAATCATAGAAACTTCACATCCTTGTCCTTGTTCATATTTAGAAAAAAAATGTTTATTCTGAGAATTATTCTCGAAAAGTTTGTTAAGTTTGGACACGAAAATACCATTATTGAAGAGACTGCCTTTATTTTTGTAACTTATTGGAATTATAGTAATGATTTTTTGATGATAATTTCTTTGTTATTGAAAAGATAATTTTTTTATACGCTGTGCCATTTAGCGCAGATTTATTCGGGTAGTTCAGTTTTTACTGGCACAGAATACAGACAATTAAAACGATATTGTTATTAAAACAATTCATTAATATTTAAAAAGAAACATAAATTTTGCTGAGCTCAAATCGAAGACGGTGAAATTTGCCTGGTTTCTTGTTTTTTTTTAAATATAACGGGGTCGGTCTATAACACTGATTCACGTGCTCTATAATTCTGGCGCAGAATTTATTTTTTTTAACCAATTTTAAGTTTGGCCGAAACAGATCACAAAGTTGTTGTTTTAATTGGCTGTATTCAATTGTCCAATCCTGGCGAGACCAATAGTTTACATAAAATTCTATCTCATATATTGATAAATATAATTTAATTTTTCGATGTTTTTAGTAGTTGTCGGAATATATGCTTGAATTGGATGTAGTGAAACCTCAAGCTACAGAAAACTGTGAACTGTTAAATGTTATTGAACGTCATGAGCTGTCTTTGGGTCGTGTGGTTTTTTCGGGCAAAAAACTTAAAAGTTGTTCACGTTCAAGTTTTTTTGTGGTTTGACTTAAAATTAAATTCACTCCAAACTCATTGGCTGAATAGAAAACAAATTACGCTTTCCAATAACGAAAGTGCGAATTTCTAGAAAGCGGTACTTGGTGTTTAGTTCCGTAAGTGAATTTTAGTTTTTCTTTGCATTTCCCAGCGAAAGTAAGTTCCCAGCGAAGCTTATCCTCCATTTATCTAAAATTGGTTTAGTTCATCAAAGAAAATGTCAACGTTTTCAGGTGCGCTTATGCAGTTGCGTTGGTTTTGATGTCTGAAAAATTACGATCATCTCACGCGGCCAGTTCAGTTTTGCCTGACAAACCCAAATATCCGACCAAGACCAACAGCGCTTTCGTTCCGGTGCTTAGCGCAAATGGTGCTTCTAGCAACCACAATAGAACTGCGTCGCGAGACAGCACTCCTGTATCACAGGTGTCCTACCCTGGGTATGGGCAGCCAAATGCAGTAGCTTATAATCCTCAGCCAATGCAGTTTCCGCAGTACCCTATGACTGCTCAGATGGGATACCCTCCCCTTCCGGGAAATATTGGGATGCCTGCTCCTTCTGGAATGACTGGAACTCATGGAGTTCCTGGAATGTCAGCAGCTCCTGGAATGCCTGGAGGTCCTGGAACTCCTCTCAGTTACTATCAACATCCTATGCAGCAACCTCAAATGTCGCCATATTGGCCGAGTTATCAAACCACGAGCCAACAAGCCTACCCAATGGCCAATCAGAGTTATTATCAGAATAATTCATACACGAGCCCACAGGTGAATCATCAGTCGACATCAGGTTTCGAACCCATGAATTCCTCGACACTAAATAGACCGCCAAGTGGAAAATCGAAAACTGGGACGAATTCTGATCTTCCATCGCCTGTTACGAACTCAGGAGCCGGAAATCCGGGTCCAGAAGCTGGTGAAAAGCATGGAGTAAATGAAACTTCATCAAGAGGCCATACACCTCTGATTAATCCTCCGATTCCAAATCAGTTCTCAACTCCGTATAATGCGTATAATAACATGCATGGTAATTTCGGACAGCCTCAGCAGTATCCGGCTCAACCGATGAACTACAATCCCTATATGCCAGCACCTTCGCCGTACTACCCTGGATACGATATGGGTACGATGCAAATGTACGACCAGTGGTACAAAATGTACGCTAATGCTATGCGGAACATGTACTACCCTTATATGAAGAAAAGAGAAAAAAGAAGTGATCGCGAGACGACGTCGGTCACTCGGGATTCGGTTTATTCGCCCGCAGAGTCTAGTGCCGTCGGAACAAATGACGATGAAGTGCAATCTCGAGTTGACAACTATGTATCGCCGAGCGTAGTGACAAATGCGTCAGACTCTGGTCGAAAGACGCCAGAAAGGTTTCCAGGTTTGCATTCTATAGCCAAGTTTTCCCCTAATGGGGCCTTTTTGTTTACCGACTTACAAAGTGGCGGTAAAAGTCATTTATATCTGCACACTTTTTCGGTTTCTTCTTCGACGGGATTTCCGGAGGCTTTGGAGACTTTTCCTGGACCTCTTTATGGCCAGTCTTGGAAAGCTCCAAAGAGTGAAGTTAAAAGATACCTTTCGAACCGATTAAAAGAGTGTCGAAAAATGATGAGAAGTTTTGAACCAACAGATTTTTTCGCTCAACTTGGAGACGTTTTTGACTTCATGATTCTTCTGAAGTATTTGTTGCTCCTGGTTGATAATGATGGCGCGCCGGATGAAGTTTCAATCTGTGACATATTAACTGAAGATTTGGACGAGAACGATAAGTTAGACTTCGATAGTCCAAAATCAATTTCATTGTCGGATTTGAACGAAACGATTTTGACCTCACCGTGTGATGACAAAAGGGCGGAAATAATGACGAAGCTGACCAAAATGCTCCTAAGAGGAGAATCAAAAAAGTTTGTCGAACTAGCCGTGCAAGAAAAACTCTGGGGTATTGCATTGCGCTTTAGTCAAGTGATGTGCCCAAGTCTTTTCAACAAAGTTTGCATCCAGTTTGATCAGGCAAACGTCGCAATTAACGATCCATTAAAGACATACATTATAGTGAAAACATGCAAAGATCTCCATTTTGTGGAAAATGAGGCTTTGAGTGTGAATTGGAAGCAGCATTTAGCGATCATTCTATCGAATTGCGTCAACGAAGAAAAAATGTTTGAATATTGCATGTCATTGAGCGATGTTTTGTCTGGTTTGAGGAGACCTTATGCATCGCAATTATGTAATCTTCTGGCCAAGTTGGATTTCGACTGGCCATCTTATAAGGTTCCAAAGAATCTGGTGCTTATCGGCTTGCCAATGGAAAAATCTTTAGCAGCCTCAGTCGGAAAGAATTTCTTACCAATGACGTTGACGATGATTTACGAACACGCCATTAAACAAAGTTTTCCGAGCTTCACGATTCCTTACTTGCAAGTGTGTAAACTGACTCTAGCTCGCAAATATCTAGACTGTGGTAAGTTCGAAACAGCTTTCAAGTATTGCGAAAATATTTCAGTAAATTTGCTCGTAAACGCCAATATCGTAGGCCTCGCTTTTATTGTGCAATTGACTGAGATTTCATTTATGCTGGCTTTGAAATTAAGTAAAACGAGGGATGAATGGTTTAAAAACCTTTTGGAATTGTATCGAAAAATCACTGGAATGACATTGGATGTGTCTCAAGGCGAAAACGAAGTACAAAAAGTAGCTAGCAAAAGTGTGACGAATGTCGGAAAAACCGCTGCCTACTCAACTATTGAATCGGATTCGAATATCCCCGAACGAAAATCAAGTTCATCTTTACAGTATCCTCGTTTGCAACAGGTTGCTGACCCTGTCAATTATACTACAGTAAACAGCAAAGTGCAACAACAACAAGAAAATCATAATTTGAAATTGCATGATAGTTCTAAACCTAGATCTGAACAAAATTCCATATCGAATAAATTCCCAGGACCTAAAGTTCCTGAAGATGAAATTGCGGCGACGTCTGTACGACCTTCATTTGATCACTTCGAACAATATCCATCAAATACTGAACAAACTTTCGATCCGAACACAAAAAGGAACTCATCCAATCAGTTTGCTGGTCCTTCTTTTGATATGAACAGAAATCAAATGTCAGACGAAGTTCAAATGGCGAACCTTAAAAGACAAACTAGCAGACTGTCATTAGGATCCACGGCTTCATCGCATACCAACAACCCGCTACGACGACTGGGCTCCAAAGGCAGCGTAACAGAACAAAATGATGGAATGAATAATAGTTTCCAAGGTCCGCCTCCCCCGCCCAGCGAACCACCGTTCGGAAACTCAAATATCTTCCTCGAGGGTATCCCGTCAATGAACCAGAACGACTTCAACTACGAAAGTCAGAACCCAGCTGCGAATTTTTCTAGTTCGTACCCCAGTAACGTCAACAGTAATTTCTACCAGGAAGATACGGCTACAACTAACTACTCTTCGCGTGGTTATCTCGAAGAAGCGAATTTGCGAAGAAACTCAGGAGCTCACTCGCAGTTTGACTACGACGACGAAGAATCGGAAGAAGAGAGTTCGGATAACCAAGACGAACGAGAGGAAGACGACGGGTTAGTGACAACTCACAGTAGTAGCGGTTGGTCTTCGGAAGTCAGATCATCAAGCACATTTGTCGGTTCTGGTAACCAGGCTTCGACTTACAATCACCAGACTTCGGGATTCTCGAGTTCTCCAAGGTATGAAACGGCTCCGAACCAAATGCAGGGTGGCAATTTGACTTCTCATAGCGCTGTTATTAGCTCTTCAAATAGCCAGAAGGAACCACAAGAAAGTGCACCGCCTCCCCCGTTTTCTCTATCGTACACTCAGAATGCAATGCCACCTTCTCAACCAGCTGCGCCGAATCCATTCTCAAGAAGTGGACTTAGTGGAAATAGATCAAGTCAGTACCAACAATACCCAAATGCGTTCAAGGTCGCAGAAGCTTCTAAGATTCTGCCGCCGCCAGCGATGCCAACTCCTCACCATATGTATGAACCAACATCAGCAGGCGCAGAAACACAACCTCAGATGCCTCAGTATCGAGAGCCTCAGCAAGGTGATTGGAACACTGAAAATAGGTACGCACAAGAAAGCAATCAACACGCCTCGAAAGAAAACGTCGAAAATATTGGCTATCAAACTGGCCTCAGAGGCTTTGAGCCTCCGTTTTCAAATGGAAATCAAAGTGTTAGCAACTCGAACCAATCAGATGTAATGAGTATAGGTCAAGAAAAATCTTATGGGGCGCCTCCAATTGCTGAAAGTAATGATGAAAGTGAACCGCCAGTGATGCCGACATTTTTCAACCCCGCAAAGTTCAAATCTGTGGCATCAATGGGACCCCCAGTTTTTCCGTCAATAACTTCAGGGAAAGGGGCAAAAAAGTAAAATGGTATTCATTTTGGTGCTTTAATTATGGTCGATTCAAATGTTTATGTGATTTAATTTTATATTAGATATCATTCGCTTGAGGTGTTTAATTGTTGGATTTAAGGAATAATTAATGTTATATATGTTTGGAAATTTCCCCAATTTTATATCTAAATTTATTGTGTATCCAAGAATTGATTTTATTCTGAGCAATATTTTAAGGTCAGGAGTTTTTGTACGACCACTCGAAACGGGGAGGGTTTTTGTATTCGGGTGTGTTGTAGTTTTTTCAAGCAAAATCTCTATAGTCTTTTTGTGCATACAGTGTGGCTGGAAAATTGTGGCACGCTGTCCACGCTACAGTTGTGGCACGCTGTCCAAAATGAATTCATTTTTCTGAGCGTATCCGGTACACTTAGCCTGGAGGTAAAGAATACGCAAAGGTCCTGGGTTCGCTTTTCACCAGGACCTGTTTTTTTTCAAAGAAGGAATATTCTGTTTCAAATAAAGTTGTCGGCCTGTAATTTGTCTGCTTATGTTTTGTAGATTAAGTTACCTCGTCTAAGAATCGTCTTTTTTGCTGCTCGCAATTTTTTTTTGATATTGCTTTGTTATGATTTAATCCTGTTATTTGTATTTTTCTAAGTCTTTAGTAGTATTTAACTTATGTTGTTCCCGAAAGAAGAATAAGTCTTCGAAATTTTTTAAGCATTTATGATTTTCCAGAATTTCGTAAAATTGCGATTTCTCAAAAATTACAAGGTCCGTAGAGTCCATAATTTAAGGTCGAACTCGCAGTCGCACACTTGTCAGGTAGCATCTAAAGACACGGTTTAAAAATAACGAAGTAGAAAACGCATTTAAATCTTCTAAATTTAATTTGATTTTTCTAGATTTTGAAAGAAAAAATATATGATTTCAGGGCATCTGAAAGAAAAACAAAAAGATTTTGAGCCATCAAGACATCGAATCTTTTGCGAATGAAAAAAGTCTCCAGAAGCACTATTTAGGCAACCATTTTCTAACGAGTGAAAATTATCACGATAAGCAAATTAGTAATGATTGCTTACACCAGATGAATTATGTTAAACTTTTTTGGAAGCTGAACACGACTGAAAAAGATCGAATATGATTCCAGACTCGATTAGGCAGGGAATTCTGACTTTCCCAGACATTTTTAGGAGCTAAAAATACAAACGCGCCAACAGTTCTAAAAAGGGGTTTGGTTTTAGCAGCGATTGTATTCGATTGTCATTGAAATCAGCATCTTTTCCTTAATAGTTGATTTTTTCTGATGTTTTCAGTTATTAAGAATGAAGCGAGAGATTAGATATGTGTTATTATTTATTACAACTATGCGATGAACTAAACTGACCAATGTTGCAGCGCTATGGCAGGACAGTGCTCTTAAATTGAGAGAAGAATCAATAGTTGTGGAATCAGCACAGTAAAGTAAACTCTGCGTGGAATCAATTCAGAAACATCTGGCGTTGCTATTTCACCACTGTTGCTCTTTTACCCTATCGATTACATTGATTTTGCTTTGACTTAGTTGTACACTTGTTAAAAATATATTTCTTCACCATTACTTGGCTAAAAAAAATCCTTTTCGTACTTGAATTTGCAACCACGCTTTACAAAAAAAATATTTCAATTTCATCAACCCATCAGTTGCTATTTCCCAAAATTCAATTTCATATCTCATTTAAAAGTGTAAATTACCACCTGTTGCTATTAAATGTAGGGTAGCATTGTTGAGTCAAAATGGAACTCAGCTTACGTTTTTTACTGGAAGTTACCTTTCTAATCGGAATCAGTTTTTGCAATGATGGATCCTCGGTCTCGGAAGACAGCTACAGCACGTTTGATGGCTACGATATTGATTTGGGCGAAACTGAAAAGCTAGGCGGCGAGTTGTTGGGAAAAGCGAGTTCGAATAAGCTGAAGGGCTTGATGGAGAAATGCAAGCTAAAGTGCTCTGCGAAATTTGACGCAGGTAAGTTTTTGTTCCGACCACCAAAGATGTGGAAATATTTTGGATTTTGATTTTTGTCAATGTTAAACTCAGATAGCACAGAAACGGCTATATTGAAGCGTTTTCAATTCTGTTTCCAGGGGCGAGGAAAAATTCAGGAAGCGTTTTTCCAGTATCAAGAAATACGGTGTGAAAAATTTGCTATCGGAGAGTCAGTACGAAAGTAAATTACTAATATCTTTAAAGGAAGTTAATTATAATCTTCAGAACGCTTTTGTTAAGATATAACAATCCTCAATAATTTTGTCCAAAAATGGAAAGTTTTTTCATCTGTGATTGATTTCCCGAAAAGTATTGCTCGGAACCGTTTCGATATTGTCCGGAAAATACCGCAGCCGCCGGTCATGTAACATTTTGTAACAATGTTATGGATTAGCTAGTGTTTCTTTAGCCAAATTTTAGGTGAAGCGAGGGGGTCAAGTGAGATATCGTAAAGAGCACGAAATTTACGAATGATATGATAAGAAAAATTTATTTATCTAGACATTTATATATAATTTTAGCTATTATACCATCTCATTAAACTATTTTTGTCGCCTTAAAGAAAAAAAGAGAAAATTGAAGAAAAAAAACAGTTCTCGTTATTTTTTTTTTTCAATTTTTCACTCCAATCTTTGGTCGGAGTATTCTATACAACTTACACATCAACTGGATATCCTTGTTAAATTTTGTATTTTTTTGTTTTTCCCTTCTTGAATACGAGTTTAATGTTCTTGCAATATGTTTTTCACTTGTTTTGTGGTCCAGACTGCAACATAGTGGTGTACCAGCCGGCCAAAGTGCAGTGTCTGCTGATGGACTGTGGGGTGGACAGTGCCAACTGCTACTTCTTCGAGGCAGAATCAAAGAAGACAAACAAGAACAATGCACCTGTCATCTTTAAGAGAACCAAAGCTCAAGTCGAACAGGGTAAGTCAGGGGCCGATTTAATTGGGGGAGGGGGTAGGGGGCGGTGGGTTATGAAAGAAGGACGGCCTTCCTGTCACGAATTTTACCCGTTTATAGCAGACAGGGACCCCTTTTGATACTATTTTGAGCCATCGAGTTATGGCTGACAGACCCTTTTCTGAAGGCGTCATTGGCGCCAATGTATATTAATTTTGAGGGGGGAGCACGCCAAAAACGACGTAAAATTTCCATCAAAACTTTCCAAAACGTGCTCAAAAACATTGGCAAAAATTTTGTGATCGAGTATTTAGTTAATTTAGGAGAGCTCGGAAAATCAATTTGGTCGACCTACAAAAGTTTTAAAAAAATTTTTCCGCCGTTAGGGTAAATTATGTATATTGTGGTCTCAATTTTTCAGTCCTTTCAACGAATGAAAAAATTTTGTTTAAGAGCTGATGAACGTAGTTCAGTCTTTTATAAATGTCGTGACTTTTTTAATTTTTGTTTTCTTTTACCTCCCCGCCCCACCTGTGATTCTGATTTTTACCGATAATTTTTATAGTTCAAGTTAACGTTAATATTGTGCGATTGTCTAAGAGTCGATGAACATACACTAACGGACAAAATTAAACGCAAGTTCAGGTTTCTTATCTCTGAAAGGCTTTTTTAATGTCCATTTTGGGCAACATTTACTACGATTTTTAGTAAAAATTTTATATAGACCAAGAGCAAATGATCAAAGCTACCCTCTATGAAACTATCAATATTTGCTTTCATAGACTTACCAACGTAATCCGGGTCTGAAAATGCCAGATTTCGTCATCTTCACTAATATTTGCGTCGTTGTGAACTCTTATGCGACGTGAAACATTCTCAGCGAGATATTTGAAATAATCGGTGTAAAAATTTTACTACTCTCGACTGTTATTTACTTTTTGACGCCGATTGAAAAATTTAGTGCAGATGAGGAAATCTGTCATTTTCAGACCCGGATTACGTTGGCGAGTCTTTGAAACTAAATATTGATTGTTTTATAGAGAAGAGCTTTGATAATTAGCTCTTAGTCGATTTAAAAATTTTGCTGAAAAACGAATTAAGTGTTGGCCAAAATGGACATAAAAAGGCCTTTTAGAGAGTAAAAACGTGAATTTGCGCTTTTTTTGTCTTCCAGTGTAGTTCAGACTTTTAGATAAGTCGCGATGAATATTGTTCCGGCTCAAATTGACTTTTTTGTGGCTTGATTTTTGATTTTTTTCAAGTTCAGTTCATTTTCTTTGATAAAAGGAAGGCAAACTCCACTATCTAAAAGCGAAAGCGTAAAGGTCACGAAAGCTGTGATCGACTTCTAGTTTCGAAAGTGGAATTAAGTTTTCAGATTTCCCAGCGAAATAAATAATTTTACCTGTAGCTCTGGTCTTCTCAAATTGGGTTAATTTTATCAAAAAGTGCTATTCATAATTTGTTCTAGAAATTTAAAGAGTTTGTTCTTTGATTTTCTATTTTTTTCAACAAAGAGAACAAGCAGTATTTTTTTGTTATATAATAATAATGGTCGTTTCTGCGATTGGAAGAGGATCTATGAAAGGCTTTGCAGCCTGTCTAAGCATAATCAGTTCCTCTTATTTCCCCAGATTCCGGACTGAGTTATTTTGTTGAGCGAAGCTCTTTTTTTAGCGACTCAAGGTCGTTTTTTTGCGTCTAGAACTTTCACGTGGTACCAATATTGCAGCCGAAATCGGTCAGGCTGTGGTAGACCTGAAGTTAAAGGTCAAGTGAGAGCTCGGCCTCGTAGACTGTCATTGCCATGGCAGGGTTCAATACTTGCGTTCATTGACTCTTTTCCAACTGTTAGTTGGCCATTTTTGGTATTTTTCAGTTCAAGGTTTTTCCGCCTTGTTTTGTGACTTGCAGTTGGTTATCGACTTTGAAAGATATAGTTGCTGTACACTACGATCAGCCAATTGATTTGGGAGTTGTATCTGATTTAGAACCTGATAATGATAAAGACGAAGATAGTGAAACCGGGAAGGATAGTAGCGCTGAAGTGGGCTATGAGACTACTGATGTGAGAAATCATGACGTCACTTCAGAGAGGCCTGAGAGTGTGGATGAAACTACAGTGTTAGAAGGAGAGGAAGAAACCGAGCGAGATCCGTTTCAGTTCCCGTCCAGCCCAAGTGAGTTAGATCTGATAATTGACGTACGTAACACGCCAAATCGCAGCAAAAGACAACTCACTCAAAATAGTTGACGGAAGCAGTTACTTCATGAAATGAATAACCAGTCTTTTTAAGTATCAATAAACAAAGCAATCTTTTTAAGTATCGACAAACAAAGCAATCTAATATTCCATACAAGACAAATCAAGGAGAAGATCATTGGTTTTAGAATAGCAGTCCCATTTTTTCAGACAAATTTTTGAGATCCGAGGAGCTTCGACTTTGTTTAAGTTAGTTATGTAACCTTATCATAAAATATGTCGTAAATTCTGCACAGGAGTCGCTAATTGTTCTGATAAGACTAAGTAGTTAATTGAATACCATGGGATGAAATTGATCAGTTTCACCTGTTTGAATCCCTTTGGAAGCCGTTTGAGTTGACATAACTGAATAATTAATCGATTCTATTTGAAAGTTTGGTTTCGTAGCTGTTGCTTTGTTTCAGATGAAGACGGAACTGATCCGGCTATCCCGGGACCATTTGACAAGGATGATTCGAATGGTATATAAGCATGCGCAGTTCAATGAACCTTTAGATAATACTTTTCACCTTTGCTATTAGCCAAGGTATTGCAATCGGGTACTAGACTTTCTGACGAAAAAAGATCTGCTAACAGAGGGGCGAAATATAGAAAGGATAAGTATAATCTTGATTGCTATATAGGTGGTTGATATGTTCTTGTTTGATAAAAACAGATATTATGAAAATGTATAGGATCGGTTTTTTTTTTAATTTTTTTTGAGACGCTGTGGAAAAATTTTTCTTTCAAAAATTTAGTTTTTCTCAAAAACTGCTCAGCCGAGTTTCAAAAAGAAGTATCAGTGGGAAGTGCGCCCACTACCCTGTGTGCCTGCATAATACCCTAGTCTCTTCTTATCTTAACCCACTTTCTGCAGCCTTCGATAAAGTGTGTGAGGTGAATTTTTGATGCATAGTTTTGGATTTTTTACATTTTCTCAAAAACTACCCTCCCAAATCTGAGATTTTGATTTCAATCAAAAGGACGCATTATGGGAAGCTCACCTGCATCAGCGGCTACACCCAATTTTTTTTACACAAAGAGTCATGACCCTTGAAAAAGTCAAATTTTCCGATTTTTGACCGTTTAATTTTTTGACTTGTCTCAAAAACTACCCTCCCGAATCTGAGATATTGGTTTCACACAAAAAAGTTATGGCCCTCAGAAAATTCAAATTTTTGCTTTGTTGGCCGTTTTTTCAAACTTTTTGACAGTTCTCAAAAACTACCCTCCCGAATCTGAGATATTTGTTTTAAAGGGTAGAACGAGTTGTGGGAGGATCCGTTGCATAAACAGTTACGCACAATTTTTCTTGCACAATTTTGCTTAATTTTTCATTTAATTCGCTCAGTATACTAATTTCTTTGTGATATCTTTAGTTCACCGATGTGATCAGCCCTCGAAAGTGGGTCCATGCAGGGCAGCCATGCCTCGCTACTTCTTCAACACAGTCACCAAAGAGTGTGAGATGTTCATCTATGGAGGCTGCAACGCCAACAGGAACAACTTCGTCAGTTTGGTGGACTGTCAGATTGCATGCAGGAAGGGATTCAGTGACTCGTCTTTATCTTCTTCATCTACCGATAAGGTCACAGGTAAGGACAAGTGTTGAGATAGCTTGAAATAACTAGCTCGCTTGAAATGTTGAAATAAACTAAAGTCTTTTAGTTCCAAAAAGAAACTCACTAGTTAAACGTCAATCAACTTAATTAAGCAACTTATGATTATTGTTAGGTTTTAAGAGCTTATAAGTTCTGAAAAGTTATCTTTATGAGACTAAGTTCAAAATTAGTTTAGAAAGTTTTGCGATGTTGCGAAAAAGCGCTTAAGGTTTAGGTTATTTTATCTGATTTTTTTTAATGCTCAGAAATTTAAAAACAGGATTCCTTTATGTTAACTAGAAAGTTGAAGTTTTTTTATTAACTCATTGTAGCTTTCAAGCACTATAATAAACTGAGATTGCTTCAATCAGAAATTTGGTATCCGAAAATGAAATAAGGAAACTGAATGTTGAAAACTGATAGAAAAAACATCGTTTTTTAACTTGAAATATTTAATTTTTCATGATGGTAAAATTTTCAAAGCTTTCATCTCAAAGCAATAACTTTTTATGAAGAAGTTCCTGAGAAGCGAAATGGAGGAAATAACGATTCTTCTGTCCAGTTCGTGAACGACTCTTCTTCATCGCATCACTCTAATTCGTTCACGCCTATCAATAGTGCACACAGAGGTCAAGTTGAATCAAGGGTGGCATCTGGCAATTTGAGCACAGTGTATCAACTGGAGGCACTGGTTCCTCTATTTGTGGGCATTCTTATATCGCTTCTGATGATATTCATCGTAGTGTTCAGGTCAGTCGCCTTTCAATGTCCTAAAGGTCAGTCACTTTTCAATGCCTTAACCCTCTTCTGCGTGGTTTTTTGTTTTTTGGTATAAAAGTTTTTTTTTCGGTGGCTTTGGTCTCGGGTCGTACTGAAAACTCACGCTTGAAAAGCTGAAAATGATTTCAACACTCCTTCATATGATTTTACCTCGTTACGCTGATGTAACTTCATGTGTTACTGCCGAAAAATAACTAACTTCGAAATTTTCGAAGCACAGCATGAAACAAAACGCGTTTGAAATCACTCAAAAACCTATTTCAAATGAAAGTTTTGAAGCAGTTTTTGTCTTAAGTGAAACAAAGATAAGCTTCACATTTTTCGCACTGGGTTTGAATAATGCCTTTGCATTCCGGGTTAATACAACGCACACGTTTGTCCACGAAAACTATCCAATGGTCGTAACCATCTGTTCTAACTTCTTTTTTGGGTATAGGTTCTGCCGAGTATAGCATATGTTCATAATCGGTTTCGGAAAATCGGGGGCGCCCTAATCTGTTTTCTCGAGATCGAATTATTGACATAAGGCCGAAGCAACTCTTCCTTTGAGTTAACACAAGTCAACTGTTTCCGGGGCATCGGCATAATCACGTGTACCAACTGTTGATAATGGCTATGTCGGTGTAATGCAAAAATATTTTTTGATAAAATCTCTTTCGGCTATCAATTTTGATTCTATACAAGGACAAAATTTGAAAATGCTCAGGGGTCAAAGTAAGCGTTGAATTAATAATGTTTTTTTTCTCTCTCTGGCATACAAATTTGATATATTGGAGATATACCGCACAAAGTTTTCGTCGAAGTAAGCCTCGATGTAATTAATCAGATCTCTAATTTGGGTAACTGGGGTTCGAGAAAGTTTGAATCCGCAGATGTCCATAGGATCTCTACTTGTTTTCCATCGTGTATTTCCCTTCCATGTTGATTCTGCCTCATCTGTCGAGGTTGGAACCAAATGGACCAACAGCGCTTCGTCATCAATCGAGAAACCATCGGAGGTGGCGTTAAGCAGTGTCGAAGTACAACAGCGCCGAAACTGAAAATGTGTTCAACAGAGCCAATAATTGAGGATATTTGAATATTTCGAGTTCTGTTAAAATGGCCATATTTGAATTTTAAACTTCCGTAGATTTGAAATAATTTGGTTGTCAGTGATTTGGGATCAGTAAAAACAGTATTCAAAATAAATTTTGGCACTGTAGAACAACGTTTCCTTTTTTGGCACTGTTGTACTTCGGCACTTTTGTACTGCCCCCGGTGCTTATTCATACGCCTAAAATTAAAAGTATTCCTATAGGTCCCGAAATTAAAAAGGGGTCACATAAGTCCCAAATCTTTTCAATTGGTCCGCGCTCGTCGCCGCTTCGGCGATAACCGGCTCTAAATTTCGTAGAAAAGCTTGCAATACGTCGGTGGAACTGCGGCGGGCGCTATTCTGTAATTTGAGTTTATACTGCGTGAGCGGTAAATAATCAATTCATAAATTCGTTGGCTCAACTTTCAACCAAGCTGAATTCAAGAAGATAAGTTTTGGGACTTATGCGACTGATTTTTATTTTTATTTTGATTGCTATGAATATTGGAATCTATGGGAATTCACCCTGCACCCCAATTGAACTGCGCTCTTCGTGGGACTCTGTTTCACACACTGAGTCAGTGGTCAGTGTTTTCGTGAACACAGTGCTCGCTTACGCGGTTTTTTTTGTATTTGAACTGACTTCTTGGAGGTTGTTGCGATTTGAACTGACTTCTTGGAGGTTGTTTTGTCTCAATCCAGTTCGAGTCCACTGCCCACTTAACAAAAAGGCCCGTTAAAGGCCCTCGGTTAGTCCATTGTTACACAAGCAAGGCTTGTGTGATAGTATGAACTCATTTTTTTTTCAACCTAAGTCGCAAATATTAGTGTTGATTTTGAAAGTGTTCATTTTGATCATTAACCAGCTATTAAGTACAGCCAATGCTAAGGATATTAATACAGACTATTATATTTAAAATAGCACTTTAGCTTCAAGGTATCATGGATCTGTAGCGTAGAGGTTGGGAAGGAAACCGCAACAAAATATAGGGTTCGAACCTGGGCAGGGTTAGATGTTCCTAATGTTCCTAGAACTTTTTCGTAACTAGTTAAAATGCATCCGCTCTATAAATTGAGGCATGTTTGTTGGTAATTTCTTTTTTTTTCAAATTGACCGGTACTGCTAATGCTTCATAATTGGCCTGCGTCAGAGAAAGAAAAAAGTACTACTAATGCGTCATAATTGGCGTGCGTCACTGTAGTCTCAAATTTTTACTCTTTTTCCCAGTAGCGCTATGGATCATACTTTTGCTTGTGTATGCGAAATGCAACTTCGCCCCTGTGTAAATTTTTTATATCCTATTTTTTGTTTTTGTTTCTTTCCTTGCCCATTCAATTCGAACAGTATTTTGGTCTTAAATTTTGCAGTTTAAGTTGATCATCATATTGGTTCCAAATCACATAAATGGTTTCCGTAAGCCAAAAGTCATTAATACTGCTGGTTTTGACCGTTTGGTCATTCTACAAAACAAGAACATTGTTAAGGAGTGAGTGCGGTCTAAAAGCAGACGGCCATTATTTCATACCCGTCAAAAAGTAGACAAATACAAGCGTCGACCAATCAGAATGGAGATAAAAAAAAATGAAGTCAAGCAAAAAAATATTCTTTTATTCTGTATAGTTGTTCACTTTTGATTGTCTAATACAGTTTTTGTCTTGTTTAGGACGTGTCTTATTTATAGTTTGTCTACTTTTTGATACGTAACCATTGTTTCATGAGGTTCAATGAGCTTAAATTGTCTTCCATCCTATTTCTGGATCATTTTTATGAAAGGAGAGTATCGCAAATAGATGCAAATGGGTACAGCTCGGTGGAATCCATTATAGGCTAATGTTTCAAAAAAATCAGCCAATCAAATTTCAATTTTCCAAAGAGAAAATTGAAAATTTCAAAGAAAGTAAACATTTCCAGTGACACTGTATTAATATTGGCAGAATTAAAAAACCGGCAGAATTATGCAGAGTTTTCAAATTGTGCAACAAATCTTATTTTTCGAGGGTTTCGTTATAAAAGAAGCAAATTATCCTTTTATTTTATTCCTTTTAGCTGACTAATTTTAATAATTGACTTTCCACTGTTTTTGTTTTCTGTCCTTCGCCCATCAGAATAGCCCCGTGCAGCTCAAGTATCTTTTGTAGTGCTTATAAATAAACCAATAATATTAAGCCTTTAGTTGAAGTGGTAAAGGACTTTTTTAAAAAATATTTTTGCTTTTTTAGTCATGTTTGTCGTTATATCACTTGTTCAAAGCCATAAGTCTATGGGAGTTAATTTAGTAGTGTTCTTAGAACAGTTAAAACGGCACGTAGTGATGTGTTGGGAATTGCCGTTGGGGCAGTTTGGAGGGACGTTTGGGTCGATTTTTTTAGATAGGTGTTTATGGGTCTTAATTGGGAAATGGTGCTTCTGGTGGCGCGAGGGAGGGATTCTTCAGAGGAGGAGACATCGGGGGTTTGAGAAGAAAATTTTTTGTCGCAGATGCATCGGCAATTATCTGCTCGGCCTTTTTAGTGTACAGTTGTTTTAAAATCGATTTGTAATTTGAAAGGGCGAAAGAACTTAGTTCGTTAAAATCACTCAAAATAGTTAAAGATGTTTAATATTGTTTTTTATATATATTTGTTCCAGGTGTTACATAAACTCGAAGAAGGGCCCTAAGAAGCTGCGCAAGATGGTCTACGATGGACCGCCTCCAACTGTGGGAGAACACATCTCAGATGACGAGGTCGTCAACGGAATGTACGCGTGAACAAACAAGCTCTTCATGTCATCGAACACAATCGGAGTCCAATATTTCCTTTCATAGAATTTTGATTTAAGTTATGAAGAAAAACTCGATGTGGAAAAATAACACTAAGGCCATCAAGGCTTAAAACAATCGCATCAACCGTTTCGTTATCAAGGTGCTTCGCTCATGAATGTAAAGGCTAGATCCAATATCATCAATTGATATGAACTCTGTTGCTGTTTAATCTATGCTTACTTAAGCTTAAACTGAGGGCTAAGGTGCTGTGCTTACCATGGTTGAGGGTGTAAATTTGTTGTATACAATTGTTATAGCTTTTCACTATTGTAAATATAGTAGTAAATAGGCAGAATGTGATGTATTTTTCTATTTGGCGGGATTTTGTAATTTTTCATTCTTGGTTAGAGTTTTCTATCATTTTGGTGCTGACAATCAATATTAATTACCCTTCCGAATTTACAATCTGCAGTCATCAGCTATCAAACTAAGATTTTCAAGCTTACTTTCTGAAAATGTTCAGAATTTCAATATGAGAAGATATGTAAATAATATCTGAAAGCCTTAAACTATAGTTTAAATATGTACCAAAGCAAAAGGAACCAGGTTGCAACAAATTGAAAGATCATAGTTTTTTTTTGTTTTGTGAAAGTCAATAAAGACAGTACTTTTTATCATTTCGAAAGGGATAGTGTTGGTAAAGAACACCAATTCTTTAGAATTGATTGTATGATTTTTTTCAGCAAATATATATGATTTTTTCATCAGAAAAAGGTCTTAAAATTTTTGTCATATTAGTTTTTTTTATCATTTGGTTGTTTTGATATTTGAGTTTTTCTGCAGCTGGCATTCAAAACTACGCTCAAATTTACACAAGAAAAAAAGTGTTCCGCAAGAGTGCAAACAAAAAGTGTGCACACCAGAGAAAAAATTAATGAGCGGTATTGTATCAGTAATGGTTTTACGTAAATTAAAGATAGTGAAAAGAGTTATCGAATGATTCCAAAAACACAAACAAGGATAGCCGGTTACTGTGCAAGTAGCACAGAATGTTTCGAACATATAGTCTTGAAAAATTAAAAAGTTAAATATGTGTCGTTTTTTTTCTGCGTGCTGTGATAAAAAAGATCTTAACGAAAAATAGAACTGAGGATAATTCGTTAGTGATAATAAAATAGGCCAATTGGAAACAGTTTCTGTAGAAAAATGACAACTAAAACAAAAATGTCTCAATTAGAGCAAATTTTAGGAATGAAGAACTTCAAAAACTAACTTTACTTGAATAAAACTAAATTTTCAAGCCTTAAATTAAGCATAATTAAGCCTGCTCATTAGTTCGAAGTTAGGCCAAAAATCAAAAATTTCAAACCGTTTTTTCTTGACACTGGGGAAATTTGTTAACGTCGTTCAAATCACGGCTTAAATGGCTTGAATTTATGTATCTCTCGACCCAGTACGATGATAAATTGTGCTACTTAATTTGGCCTGGAAAAAAAATAAAAAAAAAACTTTAAACATCCGAATACAATTTTCCTCACCATTTTCAATGGTCGGAACAATAATAACTCACTTTAGGCACTATTGAATATTGGCCTCTAAAAAAGTGGAAAAAAAAATATGTATGATATTACAGCAACTGGACAGAATATTATATCTCAAATTTGTTTTCAAAGGAGCCTATGCAAACCAAGATTGTGGGGGGAACTTGACTTTTTTCCCGTAAACAATTTTTACATCTAAAATTGAAATTGAAGTTACTTCATTAGTGAATCTTAGTAACTACGCGACTGCTTCCTACTTGTCCTAAAGGTAACGCGGTTGTCTTTGTACCCTAAGCTCTGGGATTTGAGTCACATTCGTACCTTGTTTTCTTAGGCATGAAATTTTATTTTAAAAATATCCGGGAAAAATTGAATTCTCGGATTTATGTTTGTCTGCTTTTGTTTTCAAGGCTTAGTTGCCACATTGTAGAGATTTCTTGTGTGGCTACCAATTTATTGTCGTAGATACGATATTTTTTGATGTATTCCTGTAGTTTGTAAAATGAATAGCCCTGACTTTTTACATTTCTTTTTTTGCTTTTTTTTCTTAGAAGCTTCATTCGGCCTAGATGTTTGCGGTTTATGTTTTTCGGTTTAGTTACCTTGATTTGTGTCGCTTCAAGGTCGAAAAAAGAATGATTTAAAGTTTCAGATTGTTTATCTTGCAAAAGTGTTAAAACTGGGTTGCTCAAAATTATTTTGTCAACAATTTTTATGGCAATTTTTTGTTTTCGGCGCAATGAGCGGCTTAGACGTGTTCTTAGTGCAATTTACGCATTGTCAGTTTAGTGGCTGCTACTTAAAAATTAAATAATTATTTGGTGCTGTTAAGTGTGTTTCTTGACTATCCTTATTTTTTTTCGCTTAATACATATATTTTCGATTTTGTTAATTGCGTCTTATTTTCATTTCGTTAGCTTGCTCTGTTAGCTTTGACTATGTGTCATATGTGTCATACCCTTGCAATAAGCAAGCGCTGTCAAACAGGACATGCACTTTTTTGCAAACAACTCTGTTGCATACAACTTGTTTAACCAAATCACTTAAGCCTTTTAATAGGCTCTTGTTATTTTGTCAGCCATCCTTCATTTTTTGGGCATGTTTGCATTCCACAATTTTTTCATTTTTTAAAATCTTGGCTGCAAATTAAACTACTCCGACTTCACTTTTTTCATATTTCATTCGTTTAAAAGGTTCATTCCACTTGGGGACGGAAAAAGTATCCTGTGCGCATGTGTTTCGAGGAGAACTCAAAACTTATAGAACAGTCAAATTTTAAATGACATTTAAATGGCTTAACTGGTGTCTGCTCGAAAATTATTGGCTTGGGAAGTTTCGTTACTATGCTTAATATATCTCTTTGGCAATTATTTTTCTTTAAATTTTTTACTTCAAAATGAACTTCATTCAAGACCAATTGAGTTCACCGTAAGAAATCAAGGTCGGAAAATCAATATGGTCGACTCTAAAAAAGGTCGGAAAAATTTTCTTTGGGGGATGAAATTTGTCGCTGACACCAGAGGCGTAAGAAGTGCTTAAAAACGAAGAAGAAGAAGAATTAATTTATCAAAGTTACAGAGTATATTTTCAAACCTTTTTCTAATTAGAATAACTGCACTGAACTTTGAAAGGATAGGTAACGAGATCAGGATAGTTAAAAGCTACATTCATCATTTATATATTTGTTCCCATGGCTTTTCAGACTCAGCTATGGCCAAAGAAAAGGGGGGTAAGAAGAAGAAAGATCGGCAGTCTGCCGACTCACAGAAGTCACTTGGGACCACTGCTGAGAAACAGACTACAGACAACAGTCACGAGGGGGGAAGGGGCGGAAGTGCTGGACTCCTCAATCCACAGTCAGGCGGGGGAGGGGATCAGGTGGATGGGGCTGACAACACTCTGGGGGGAGGTACAATGCCAGAGGTATGTTGGTCTATCTAATTGTCATGGATGACGCTATTGACCATGATTTTTTAACTTATATAATTATTAATAAAATAAATGATTGTTCCAACTTTCGATACGAAAGTAACGGAATATTTGTGCTCGGGGTGGGTTTTTTCTTCAGCAAATTTCGACTTTTTAACTAGCCATTTTTGACGGAATTTTTTTTATCATTCAAAAGGTATTATCCTGAGCTTAAATTTGAAAAGATATTTCACCTGTGATCATTTTTTGTTCAGTTATGAGGGTTTAAGGTTTACCATTTTGGGCAATTTGGGACAATTAACGGGCGGTATATTTTGCGCTATTAATGTGTAAGCGAAGATTTAATCCGTCTTAGAAATCGTTCCAAATTGGTTGAAGGAAGCTTATTTGCCATAATTGATTTGTTACTCGGAGCGAAATCTATTTTTTTTTAGTTTATATGGCGCGTGGGGGGATGATTTTCATTTTAAAAAATTTCAAATTTTAGATAAAAATTTTCATTTTTTATAACATCTATTTTGTTAATGATATATATGTTATTTTTGCTCCATAAACCTTAAAAGGCAGTCGGAACATTCAGGGCTTTGCCCTGATACAAGCAGTCTTGTTGCAAATTAGATTCGATCAATTGTTAAATTAATGGCTTTTACAAATAAAGTGCAATCAATTTGCGAGAACGCGATGGAAGCGTGTTTCTAAGCACTTCTTAAATTTTTTTAATGCCAATTCTTGGATGTATTAACACTGGAGTTCAAGAAAGCCACTTCTTCTTGTCAATAATAGTTGATCAATAGTTAGTTGTGAAAGCTGTTAGAAATCAGAATCTGTGGCTGAGGTTGTTTTCCTCTTCAACCTTCCCCTTGTCACCTTGCTATATTCTAGTATTTAATTGAATTTCATGATTCGATCAAAAGCTAGAATTTTATAATTCAAAATTCGTGAGTTATTGCCCTTTGTGGGAAGATGAATGGCTCATGCCCTAAAAACCGAATGCACCCCCTCATCGTTTCACCCTGTCAATTATTTCGGTTGATTGATAGCTTGTCTGTTCAGATGACGCAGTCCAAAGTGGTGGAGCAGAAGATGTTCGAGGAGCCAGTACTGACTAAACTCATCGTGGAAGAGTAAGTTCATTCTCTTCTATGTTTTTGTTTAATTGGACTGTCGAGACAGTAAACAGACCATGTTGAGGGTTGAAGTCGTATTTAAAGAGTAGACCACGGGAATTAAGTTTGATCCGAGAAAGCAATTTCACGGGATAAAAAACTTGGACCAACCTTCAAGGATGATGAGGATCTTGATTATAAAGAAAATTTAAGTCCCTCAAAAAAGCCATGATTGCATGCATTACTTAATGTTTGGATTTAAAGATTAGTTTTTAAAACGCTAAAAAGTTACCGAAAACAGAATATGAATACAGGAATATAGAGTCAGTTAAAACAGACATTTGAAAATTTTCCCTGGCAATTACTATTGAAATTTTCCCCTGTCAATTATTTGACTTAATCTGAAAAAATGCACCAATAGATTTCTTTGATTTGTCTTGGGATTTTTGGGTCGACCAAATTGGTTTTCCGAGCTCTCCCAGAGCACTATAAAGACCCTGAAATAGACAGAAGTCATTTGCGCCGCAAACTGTATTGTACAGGTATGTGGGTGATAAAGAAATGGGGTTGTATCACGGATATGGAGAAGCAAAGTTCGTCGGAGGACACACCTACAAGGCAAGTCGCTAAAATATAGTGATATAAAGACTTACAATATTGCCCCCTTAAGTATATCTCGATAGGAAAATTAAACCTAGATAACTCATATACGTTACTGCGTGTTCGTCTCCACTGAGTTGAATTTTGAATTGTTTTTATCGCAATCTGTGACTGTGTTGTGGATTTGTGTTTAGGGTGGTGATATGCGTTACTGCTGGTTAATTTACATTGGATTGAATTTGTCATCGTAATTTGTGACTTGTGTTTAGGGTGAGTTCTACCAGGGCAAGATGCATGGCAAGGGCGAGTATGTGTGGGAGGATGGCATCCGCTACGAGGGAGACTTCACGCTCAACCACATCACGGGAAAGGGCTTCTACCGCTGGACTGACGGAAGGCAAGTATACACGACTATTCTAATCAGGGGTGGACCTAGAATTTTCTCAAGAGGGGGGAGGGGGTGGGCGGTTTTTCTAAGAAAAAATCGAAATTGATTGAAATATATGAATGGCATTAGAAAGGCTGATTTTGGAGCATTTTTAAATTATAATAGGATGAAAAAGTTGAATTTGTAGCCGTATTACTGCATGCGTTTCGTATGTTATGTATTAATACTTGTTTAGATCATTTAGAATAGTTAACTGTTGGCTTATAGGCAAATGGACGAAAAATATAATGGGCTGTTTTATTTTCTAGCACTTACGAGGGCGATGTGTTGAATGGACTGAGACATGGAAATGGGACTTACACTTGTCCGGAGAGGGGACTCTGCTACTCGGGACAGTGGCACAAAGGCAAAAGGCACGGAGAGGTAAGAGTCGCTGGTTTCAATTTTCGTTATGAAATGTAAAAGAACGAAGTTGTTTTCTCTTATATAGTTCTTAATCAGGGGCGGATTTAGGGGGGGGGGGGGGACTCTCCCCCCTCCCAGGGATTCGACCACCTGCCGACCCAAAGGGTCCCACCTTTGTACTATTTTGAGATATAAATTTTTGACTGACGGACACTAAAATGTTTCTAAGGCGCCTTTGGCGCCAAATTATATTGATTTTGAACGGGGAGTGAGAGCCTAAAAAAAGTTATTTTTGGTCAAAATTTTTCAAAAAGTGCCTAAAAACGGTTTTTTTTTTCAAAATTGGACCTGCAGCGGAGAAAACAGTGTCTTTTAAGTGCTTTGGGAGAGCTCGGAAAATCAATTTCGTCGACCTAAAAAAAGGAAGACGAAAATTTTTTGAAATTCTGGGAGAAAATCTTAGATCCGCCTCTTTTTGTTTAAGAGTTGGGTCCGTGTTAATGTTATTTTTGTTTAATTGATCCAAAACAATGTCTCCTCTAAGATAAAGACTACATATATCCACCAGGGAAATACCAACGTATGAGCTGTTCAGTCATGAGCTATGCCCGTGGTTATAATTTTTTTTGCTGCTTAATTTCCTGAGCTGGGTAATGTTGCTTCACCCGAACAACCATGGAACATTGCGGGCCTGGAACCACCTATCTATCGACTGAGAGATAGAGACCTTAACCATTTCACTGTCGATCCTTTATATATTGCAGGGTATTCTGTATTACGATCCGGCCCAGCAGAGTTTTTACGAGGGCGAGTGGTTCCTCAACATGAAGAATGGACGAGGGGTGAGAAGATATGCGAGTGGGAATGTGTACGATGGAATGTGGTACAGAGACAAGAGACATGGCTACGGTAGGATGCAGTGGCTCGACCACAACAATGCACTCTACGAGGGAGAGTGGGAGGATGGATTGCAGGTGTGTTATTTTTTGTAGAGGTTGCGTCGGATCTTTTACCTCTCCGCCCCACCTGTGATTGTAATTTTTACCGATAGTTATTTCAGTGAAAGTTAACAATAATATTGTCCGATTGTTTTGAAATTTGGAATGCTTAGTAAGGTAATAACCCAATATCAATTGTTGTTTCATTGTTTTTGATTGAATTTAATTGAGCAAGAAAATAATATTATATCATTGGTTGCAATATCATTGGAGTTTTTTGATCATATGCAAGACAGAATGCAGAATGTTCGGACCCAGCTGAGACAGGTAACTCACAACTACAGAAAGAAGTAAGAAGATTAAAGAAAAGTTTTTATTTCATTTTTTAAACTCCGGTTGATTCTGTACTTAAGGGTAACTGAATTCGATCGAAAACTTTGGAAATAAGAAGTGATTTGACCTAAATGATGTTAAATTTCTATAACTAAAATAAAGGTTAAAGTGTAGAAGGAGGTCAGGTGTCAGCCTCTCATAAATTTTGGGCTTATTCAAATATATTATTGAAAAATTTTTAGACAAATTTTTCTCAAGACTATGAGGACTTTTTCGAAATTTCTTAAGAATTTGAATCGCGACCGATGAAAAGGCTTTTATATATGATACCACACTTGCCGTGCTAGGAGTTTCCCTCAGGTAGTCAAAACTAGCTGGAAAAACACCGACCCGAATCACAAGTGCCTGCACACTTCGAGAGTGCTTGGAACTTAAAAAGTTTGAAATTTATACTACTTTAAACAGTAATCATCCACACTCCGACCTGTAATGGCTTGAACCAGAAACTCGGGGCCGCGTAAATACTCAGCAGCCATAACCCGGCCTGTAATGGTTTCTAGTCTTGTGCTGAACAAGCGTTACAAACTCGTAATGTAGAAATTTTTGGGTGGACAACATGTTCAACAAAATCCTTGAAACATTTGCTCAGTCTACTTTGATAGTACATCTAGTTCGAGGTACCATTTGACCTGTTTAGCGTGGAGAAGCGTGACATCCATGCTTGACGACTTAGGCAAAGAAATTTGATTATGTGTCTATTGGTTGTCTGCTTATTTTTTGTCAGATGAATTTCCAAACAATGCAAACCTCTTTTGGTTAAAGCAGCCTTCTGATTTTGTATTTATTTTTCCTGCTTTACGTTACTGTTTTGCTTGCTCAAACGATTTATTTGGCTTGAATGGGTTGGCAAATGTGTTATCGGCTCAAACGTTTTTTATTGCGCAGTTTTATGGAATAAATTAGATTCTTTTGCTTTTGTTTTTATTTCAATGATTGTCTTCACAATTTTTGGCGGCTTAGGTAGCGTATAATAGATATTTCGGAATGCTGACTTATCACTATAGGTTTTGTTTCTCGAAACATTCTTTTTAGATTGTTTTTATACTTAGTGGCCTCGGCCTTCTTTTTTTTACGTTTGAGTTCATCGGCTTATAGTTAAATTGGCTGAATACGCCTTATTTTTCACACTCAAATCAATTTAGTTCGTCATAGTTTCCCAGTTTTCGATTTAAAAAATAATGTAGTCTCAATGTCACGTATACTCATTTTACTAGTCCCAAATTAGTAATTTTGCAGCTAAGTTAGCTTCCAAAACGATTCAATTTAGCGAATTAGATGAGTCGACATATATATCATTTTAAAGCCCTTTCAGCCCTGATTCGAACGACATTTAAAATTTTCCAAAAGTTGTTCCAGTGTCGAGAAAAACCAGTTTTCGTTAAATTTCGAGCGAGTAAAGCAAATGAACTTCTTACTAAAGGATAAGCCTTGAAACTTTAATTTTAACCCAGTAAAAAAATGAAGTTTTTTGCGCCATTTTGGGGAAAAAAATCAATGAAAAAAGTTGGATCATTTTTTGAATTTGTAATGATTTTTTTTTGTGATTTGCTTTTGTGTGTGGTTGTGAGATGAAAACTGTTGCCCAAGTTGCCTATTTAGTTTTGCTGTCGAAAGTGCCTAAGTTTCAGGTTTTCGTCAGATCATTTTATCATACCGTGCACAAAAACGGCACTAATTTGAAATTGATTGAAATTTTTTTTTTGTATTTTTTAAGAATATGGTCGTAACATTCTGTGCTACTTGCACAGCAACGGGCTATCCTTGTTTAGTTTTCTTTTTGTTGCTATAGCATGGCGATGGAGAGTATACGTGGTACCTGCGAAGACTTCCCGACTCCCAGTATCCCCAGAGGAATAGGTACTACGGCCAGTGGTACAAGGGAGCCAGACATGGAATGGGTACCTTCATCTACGCCAATGGGTCCAGGTACAGAGGCCCCTGGAACAACAATCTCAAACACGGCCCGGGGGTGAGTTATATTTTAGAAACTCATTTTGACTTTACTATATAGCTTCGGTTATTGAGGTAGAAGGATTTATTCAGATGTCGGGGTTTCAAAGTTTAAATTCCAATATTGTGCTCTTTCGCAAAATTTGTATGTACAATCAAGTCTGGTACCAAAGTAGTTGCGCATTTTTCAGTTATGTAAATGAACATAAATTGAAGCTCGAAAAAAAATGGTCTCTAACAGGAATGAAATTTCCAACAATTCAAAAATTTGTAAAAGAATTCTAATTCTAAAAGAATTTTTATTCATCAAAAAGCGGAACTTCCTTCTCTGAATTTTCTAAAACTTTGAAATCCAAATGTTTTAACAGTTGGATTTCATAGAAAAATGTGGCAAAATCACATTAATGCCTAATATGAAAGTTTGAATAAATTAAATTACTGATCAAATTGAAATGAGTTGATCTCGAGTTGAAGTGAGGCTTTAACTGGATGTAACTGTTTATCGCAGGGTGTGATCACATTCAGAACAGGGCGGGTGCTGGAAGGCGAGTTCAACATGGACAAAATGGTGGACAACCCGGAGCTGGACATCGGACAGGCTGCAACCCCAGAGATAGACCAGCTTCCCGGCTCCAAGCAGCAGAGGCCCAAAAGTGGGACGGGATCTAGGGTCAACTTTACAGGTCAGTACTGTATGCGATGTTACCATAACCGGTATTTTCATAGCAAAGTTGATGCGTTAGTTGAAACAGCAAGAATTGAATATCAGAATGCGATGTTTACAACAGCGGCGATTTCATTGCTAAGTGCGTTACTTAAAATAAGTGCGTTACACAAAGTGCGTCTAAAGCTGCGTTGTTACACCTCGTTCAAGGCTGATGTACTTGTGATCCAATCATATGTTTGTTGTCAGAGAGGGGACTAATGTACTGGTGAATGTGAGCAGGGCTGTAAAATTATCGAAATAGCTAAAAAAAGATTTCATCGAACTTTTCTTAGTTCATGAAAAATATTTTCTTATAAGATTATCGGCAGTTGATAGTCAGAAATTCTTATGTCAGAACATATGTCGCAAACACAAGTGATACTTTTGGTGGCACTTTTGAATCGGTAGGCGAAGCTGAAGCTTTGCCTTCGTTTCAGTTTATATCTTAAGATTTCAAGTGCAAATACCCGAAACTGATTTGAGTTATTGTTTCAACCTTTTGTCGTCGGGTGTGTTGTTGTTTTTGTTTCTTTTGTTTCCCACATAAAATGATTTACCACAAATAATCGTTGGAAAGCGTCGAGTGATTAAAAATATTCAGACATTTTAGTCGTAATTCGAACCAAATTTAAAAATTTCCCAGTATCGAGGAAAACAGGTTTGATATTTTTGAGTCTTAGTCTACTTTCGCGCATGTAAAGCCATCGAGTAACGTTCGTTTTATAAACAATGGTTATTTAGGCCAGGAAAACTTGATTTTACTAAAAGAAAAACTGGTTTTGGAAGCTTCATTTCGCGTGTTCTTGACAATGAAGTGTTTCTTTAAACTTTCAAAGTTTTTGGGCAAAACTTTTTTTGTGCAATCAGTGATGTCGATTATGCTTAATTCACTAATTTTCTACGTATTTGTATAGTTCGTTCATTACACTACGCATACAAGCGACTCCAGTTTTGAAAAAAAAAGAAAACTGTAGTACAGAAAGTACTTTTTGAAGTTTTTTTTATGTCGAAACATGCTGTGCTACTTGCACAGCAACTGGCTATCCTTCTTTGTATCTAATACGAAGAACCATTATGCTATCCAACCTAAAAGTAGCAATAGCGCGAAAAATGGTGCTTTAGTTTTCGAAATTTCGTCCTGATCGATCCGATTGTGTCAAATTGAATTTTTAATCAAAAAAATTTCAATTATGGTTTTCATTCTTAATTTTTTTTGTGCTCATTACCGCTTTTTTCTGTTGGTAACGTATTTCGTGAAAGGCCTATTTTCTTATTTGTTGAACTTTGAGAGCTTTTGCCATATTTTTGATTGTATATGTGAAATGCAGCTCTGCCGATAAGTGCAAAGCTTGTGTATAGTTGTATGCAAAATGTCCAAGCGAGAATTTATAAATATAGTATTTGAAGATTGATTGAGCGAAATCTGCCGAACCATGCAGTTTAAGTTGACCAAAGCGTAGTATTTGAATCGGGATTTTACGTATGTTAAGTGTTAATGAACGTATTTTTCGAAGATTGGTTGAACGAAATCAACGAAACCAGGCTTTTTAAGTTGATCAAAGCATAATATTTAAGTGATGTAATTTTTTACGGAAGTCTTTCAAAAAATTCAAGAAAGTCAATAAGTTTTTTATCAAGCATTGATTTTAAAAGCGCGTGCGGTACATTTTGCCATAGTTGTTGCAAACTCGAGGAGGACAATGACATAGGGAACCCTCGGACCGGGTGCGAAGTGTAATTCGAATTCTTGACCTTGTTGAAATTCGCACGCCTTATCCACGCGACCAATTTTTTTGGCGAATAATTCTGTGTATAAATCTGTGAATACTTTCAGATGACCAAGTGTCGATCAAGTCTGACGGGAGTGTGTCGAGTCAGAGTAGCCAGTTGCAGTCCAGTTTCGCCCTCAGTCTGGACTCCATCCTGGACACTCTGCCCGCACAAACGAGAGAGGAAGAACAGATGCAGGTTACTCTCCACTTGTTAATTAGTTGCCCGATCTTATTACTCACTATTGGGTTATGATGAATATTGACATGTTCTCTAATTACATTTTTCAAACCCATTACCTTGTAAAACCGAAGGCTCTCATGTGAAAATCCAATTTTATTGGTAGTGAAGTTGGTAGATATATTGACCGTTTAGTTTTGGTAGCCATTTAATTCGCGATGAGCTCAATACATAATTTGGAAAGGGAGAGACTGTTAAGTAATGTGCTTACCTGGTTTCATTTTTTCGCTGACAATACGAAAGCTATTTTAATTCGCTTCATACCTAATTAGCTCAATTAAAGATCAGGCGGACAAAATTTTTTTAAATTTGCTTGGAGTAGCAATTAATCATGCGATTCCGGGACTCCAATGTGTACTTAGGCTCAAAGAGCTCCGAAAAGGTTGTACCTTACAACTTTAATGATTTTTTGTTACCAACAATTGTCACATACACCACTGAAATATTCCATATATGTCAAAAACTCTATTTATCTGCAGATCAAATTCTGTGTGATTCGCAACGTATCTCTCCTTCGCAAAATATACGCATTCTACGCCAAACTCTGCAAGGAGAGTATAGCTACTCGACTGTCCCAAGGCGGAGGCGCAGCTGGGCAGCCCCACCCCCAGGGCTCATCGGCAGCGGCAGAGGACAACACATTTGTGATGGAGAAGCTGCAGTTTTGGCAGCTGCTGAAGGACTGCAGAATCAACGAGCACGAAGTCACTCTGGTCGAGCTAGACAGACTTGTTGGTCAGTTCAACTTTTCAACTGTTTCATCAAATAAAATTGTAAAAGAAACTTTTTGATCCACGAAAGGAACCATTTCTAAAACAACCTTAACCTTATTTTCTGAAATGTGAGAAATGTTGTTTCAATTAGATTTTTTCTATAAACTAACAAGGTAAGATAATCCCTAAATTATCGGTATTTTTGTTCCAACCATTTGAAAAATGGGAGGAAATTTGTATTCGGGGGGTGTTTTAGTTTTGTTTTCACGCAAAATCAGGTGCCACAAATAATCATCGGGTTGGGTCGAGTTTTATATCATAATAAAGCCGCCCTTTCAGTCGTGATTCGAACATTTAAAATTTAGAACATTTTTCTCTACCGAGAAAAACCGGTTTGAAATTTTTGATTTTTGGTTTAATTTCAAGCTAATCTGGTCAGCGTGCATGCTTACAATAGTCTATTTGAGCTTAATTCAAGCCGTGAAAATTAGTTTTACTCGAGCAAAGTTAGTTTTTGGAGTTTTTTTGCGCCATTTTGGGAATCATTGACATTTTTGAAAATTTTGTTCCTGTCTTTTTCTTAACAAAAACGGTTTTCTAGCTAGTCTATTTGTCAGTGACTGTTTGACTGTCGAAAATGCCTAATTTCTATTTTTTCCCAAGAAAAAAACTACGCTAATTTGAAAAAAAAAATGTTTTTTTTTTCTAAGACTATGGTCGTAATATTCTGTGCTATTTGCACAGTAACCGGCTACCCTTGTTTTATAAATGCAATTCCTTGTCTAGAAAACCACATAGTGAAGACGTTTGAACATGAAGGCTCCCAAATTGAAATTTAATGGATACGATTTAACATGAATTTTTTAGGTGCGAATATTGAGTTGAACGTAGACGGAGTTCCCCCTCCCCCTCCAGTTGTGGAAGGAGGTGGGGAGGATGGTGCTTCAACACAATTCACCAACCCCCACCAGCCCAATGCGAGGATGCTGTTCTTGGATTTCGTCAACTCACTCATTTACACTGCGTATCATGTCTTCGCTCCCGATGCAAAGACTCAGTGAGTGGTTAATGATGGTTGAAATACCATTTTATTCACAAGTTGAGAATTTTTAAATTGCCCCCGGTCCTACTCAATGCAGGACCAATGGTGGGGGTCGGTCCTCCACGTGTTAAGACTATTCATTCATGAGGGAACCGACGAATATACAAGATGTTCAGATCTTTACATGGAACGGTTTCTGTGCCCGTGGTTAAGAATTACATCTTATTTTTTAGTTGATTTTTTTGGTCTGGGTAATAGATTATAGTGACTCATCAACAAGCTGGTGGTTTTTTGCTTGCTAAACTATGGCACCCTTATTTGGGCATTTTTTAAGGGTATCGTGTTCTAATTTTAGGAACTGTCAACACATCGTGGCTTCTTGCCTGTCGATGTTGCTTGAGAAACGTCTGACCAAGTACGCCTGTAAGATCAAAGGCGGTATCATGACAGACCCAGTCAAGGCCAAAATAACCTTCGACTATCTGCCCAAAGTGTTCGACATCTACTCGTTCCTCTGCAAGCCTCTCCGAGTACCTCCGAAGAACTTCCCGGCGGACAAGACCATCTGTGCACGTGATGTTTTGCATATGATGAATGATTACAAATTGCTGAATGAAAGATTGACTACCAAAGTGGCAATGCAGATTCTAGCTAAACAAGACAGAAGAATTTACGACGAAGAAGATTGTAATCTGGAACTGGAGGTGAGTGGTTTGAAATTGTTTTCATGAGTAGTGAGTCTCGGTTTGATCTTCAAGTTTTGAATAGCATTAATTGTTGAATTCTATTGTTAGTTTGAGTAGTTTTTCGTTAACACTTGAAAAGTTTAGATTTTATGAAGAAAGAAAAGTTGAGTTCTTCTCAGCTAGTTTTTTTTGAATACGCGAGAAACTTATGGAGAAACAGGAGGATTTTTGTCCGTTTTAGTTGACGCTTTTGGAGTTCATGGAGAGTCTTCTCTCTTTCGCCACCATCTTCGTCACAGACGAGGTTCTGAAGGAACCCAAGGGTGCAAGCGAGTTGAGTCGTCTGCCTCAAATAACTCTGGAACAGGACTCCGGACTCTGGCCCCCTCATGGGAGGTTTAGTGAGTTCACAGATGACGTCATTGATCCGATGGGGGGAGTTGGGGATGTACCGTCGAAGACTGCAGTGGCCACGCCCGGCAGCCAGTATAGTCAGGTGAAAACTGGGAGTAGGGCGAGTAGGCGTGTTTATCCAAGAAAAAAATACATAGCAGGTTGATCTTGGGTTGTTATAATGAAAATTTCACAAAGGAAAAGAAAACATTCGTTTTAATTGCGAGGGTGATGGATGCTACATTTTTGTTTAATTCATAGATCTCAATAAATTTTAAGTCATAAAATAGCACATGGTGATCGTTCAGAAACTACGTACCTTGGAAAACAGGGTCTTTCCAATTATAGCCTCCTGCAAATTATAGCCCACATAAGGGTAAAAATACAGCGTATAGGCCTATGTTTTTTTGCTGCTAGGCTTGGGGGGGGGGGGGGGTTATAATGGGAAAGAACCAGAAACAGACAACAGGTTGTTTTACTCTTCTGAAGGTCTTAAATGTTTCATTTGATGTGCGTGACAGGCAGATGGCTTTGTTGATGGTGAGGAAGCTACTGCCAGTGCGAATAACAACGAGGATGCCACGCAAACAGGAGGCGCTCAGCCGGTCACAGCTGGAAACGAGTCGACCACCGAGGTGAAATATCCGTAGTCTTTCTTGTTTGGCTCTTTTCCATTTTCCAACATTTCAAAAGTTCTATTTTCTGTGACCTTGTACATGCTATGAAAGCTTAATGTGTGATTTTTTCAGTTAAGTTTGAAAAACACAATTCAGAATAGTTATTTTCCTTGCAAACATTCAGTAGATTATGACAGTTAAGTTAGTTTTGTTAAGTTGAAATTTAATTGTGGGGGCGGAAAAAAGCCTCTTGTTCTAATGCGTTAGGAAAACTGTGAAAAAAATTCTGATTTACATAACACTGTTTTCACTCAAAGCTGTTTTTGTTAAGACCTTAAGATAAGTTCAATAGTGACATTATTACGGTCATTCGAAAGCGACAGATTATAGGGTATCGCTTGAAGGAAATTTACCCATTAAACCTCATCATTGTGTTAAATCACACAATTGATTCTCCTCTTAAGGGTGAAGAAATTTGAGGATTAGGTTTTCAGCATCTAAAACATAATCGGATATAATCTAAAACATAATCGGAGTAGCAATGATCACCTGTACTGGATGTTGAATGTCTAGTGTACTGAATATTGCAGCGTGGCAAGGCTGACAAGAAAGCGGGTGGGGGCACTGCTGATAATGCGGGGGAGAATGTGGGGGGCAGTGGGGCTGTTCTGGATGATCAGGGGGTGGAAGAGAGTGGAGTGGAACAGCAGGGTGGGGACAAGAAGGAAGTGACCGGTGAAGAAGCCATGCAACAGTCTTCCAAGCCCAGCTCAGGTAATTACTCATTCAATACTTTTGTGTAATACGAAAAATGTACTTGTTTTTATTTTAAGTGTTTAAGCGTTATTGAGCGTATTGAATACTCTCTTATAGGTCTTGATCTTTTTTTCATGAAAAAGTCTTAATATTTGTTCTCGCTCAAATGTGAGTTTTCGCGTTTTTGTAAAAAAATTTTTAAGGCCACAAAAACGTGATCGAGTTCTAGTTTCGAAAGTGGAGTTGATTTGCAGATTTTCCAGCGGAATAAAACATTAAACTATTGATCCAGTTTTTTCAGTTTGGGTTAATTTCATCAAAAAAGCGCCAATCGTAAATTTTTCTTGAAATTTAACAGTTTTTTTTTCTGTTTTCTTGTATTCATGACTCTTTTCCAACTGTCTGTTGGCTATGTTTAGTAAGTGAGCTCAAACATACTTCGCTTTATTCAAAAGCACAGTAAAGAGACTCGTGGTATAGACCGTGGCAATAGAAAAGGTGGCGCGTGATCTTAATTAAGGACCCAAAGAACGCGAGCCCTCGAATAAAATAATAAAACTTTACTTTAACGAATCACAGAGAGAGTCTTAGTTTGAAGTCGCATGTCATGTAAGTTTTTCGGTCATTGCTTTTTTCTTATTTGTAACCAATTTTCAAATAAGTGGCCTTTTTTCTCATTGTGTTTATTGTGTTTGTGATTTGAAAGTTGTGCTGTGCTTAGGTGAAGAGAATGTTCCAGCAGAAGAACCCCTGTTCGGATCGAGGCCTCTGACCAGAGGAGCGAGTAACATGACTTCCGCTCGCAGCTCAAGATTCGTCGACTGGGGAGGAGGTACAAAATACTTTTTTTATTTATATATAAAACAGCCTTAAAAATTATATAAAACAGCCTTAAAAATAGTAAGAAACTGGCTTAAAGTGATTGTTTCTGTTATTCAAGTGAATATTCTTTTTTTAACGCGATGCAGAAAGTTAGTCTGATGATAGGGTAAACTTCTTCTCTCGCAGTGTTCTGTCCAGCAATTGATCGCTGAATATTCTAAAATTCAATTTCCTGGCGTGGAAGTCATTTTTTTGGGCAATTCCGGCCTATCTTGTATCATAATTCTGCTAAGCATGCGTTTGCTTGTGATTTGATTTGTTGAAATGAAATCAATGTGGAAATATAATTTTGCATTTGGAGATTTGAGGTCAATTTGCCGTGATAGCTAGGAATGAAGAAATTTGGTATTAATTTCAGTGTCATACATGCGCGGCCTCAGTCGTGTAGAAGAGGGTGAGTCATGACAGCGTGAGACGGCAGTGCTTCGCTTATTCTTGGCATGAATATACATCATGATAGTTGACATCGGTGTTAAAAAAAACAGCCGAATTATAAACCAGCCTCTGTAAACTACCTGAAATACCGAGAAATCATCATTAATAACTGTATAACAATTATGTAATCGCCACGAAAATCAAGCTTCTTTCAGCACAGTTTGTCTGTTTCGGCTGGTGTATATATTTTGCTCATTTTTGAAGGTGCATACTTTGACTGGTTCATTTATACTGGAGCCTCATTGATCGATTTTTTTTCAAACGAGGCTCATTATACTAAAAAAACTCAGCTCTTCTGTGAGCGTCTTCAGCTATAATTACCACGGAGATTGCTTATATGGATTTTAAATTTCGAGTGAATTTCGATTGTTCATAGCACCCATAATCAAAATCAGTCCTAGAAGTCCCAAAGTTATTCCAATGGAAAGTTTATTAGTCGAGTTTTGAGCCAACAAATTATGATTAGGATATTGGATTTCGAGAATAAAGTAATCAATTACCGTGACAGAGATAGGCTCTTTACTTGTTCCACCTTTGATTATTTTTGAAATTCAATATATGAAAGTCTCTTTACATTAGCGTCAGCTTAGTGTATTATTAGGAACCTTTTTTTCTAACCCAAGTCGCAAACATAGTTGCCATCTTTGGGGCATCTTTACAGCTTTTTGATAGCATGTGCTTTGACATTCGAATAGTAATACATTTTCATAGTTGATGCATTTTTACACAAGCAAAGCTTGTGTGATAGTATGAAATCTCTTATTTTTCCAACCTAAGTCGCAAATATTATTGTTCATTTTGATCAATAACCAGCTATTAAGTTCAGCCATTGCTAAGGATATTAACACAGACTATTATGTTAAAAATAGCAGTTTTAATGAAAGTTTTATTCATTCAGTTTTTCCCAGTAGCGTTATCGGTCATATTTTTGTTTTGTATGCGAAGTGCAACTTCGCCTGTGTTAATTCATCAGATGAACTGAAAAATCTGTTTGTTTCAAAAAACAATAATAAAAACTCCATTTCAAAAATTTTCTATTTCAATTTATCTCGCAATTTTTTGAAATGCATAATTAATACAAAATGAGGCTTTATGCTTTGCGATTTGCTGCATGGAAAATTAGTGTGGATGCCTTCAGTTCGTTATATTCCAAATTTTCACTAGCAAAATTTAGTTTATTTGTATGTGGTGCCACTTTTGCTGATTCGCATTTCCAGTTCGTTAGCTTATGTAGCTGCTTTAATTTTGACTAGTGTTTGTCGGTGCTAAAGCGTGCGTGGCTGAGTGGTTAATGCATGAGACTCAAATCCTTTTGATTGCAGTAGGTGGCAGATCGAATTTTTGCTAATTCGAAGCTTATTTCTCTTTTTTCTTATTGCACTTTCTAGAGCTGCTTTTTGTCGTGTTTTCGCTAGTGTTTGCGAAGCGAAGCTACGTCTTGTGTTAAAATGACTTTCATGTTATAAACTGAATTAAAAAGTGTCAGCGCGAACAGATGAACAAAATTTTAAAACAATTCTTTCTTGCAAAATGCCGTGTGAACAGTTTTTGAACTGTTTTATTTGTAGTTTTACGAGGTGTATGGGTCCTGGAAAAAATGGGCAGAGTTAAAGATTTTGTTTTGGAGAAAGGCCGATTAATTGTTCCGACTTTCGAAGAAAGTGAGGAATATATATGCTCGTGGTGTTTTTTTTTTAATTCAGACCAATTTCATAAAAGTCTTTGCTCCCACAGAATCGATCCCCTGTCTGCAAGGACCCAGCCGTGGTTGAACACCACTATAGCATGCTGCCAGGAATCTGTCTAAAGTGCTATTTTTTTGTTTTACTCATGGCGATTTATCCCGCACTACAAAACGTTCCAACTTTGATTGAGGCAATAAGCTAATTCGTCTTATTAATTCCAATGCATAACCCAAATTTCAATTTTAACACTTAAAGTTTGATGTTATCAGCCTAAAAATAAAAGTTTTGCCAATATTTGATTTGCCAAAAACTGTTCGAGAACAATTAAAGGGCAGTCCATGCTTTGCACTGATACGAGCCGTCTTGTTAGTTTGTATGGTCTCTTAGTACGACTTTTGGGCTATCTGTCAAGGAAAACTTAGTCTTAGAGTACAAGCAGCTCTCGTTGCTTCACAATTCATTGAAGTTTCCCCAAAAAATGAATGTACCATAAGCGTTTTTATGAATTCGGGCGAGATCTATTAGTAAAAAGAGCCGTAATTTCATAATTTGTGAATAATAAGCTTCGCCTCTGTTTCATTAGTTTAATTTTCACTTCATATTTGCATGGGAATCATGCTTTGCTCGTGTAAGAGTTTTGTGTTCATGTTGAAAGTGGTGTTCTCGTTTAGACACGGAAGACGAGTTGGATTCTGCCGCTCTTCCTGTGGAGTTGCGACTGTGGGTGCAGCAGGTCAGGTGCTTCTTCGATCGCAAACTCCTGCCCCAGTTCCACAAGCACATACTCCTACACTCACAAACACAAACCACCGCCAACAAATAATGGAGACAATAATACACTCTGTACAGAACATGAATACTCTTAAGTAGTCGACAGACACGAGAAAATAAAATGGACAATCGGAGAACTTCATTCAAACTGAAGATTAAGACAACATACCTCGTGAACAGATAGATTTCAACTTATATTGTGGATTTGTGGCCATTGCAGCAAACTTAAGCTCAATATTTCATCGTATCTTTTTTCTAACGAAGAAAAACAGTGACTCATGGCATGGACTTGTAGAAGACTCTTGCTAATTTCAGAATAAACTGAATTGTGAAGCAAAAAAGCTGAAAGTAGTTGAAAGTGAAGAGCTAGTGTAGTTAATTGATTGATTCAAAAATCCCGTGACTTAGCTTGTACTTATTTTGTGCCTAAAATCGAAACACTTCATTATAGAATCGTGATCAGTAATATGGTTTGATTTTTTTTGTAAAATTCTGTTTCAAAACTTGTTTGATGTAGAGATCGGCACAAAAGTCAATATAAGTATAAAAGTTGTTTTGTGATCATCTGTAAATTAAAAAAATGTAAATACGCAAAAATTGATAAATTCAATTGTTTTGCTGTATGTTCATATGTAAATAGAAAAAGGTTAATAATCATTAATAGCTGAATTTAATTGTGTATACTGTAGTTTTACAAGATTTCAAAAATGTGTAGGGAGCTAAAATTGATCGCAATGAAACGCAATCTTGATTTTATGTTCAACAGGCATATTAGCATAATTTGAAAGGGTAACTTCCCAAATAGCATAATTCTCAAATGGCATAAAAACAAAATAGTTCCCAATTGGCATAAACAATTTCAATAATTGTGTAACAACTTTGAGGCGTGAAAAAGTAAGATTTTTCTAGACCGTTTTCACGCCTTATTTTGTTCACTTTTCCACAAATAACTAATCAGTCATCAACATTTAAGTGGAATTATCATATTCTTAAAAAATAAGCCAAACTGAAATTTTTAAAAGGGGACGGGGTTGCAGTTTGTATTATGACGGATACTTTTATTTAAAAAAATCGAAGCTACCACCAAAATTTTTGTGGCTTTGTAAGGAAACTGACTGCTGCTACAGACTCACTTCAAATATTGAAATGGATACCCTGTTAACTCATCCAACTTCATATGCCCGACTGTGACCGCTACAAAGATCTCAATTTAAAAAATAAAATTTTTTCGGAAATTTCCCAAAACCCACTCGAGTCAGTTGCCCAAAGTTAAAAATCTTGTAGCCGGAACCAGTGATACAAGTCTCTCCTCATTCAGAACTGTAAAATCGACACTGTATTGCCAACGATTTACAATGATGCCGAAAACCCCTAGAAGTATCGAACCGTTAAGAATTCGAGATAGATAGGCAGAAACTCTGGACGTAAAAATTTTTTGTTAAAAATCTGAGGTATTGTCATTTTTTCTAGCTAGTGGCAATCAGAAGCACTTTCGAACTGTAGAATTTTATATTCTGATGGAACTTTGAATTGTCACCGAAAACTTTTTGCCAAGGTTCTGTTAATTTTTGAGTATTTGGAGAATCAAAAATTCCTTTGGTTTGGTGTTTGCTTCAAAATGAAGCGACAGGAAGGTATCGACGAATGCTACAAATAACATCAAAAAAACTTTAAAAAAAGGACTTCATCAACTCCGAGTTTGTACAATTTTTTCGATTGCCTAGTATCAGCTCAACTTAGACAGATTAAGTCAATTTTGTTTTTGAAAGTCAGGATAATTGCTCGATAATTTGAAAACCAGGATATTTATTTTAACTTTTTTGATGCTGGAAAGTTTGTGAAGTTTCGAAAGATATGAGATCCAATTTTGGTTTCAATTTGGTAACAATTTTGTTTTTGGCTAAACTGAGGTTGCTTCAACTTTTATCCGTTTAATTGCCGCTTAGCAATTGATTATTAAGCCTTATTACATTCGAGACAACCATATGAAATTGTTTCAATATTGTTTCAACAACCTAGGTTTTTTCAAAAGTTTTCCATGTTATCTTTCACCTTTTTTAAAATGTTTCTTAAGACTTCATTCTCCTTTCTTATTCACTCTATTATAATGCGGGGCTTTAGATTCAATCAGAAACATACAAAACTTCGGTGCTACTCTGAGTAAAAAATGTTTCCTGAAATAAATGTTAATAAGAAAAAACTCTCAAAGTTACTAGAAGAGCAAGGTGGTGTTTTTTCCAATATAGGTTTACCTACTACAATGTCTTGGTCGTTTGTTTCACTTGATAAAGCATAGAGCAAGGGACTTCATTATGATTGAAAGTCTTCTTCAATTTGCATATTTTTGAATTGTGATTTTAGTTCTTTTTTGATAATTTTTTTCAAATGGTTTTGGATGGTAAAAAAAAGTATTTATTTCTGGTAATACTTAATTTGTCTGATTATCGTTTGTCTGCCACGTTTTTTTGTCAATTCAGTTCAAATCTTGGGTTTTTCTAAAGTTTTAAGCTCTTAAATGTACAGGAGAGCTCAAATTCGAAAGAGCTAGTGCAATTTTGTAAACTCATATTTCAAGAATAACACTTGTTTTTCAAGAATTGTTTTTGGCGACAGGCGTCTACCCAAGTATAGTTGCTCAAACTGCCGCTCGTTAATACATCTTCAATGCTTACTTAAAACTGGTGAATTCATTCCTTGACTGATATTTCTTGAATTTGAACATCGGTAGAGGCTAACCTTTTGAAATTTATGGATATTTTAAACTAGTTTCTGATTAGTGGTTTCGTTTTGAATTTTGTCATCAAGTCTTAATGCTATGCTGTGGCATTGGAAATTAAAACACCACAGGATTTCTGGTTAAAGGGTTGAAACTAGCTGGATCCCAATGTTTTGTTAGCAGTGTTCAAAATCATCTTCAAAAAATCATTTTCGTTGCTGGACTGGGGGCTTATTTTTTTAAAGTGCGACTTCGATTCTGCGTCATAATTCTGCGCTTTCGGTTCATAATCAGAGCTATATAACAAAATTTCAAATTTTTTCGAGCTTCAAAATTATGCTATCTGATTACACAAAAATGAAAAAAAAATGTAAAACTAGCAAACAAATTCTGATCACACCGGTCTATATAACAAAAAAAAGTCGTAAAGTTTTCTCTCTTTTTTTGATTTTTTAATTTGGTTTTTTCATCTTTTGAATAGTAAGAAAAGCAAATTGGGTTGATGAGCTTAACAAATCGGTTAAAAAGAGCATGGGAAAAATAGCGATTTGAAGTAGCAGAAGCATCTTTGTATCATTGATTATTGCGCGTCTGCGGGTATTGTTTGCTTAAAAACAAGAGCATGCTAAATTGGGTAAAAAGCAATGGTTTGCTTTTTATAGAAAATTTCGCTTTTTATAGACAATTTCGAATTTTTTACAGCCATTGCACAATTGACTGAAGAACTGGATTCAATAGACTCCAGATACAAAAGAACTTACCCGGAATCAAAAAATCAGGTTGAAATATCTGCGAACGAACCTAAGAAGGATTTTGAACTTTTTCAAAGATTTTTTCTTTTTTTAGTCCTTGTTTTCACAAGAGGCTTTCAATTGAAAATTTTTTCAAGGATTGTCAAAAAGACCTGAGTTCTGTTTTTTGATCAGATCGTTTACCACTGTGATAATCTAATGCTTTGTTCTTAGTTAGTTAATGAAAAACAGAAGAGTTATTTCTTTAATTTAAGCTCTGGTCAATGATGTTTTGTTTTCAGAGATCTTGTTGATCACTCTTCAACTTAGTTCGCAACCGTCTAAATGACTGTTGCATTAGGCCTGCTAGATTGGCCTTGAATAAGTAATAACAATAGATAACAGATTAATAAATAATGATAATTCTCCAAGGTTACTGTGGCAACAGTACTACACAGTACCACATTCCCCTAAGGACAACAAAGTTTTATATACTACCATATAAAATTTTAAAAACATAACATGAGTTTTAGACTCAGTTTAATATCAATGTTTGATTTTGATTAGTTTCTATTTCTGCTTCTTGTTTATCTTTTCCGGCTCCAAATTTTTCCTCGCGACATTCCATGGTTTAGAAAGGTCCAACGATGTAGCCCCAAATCTTCGTTTGAACAAATGTCGCTCCAAGAGACCAAATGTCTTGTTCCTTGGCGTGGCTTCACTGTCAACAGTTTTAATCGTCGTTAATCGTGTCCGATAAGCCTCGAGAGTTGCCAGATTTAACTCAGTAATGTCGTCCTCGCAAGTAATCAATTTTACAGAATTAGACACTGGGCTGACATATCTCTTTAGCCCCTGATTCTTTGTCTGTCTACTGCTCCGTCTCACCGTTGTCTGTTCTTCTTCTTTATCCGACTCATCGGAGAAACCTGGTGGAGGACAATTATCAGTTGAGCCCGCCTGTTGTGTGAGCATTTGTTCAGCTTCGTTTTGGACACCTCTGGTCAATACCTGTTCTGCAAGCTCGTCCCACTCCTCTGGTGTCATATCCTTGTTCTGGAAAGTATCCAGTATTTCTTTTTCTTTAGTCTGTCGAGTAAAACGTTTACTTTCTGAGACTTTTTTTTGGAGTTGATGACGCTGGGGAATCGGGGTTGACGGTATCTCGATCTTTAGGGTCCTTCGCTGCTGCTTTCACAGCTTTTAATTTTCGAGCTTCTTGTGCTGTAGGTTTGCTCATACTACTTTTTTGATTCTGCACCGATGGTCCTACTCTGTTCGGCTAATTCCGTTTCCCACCTAAGCTCAGACCACCGCCCGTCTCCGTCTCCTTCGAAGTTACTATAATCGGAGAGTTTTGGAATTTATCCATAGCTCTACTGTCTTCAGTTGGTACTTTATCGTTTTGCCACTGCTCGTTTATATCATGTTCCTCCGCTGATTCACTGTCGTTCTCTTCATACTGTGGTACTGTCTTCTGCTGCTTACTTCTTGGCTCCTACCCTGTGTTGGGCTTCTTTTCTTTTCGGATCCGCTCGCAGTAGACGGTACGGGTACTTTGGATCTCGCAATATCACTCGTTCGATAAACTGCACCAGCAGCTGTCTTTACAGTCGAGGCTGTCTCAGACACAATTTCTCCTTTGAGTGGTATCGTTAGAGCCTTTCCACTTTTCCGTTGCTTGTGTTTGTTAAGGAAATTACGTGACCAATTGTCCGTCTCTGCACCCTGTTTATCTTCGATAAATCCTCGTTCCCATGAGTAAAACAACTCTTTTCTGTGTTCAGGGTTTTTAGTGCTGGTCTCATCTACGATTCGTCTCAACTCGGAATCCGATGTGTCTCTCCGAGTGGCGTTCCATCTCGCATTTTCTTCCAGTAATTGCTTCAACTCCTTAGCTCTTGCTCGTTCTTTTGCTGCGGCCGTATTTCGTAGAAACAATGGACTGACGTCACGACTATTTTGTCCTTTCCGAACGATTTTCACATTATCCCTTGATTGGTCTATGCGTCTTTTCAATTGGGAAGCTGTTAATGCAGATCTTTCCAGATGTTCTTCATCTAAACGACCAGACTCTTTAAGGAATTTATCTCTCAAAATTTTAAACTAAGTTTTGGGCAATCGACCGAAGTTTGCTTCAAATGGTGACAATTTTATCGTTTTTTGTTTATTCCATCTTAAATCCCTAATGATTGTACTTAAGCAAAGTTTAATCGATTGTACGTTTTCATCTAACAGCATAACACCCAGTCTTCGTTTAATGGTCTGTATCGTTCGCTCTACCGAACCGCATCCTCGATAATCACCGACCGGGCAGAATTTTTGTGTAATGATATTTTCTGTGCAGAATTTTTTCATCGCCTTTCCTTTAAACCCAGAAAACTGATCCGTTTTAATCGACTCCGGTATCCCATGTGTGTCAATATAGGTACGAAGAAGTTTTATTGTTGATTTTCCCCCAGTAGAGTTCGTGATTTTAACTGACGGAAACTTAGAGTATCTATCAATAGCAATCAACAAATATATATTCTTCCCCATATGATCTTCAAGTGGGCCCGCATAGTCTAATTGCAATTCTTGCCCCGGCTGCGTCAGCAGCGGAAGTGGTTTTGCGAATTTTGCGGAATTATATATATAGCGTTCTTACCATAACGAGTGCAACTTCTACACTCCTCGGCCAGGTTGACTATGTCTTTGTGCATATGTGGCCACCATAAGTAACTTGATACCTCTAACATTGCCTATTGACTGGGATGGCCCTGATGAAGTCGCCGAAGCACAGCTTGTCTCAGTTTATCCGGTAGGGCTAATCGGTTGTCCACCAGAAGACAGTCGTCAACCACGGACATCTGGTGCCATAGAGGGTTAGTGTATGGCCCCATTAGCTCAAATCCTTGCCTGTCATTACGCTCCACCACTCTTCTCAGTCGATCCATTCAATTATCTTCGGTTACTAGTTCCGCGAGCAGACTTTTGTCAAACAATTTCGTGAGAGACAGTGGGCCATTCTCCGCATACAGCTGCTCCGTCAGTTGATGTTCATTTTTGCGGGATCTGTGTCCCACCCTCTCTGTTTCTTTAGGTGTGACTACACTAACTTCCGGACTGTATTCCCTGTCTTCTAAGCTATCCCCGGTCAGATCCACTTCAACTACTTTAACCTGAAATTGATTTTAAAGTACCCTACCAGAGGCCTCATGAAATAGTCTTTATGAGAATGTTGAAGCTTTTTGAGAGCCTCACAGTAAGATACTAGAGTTGCTCGGGTAAGGGGCTCGCGCGTCGCATTGATTGCCCTAGGAAGGTGAAAAATGATCACCAATCTCAGTGAATTGCTGCAGTTGGCGCTGAAGGCACTTCCAGAGGAGTCTTAGGACATATGGAAACATCTAGAGCTTCGGGTCCTTTTTAAAAATTAACGAAAAAAAACATGAACGTAGCGAATGCTTTAGAGCAAATACTTCACCTGGAAGCCGTGATAAAAGTTTAGCAAGAGGAACAAAAGCCACAAAATCGCCATGCAGAAAAAATCAAACAGATGCATTCATGAACAAGGTAAACAGACTATTCAACAGATATCGTTTGTAATAAAACTGGAGCAAAGACGGTCGGAGAGACAGTTAGGAAAGTTGCGACTCGGATGAAAAGATATAGGAAAAATGTTCACAATAAACGCTTCCTCCCTCCCCATGGCTAAATACAAGGAAGAAACAAATGACCAGCCTATAATGGAAAATTGCGTCGACAAATTACGACGTTTTAGGCACAATGCGGGCATTAACAGGTAAAAAAGAAAAATTACGGGCTCTCTTAGAAAGTTTTGCGAAGTAATTGCTGAGAATTTTTTCCAAGTTGTATCGAGTACTAGCGCGAAAATATATTTCATTATCTGGCATCTGGCTTTCTTCATGTCGTCGATTATTCTGATCAGTTCATTCGAGTTTAAGGTACCCAGGTACACAGGTAATTTCTGAACTATAGGACTCTCAGCTTCTGTCAAATAACTCCTTCTGTGGACGTCCATTTCGTCATTCGAGAAAAGATGTATCGTTCATGTCGTTTTCCCAGTGTTTATCCAGTCTCGATTTGAACACGTTGATGTGAACGGTGGAAATTACAGACTGTGGTAGTGAGTTCCAGTATTTTATGTTTGCTATAGCGAAGAAACTACTTTTAAACAAGCTCTTGACTTTCTTGTTATCAATTTCCACGGATTTCCCAGAGAATTTCTTTCATTTATTTTAAAAATTTCTTCAGTTGCTGTTAGATCATAGACACAGTTCAAGATTTTGTACATATCTATCATACGCCTACGTTTTTTCTGTACTCTTGGAAAGGAAGTTTTAAAATTTTTGATCTTCCATAGTAAGCTAATTTGCATACGCTTAGGATTAATCTGGTTGCCTTTTGCAAAACTTTTTTAATCACTAGCTTGTCTTTTTTCATGAATGGACACAACGATTGTTTGGCACATTGCAGTTGAGGTCTCACCAAGAGTTTCTAGAGAGTCACCATGATTTCCTCCGTTAAGTTCGAAATTTTTTCTCTGCAATTGCAACTATACTATTTGCTTAATTTGTTTCTTAGCAGTGTGTTCTCGGAGTGGTAGTCTTGAGTCAATGATTGTTTCTTGTTTTCTTCATTGCTGCAAGGTGTTTTTGCCATCCAGTGTATGATTTCTTTCTGTCGTCTTCGTTCTTCCTGATAGAGTTAGTTTGTGGAATTTCGATAGATTGATTTCCATTAAATTTTTTCGGACCACGGTGAAAATCGATTCAGATCATTCTGCTGTTTACCTTTTTCTTCGTCGTTTGTAACGTTTGTAATGATTTTAAAAAATTTGCATCATCTTCATCATCAGCATAAAGCAACATTTTTGAGTTGATTCCGTCTGTCCTGGAGTTAATGTACAGTACAGACAGTAATGGTCCTAGTACCTATCCTTGAGGGACTCCGCTTATCAACAGGAACATAGTCTGAGTGACTTTCCTTCGCTACTATTGGGTAATTCCGGTTGAACTGCTCTGTTCGGCTTATTCCGTTTCCCACCTTAGTTCAGACCACCACCCGTCTCCGTCTCCTTCGAAGTTACTATAATCGGAGAATTTTGGAATTTATCCATAGCTCTACTGTCTTCAGTTGGTACTTTATCGTTTTGCCACTGATCGTATATATCATGTTCCTCTGCTGATTCACTGTCGTTCTCTTCATACTGTGGTACTATCTTCTGCTGCTTACTTCTTGGCTCCCTCCCCGTTGGGCTTCTTTTCTTTTAGGATCCGCTCGCAGTAGACGGTACGGGTACTTTGGATCTCGCAATATCACTCTTTCGATAAACTGCACCAGTAGCTGTCTTTACAGTCGAGGGTGTCTCAGACAGAATTTCTCCTTTGAGTGGTATCGTTAGAGCCTTTCCACTTTTCCGTTGCTTGTGTTTGTGAAGGAAATTACCTGACCAATTGTCCGTCTCTGCACTCTGTTTATCTTCGATAAATCCTCGTTCCCATGAGTATAACAATTCTTTTCTGAGTTCAGGGTTTATAGTGCTGGTCTCATCTACGATTCGTCTCAACTCGGAATCCGACTTGTCTCTCCGAGTGGCGTTCCATCTCGCATTTGCCTCCAGTAATTGCTTCAACTCCTTAGCTCTTGCTCGTTCTTTTGCTGCGGCCGTATTTCGTAGAAACAATGGACTGACGTCACGACTATTTTGTCCTTTCCGAACGATCTTCACATTATCCCTTGATTGGTCTATGCGTCTTTTCAATTGGGAAGCTGTTAATGCAGATCTTTCCAGATGTTCTTCATCTAAACGACCAGACTCTTTAACGAATTTATCTCTCAAAATTTTAAACTCAGTTTTGGGCAATCGACCGAAGTTTGCTTCAAATGGTGACAATTTTATCGTTTTTTGTTTATTCCATCTCAAATCCCTAATGATTGTACTTAAGCAAAGTTTAATCGATTGTACGTTTTCATCTAACAGCATGACACCCAGTCTTCGTTTAATGGTCTGTATTGTTCGCTCTACCGAACCGCATCCTCGATAATCACCGACCGCGCAGAATTTTTGTGTAATGATATTTTCTGTGCAAAATTTTTTCATCGCCTTTCCTTTAAACCCAGAAAACTGATCCGTTTTAATCGACTCCGGTATCCCATGTGTGTCAATATAGGTACGAAGAAATTTTATTGTTGATTTTCCCCCAGTTGATTTCGTGACTTTAACTGACGGAAACTTAGAGTATCTATCAATAGCAATCATCAAATTTATATTCTTCCCCTTATGATTTTCAAGTGGGCCCGCATAGTCTAATTGCAATTCTTGCCCCGGCTGCGTCAGCAGCGGAAGTGGTTTTGCCGAATTTTTCGGAATTATATATTTAGCGTTCTTACCATAACGAGTGCAACTTCTACACTCCTCGGCCAGGTTGACTATGTCTTTGTGCATATGTGGCCACCATAAATAACTTGACACCTCTAACATTGCCTCCTGACCGGGATGGCCCTGATGAAGTCGCCGAAGCACAGCTTGTCTCAGTTTATCCGGTACGGCTAATCGGTTGTCAACCAGAAGACAGTCGTCGACCACGGACATCTGGTGCCACAGAGGGTTAGTGTATGGCACCATTAGCTCAAATCCTTGCCTGTCATTACGCTCCACCACTCTTCTCAGTCGATCCATTCAAGTATCTTCGGTTACTAGTTCCGCGAGCAGACTTTTGTCAAACAATTTCGTGAGAGACAGTGGGCCATTCTCCGCATATAGCTGCTCCGTCAGTTGATGTTCGTTTTTGCGGGATCTGTGTCCCACCCTCTTTGTTTCTTTAGGTGTGACTACACTAACCTCCAGACTGTACTCGCTGTCCTCTAAGCTATCCCCGGTGAGATCCACTTCAACTACTGGCCCTAATCTTGCTTCATCCCTTGATGTGTTTTCCAATAGCGTTCTTGGACTCTGCATGAAAGAGATTGTTTCTAACTCTGTTATTAATCTGGGTTTATCATCTCTCTCCGCTAATTGGAGAAGAGAAACAACTAGAATTGATGAAATGGGATTTTTAAATCAAAAAAAATTGAAAGAAACAAAATTTTTGAATTAATCGCAAATCGCTTTTCATGTTGAAAATTTAAAAAGAAAGTAAATGTAAAATCACAAATGCCACTTAGTGTAGCAACACTACAGAAATGAAAAAAAAATAGTAGATTGACCAGTTCGGATGATGTACTTGTTGTTAATAGGTTGTTGTTGTATAAAATTCAATGTTTCTTCTACGAAATAACAAATTGCAGTAATTTGAATTGAAAAATTAGAAATATCATCCAGAAATTCTACATTTATTTCTCAGTTAGGAAAGGTCAAACTCTAGTTGAAGAGAGTGTTGTAAGGTAATTTTAGTTGAACTCATTAGTCAAGACCTACAAAAATCTTTAATTCTTTTCAAATAGGGTGGGAGTTAAGTAAACTTTAGACTCTCGATCTCCAAGATGATGTAACTGTATTAACTGCACGAATTTACCCGTTCTAACAACTTTGAGAGCTATTTTTCACATTTCGAGCTACCAACTGAAATACATTACATGAAAGGTACCTTTAAATTAAATAGCGTTAATCTGCAATTGCTTTCACCCTTAACCCACCAGAAGCCTCACGAAACAACCAACTTTTGAAAGTTGAAGCTTTTGAAGGCTTAACAGTGAGATACCAGTTTTTATGAGAGCACGGGCTAGCACGTAGCAGTGCGTTGCGTACAGCAGGAAGATGAAAAACGACCGCTTTTAGGGGAGAATTTCAGCAGTTGGCACTGAAGGCATATTCAGAAAAGTCACGGGATAAAAAGAAACATAAATAACTTCGAGTGTTTTTAGAAATGACCCACTCTAGGTAAGTCACAGCTGACTCAGAAGTGCAATTAAGGTCAATCACATAACTATATCGAACGCTTTAGGGCAAGCTCTTTAGCTGGAAGTTGCGATAAATATTGAGGAGGGGGAACAAACGTTACAAAAATAGCCATTCAAAAAAAGATGAAACCGATGCGCTCATTACCTGACCAGGCTTACTCAACAGACATCGGTGCTTATTGAAATCAGTCCCAGGATCAAATACAGGTAGGAGTGCGACTCGAATAAACAGATATAAGTTATAAAGTTGAAAAGATCGTGCCAAACTATGGCATCAGGAGACATCAAATTCCATGGCTGAGTAAGAGTAAGAACTGATCAGTCCAGAAGGGAAAAGTAAATCGAAAAATGTCAAATAGGCGGTCAAAACGATCAAAAACAAAGAACTGCCGAAAATTTTATCTTGGGGAAGCCCTTTTTACCTAACTCAAAACTGTACTTGGGTTTTATATACTGAAAACAATTTATATCAGACTGTGCTCAATTATCAAAGAAACAAAAACCTAATCAAGAGTTCCAATTGAACGGAGTTTTTGTTACAAGGTTCTAACATGGTGGAATTTTTTTTGCTATTCTTAAGTTTTGAATCTTACCAAGGGCTTGGACAGCTTACACTTATAAAACTCTTTAATAGTACAATACTAGCAGCTGACCTTCCAGCTATAAAAAATATACACTGTTGACATCAAATCAAAAACGGAATAAGACCCAAAAAATTATCCAGAATTTAGATTACACAGATTAATAAATTTTACTCAGGATTTTAATCGCAGGGATTGATTGAGTACCTTTTAAAAAGGCTAAAAGTTAAGTAAGATGAAACCACTTGATATCCAAGATATCATAACTGGACGCATTTACCCATTTTGATAAGTTTAGGAGCTCTTAGGAGACATATTGAGCTCGTAGCCGAACTGCAAAAAACATACCGTTAATTCAAATGAATATAACCTGAAATTGATTTTAAAGTACCCTACCAGACGCCTCATGATATAGCCACTATGATAATGTTGAAGCTTTTTGAAGGCCTCACAGTAAGATACTACAGTTGTTCGGGTAAGGGGTTCGCGCGTCGCGTTGAGTGCCCTAGGAAGGTGAAAATTGATCACCAATCTCAGTGAGCGATACATTCCCGTTAGGTTAGACCTAACTGAGTAAGGCAATTAACGACAAAAACATGATTGTAGTGAATGCTTTAGAGCAAATACTTCACCTGGAAGCCGCGATAAAAGTTTAGCAAGAGAAACAAAAGCCACAAAATGGCCATGCAGGAAAACCCAAACAGATGCATTCATGAACAAGGTAAACAGACTATTCAACAGATATCGTGTGTAATAAAACTGGAGCAAAGACGGTCGGATAGACAGTTAGGAAAGTTGCGACTCGGATGAAAAGATATAGGAAAAATGTTCACAATAAACGCTTCCTCACTCCCCATGGCTAAATACAAGGAAGAAACAAATGACCAGCCTATAATGGAAAATTGCGACGACAAATTACGACTTTTTAAGCACTTTGCGGGCAATAACAGGGAATTACGGGCTCGCATTGAAAGTTTTTGCGAAATGATTGCTGAGAATTTTTTCCAAGTTGTATCGAGTACTAGCGCGAAATTTGCCCGGAAATATATTTCATTATCTGGCATCTGGCTTTCTTCATGTCGTCGATTATTCTGATCAGTTCATTCGAGTTTAAGGTACCCAGATACACAAGTAATTTCAGAACTATAGGACTCTCAGCTTCTGTCAAATAACTCCTTCTGTGGACGTCCATTTCGTCATTTGAGAAAAGAGGTATCGTTCATGTCGTTTTCCCATTGTTTATATCCAGTCTCGAATTGAACAAATTGATGTGAACGGTGGAAGTTACAGACTCTGGTAGTGAGTTCCAGTCGTTTATGGCTGCTATAGCGAAGAAACTATTTGTAAACAAGCTCTTTACTTTCTTATTATCAGTTTCCACGGATTACCCAGAGAATTTCTTTCATTTATTTTAAACATTTCTTCAGTTGCTGTTAGATCATAGACACAGTTCAAGATTTTGTACATATGTATCATAAGCCCACGTTTTTTCTGTACTCTTGGAAAGGAAGCTTTAAAATTTTTGATCTTCCATAGTAAGCTAATTTGTATAAGCTTAGGATTAATCTGGTTGCCTTTTGCAAAACTTTTTTAATCACTAGCTTGTCTTTTGTCATGAATGGACACAACGATTGTTTGGCACATTCCAGTTTAGGTCTCACCAAGAGCGTCAAGTTCCTCCGTTAAGTTCAAAAATTTTTCTCTATAATTGCAACCATACTATTTGCTTAATTTGTTTCTTAGCAGTGTGTTCTCGGAAGAGTAACCTTGAGTCAATGATGACCCCAGGTGTTTCTTGTTTTCTTCATTGCTGCAAGGTGTTTTTGCCATCCAGTGTATGATTTCTTTCTGTCGTCTTCGTTCTTCCTGATAAAGTTAGTTTGTGATATTTCGATAGATTGATTTCCATTAAATATTTTCGGAACACGGTGAAAATCGATTCAGATCATTCTGCTGTTTACCTTTATCTTTGTCGTTTGTAATGATTTAAAAAATTTTGCATCATCTTCATCATCAGCATAAAGCAACATTTTTGAGGTGATTCCGTCTGTCATGGAGTTGGTGTACAGTACAGACAGTAATGGTCCTAGTACCTATCCTTGAGGGACTCCGCTTATCAACAATAACATAGTCTGAGTAACTTTCCTTCACTACTATTGGGTAATTCCGGTTGAACAAGCAGGCAGTTATCTAGCCCGGATTTTCGCTTCTGGTTTCAAATCTGGAGGTAAAATACAGTAGATTTCTATGGGGAACCTTATCAAAATGTTTTTGGAAGTCAAAATAATTAAAATCGACTTCATTGTCTTTGTCTAACTCTGCTCTCCAATCATCCAGTGCTCCTAACGATTGAAATGTTGTCGATCGGCTTGGCAAAAACTCACTTTGTTGATTCGATACCATTTGTTCATGCTAAGTTTGGTTTTTTTGTTTATTTTTCTGACCGTTAAATAGTCATATAAGTATATTCACAACATTGTTTTGCCCGTTTTTTTCTCATTTCATTCAGGTTTTGATCATTTCTTTGGTTGGTATATCTTCCACACTTGAGCAAATGGTCTTAGGCCAGACAGAATCACCATCACGCCATGGATCAGAGCTAAGCCATTCGCATGGGGTATTTGTGTGTGAAGAAGTTGACAGCCTCAAATTCGATACTGGCAGGCTTTGAAGGAGCAACCGTCGCAGATGAGGCAGAAAGCAGGTGACATTTGACCAGAATGACCATAAATTCAAGTCACTAACGAAAGTTTATTGGAGTTAGTTTGACGGGAAGATTGACTGTTTTGGAAGATTAACAGTGATAATCGTTGAATTGAACAACCTCGTAGAAGTCAATTTTGAAAGACAAAATAGTTTTTAAATTTTAAACTTTTTCGCAGCAACTAAAACCGCAAAAAAAAACAGACACAATATTTTCGCTAGTAACGATTAGACGTATCAGCGATAAAGAAGAACATTGAAGCTACAATAGACGATATTTGTAGAGAAGCGCTTCCAGTTGTAACGATTGTACAGCTACTATTGTAACTGAGCAAATCCCGAGAAACAGGATGGCTAACGGGAGGATTTTGCTACCCATCCTGGTCAAGAAGAAGACAGCTCTTCGTCCGGATTAAAGAATCGAAAGGGCTCGTGGAAGGACCGTAAACATTGGTTTTAACAATTTTCAGCTTCCCCGAATGCCCTGAATCAAAAGTCAATTAACTTCAAGTTCATTTTCAGATAATGAGAAGCTAGGAATTGATGGGAAGGGTTGATCCATCACCGATGGATTTGATGATTTTTATCTATTGAACAAAAACATTAGAATTATGATTATAAATTTGTAGCCCTCTTTTAGGAGTGACCTCGTGGTCTAGGGATAGTGAGCTCACTATAAGAAATTTAAACTGTTAATTCAAACGTTTTCGCACCTTCGGTGCATCATCAGGATTAAAAATTTTTTTACAATATTTACAAAACGATCAAAGATCTGAAAAATGAGAAACGTGTCTAAAAAGGCTCTAAAACTTTTTAACCAATCAAATTTGAACAACTGTAATTACATAATATAATTACGTAATCATGAATAAAATTTTCCTGTAAAATTCTGAGATTTTTTAGTTTTTTGTTCTTTCTGGTTATAAAATTTCGATTTGGGAACATTTTTGATTCTGACATGTCAGTTTTTTAAATTTTAGCCATTTTATACATAGACTATAATTTTAGTGTTAATTCCCGGCTCCTGAATTCATCGCGTGTGTTGATGTTCGGCCTCTCCCTCCAAATTTGCAAAGCCTCTAGTGTCAGTAGCTTATGAGTGTTGGCTGTTTGGTCTATAATCTCTGACTTCAGCTCAGCAGTACATCCTACCTCCTTATTACATTCTAACAAGTGTTATCCTACTGTGGAGTCCCCTTTGCGGTGTTCATCGACCCTCGTGGCTAAATTTCGGACTGTCTGACCGACATAGGTGGAGTTAAATCCAATACATGTAAGCTTGTACACCACTTTGGATCTCAGTTCACGAGCAAAGGAAGTTTTGAGGGATGGCAAGCATGTTTTCAATTTTGTTGTTGATAAAAAATTATTTTTACCCTGGATATTAGCCGAACCTTTGCAGCGAACAGTTGAGATGGATTGTCTCGATATTGCATTGTAAGAAGGGGTGGTGAGCCTTTCAACCATTTGTCTTTTCTCGGTTCTGATGCCTTCACCTCTAAATTTTTCTTTCCCTCAATGATCTTGTTAAGAGCTTCAAACACAACCCTGTCAGACCAATTTTTTGGATATTGATTTTCAATCCATTGTTTCCGATTTTTTTTCCAATGCCTGGTCAAAATACTCCCATGGTGAGTGTGACATTCGACCAGAATGGCCAAAATGCAATTTATGCAGGATTCGAATTTTGAGCAGTAAGCCTTCCGAGTTGATGATTTCGAAGGATTAGCGACGTTATTGGAACGTTTAGCCAAACGGTGAGGGCTAGAATATTCTAGTATTTTAAATTTTCAAAAATTCGAATGATGACGTCACATTTCTGAGAAATGCTGAAACGGCCATTTTAACAAAAAGCGAGTGAAAAACAGAACAACTTTATCTGTGATTGCGAACAGAACGAAAATCGAGATTACAGAAAAACAACAACGAACTACAATAGCAGAGAACGTTCCAAGTTGCAACTATTGTGCTGCTACAATAGTTGCAAGGCCGTTGCCAACAACGGTGAAGGGTGAGAACCAGCCTTCCGGATTGGTGTGAAATTGAACTTGAGGAGCTTGATTCACTGGATTCAAGAATCCGGAAGGTTTTCGGGACTGGAACTTTTAGCCTTTTATATAAACTTTTAGCTTCTTGTCATGTCCTGAATTGAATTTAATTAACAACTGGATTCATTTTGATAAGGATGAGAAGCTAGGAGTTGGGGGAAAGGGTTGATCCATCTTCGATGGAGATGATGATTTTTATCTACTGAACAAAAACAATAGTAATATGATAAGTAGTAGCCCTGTTTTTAGGAGTGACCTCGTGGTCTGGGGATACAGAGACCCAGCCATGAGCTCACTATTTTTGCATGTAATTCAGTTAATTTGAGCGTTCTGGTCGAAGCCGGAGAGCAGTAACGTTTTTGTCGACCCGATGTAAGAAAGACCACCGAAAAGTACTGGCTTGGTAGAGACGGTGAAAAACATGCAAAGCTCTGTTTAGACGCTAGCCAGTCGTCTTAAGACTTAGTTTTGTTATCCGTCGATATGTATCTTCCGGGCGAATGTTACATGTATGTTTTTATGGCGCTCCTGGGTGTTATTCTTTTTTAACATCATGACCGGCAGAACCGTTAACGAGCACTCCGCGCCGAGCGGATGCTCACATCAACGCCCTTAATAGGCCTAAACCGCCGGGGCGGAAGGGTAGTTCGGAACGCGGAGGCCTTCCGGATTGCCGTGAATAGTTTTTTAACCTAGTAAAGACCGAAAATTCACGAACCAGGAAGGGTGGGGGGATCGGCCGTCCCCTCGTCCCCTGAGTGGTTGGTGACCAAAAACACTTAAAGATATAAGTAAAACCAAACAAAAAGTAGTATAGTACCCAAGAAAAACAAAAAACATAAAAAAATTAACCGAAAAAACCAAAAACAGTAAAAAAGTAAAAAATCAGTAGAAATCACCCCCCCAGACAAGATGTGATTCAACCCCCCCGTTTGTTGTTGATAGATATATTGTTGTTACAGGCATTTATATCAGTCAGGATCGTTACGATCAATTTTGTGGCCCGTTTGAGAGACTTGTACTGTAGAGTTATTTGAGCATTTAAGCACGTTAATGATAAATTGCGCTCAATCCGGAAGGGTCAGCTGATTTGCGCTCAATTCGGAAGGGTCTTGGGTGAAGACCGATCCGGCAAGCAGTTCAAGGAGCAACAAGAAGGGGCTCAACGACAACAACAATCGACTGTTGGGTATCGTTAACAAGTTTTGTATCCCTTTTGGTACAAAAAGTAAGATAGTAATCTGTGGGGGGCTCGACAGTGCTGCACTGTAGTGACCCTTCACCGAACTGCGAATATCCGAGTTAAGCACCTTAATTCGGATATTAAACAGACCCGGAGGGGTATAGTATTACTAATATTATTACTTATATAGCCTTTATTAATAGTCTTATATCGATTTTCAGTGAAAAACAACGAAAACAGACCGGTTTTTAGGGTCAAAATAGCGATATTTTGATCCCCCCACAAGTCGCGATTTTTGAGATATCGAAATTTTTTGAAACGGAAAAAAGCGCTAAGTTAGTGTGTTACATCGTAACTGCACTACTGTAATAAGTAGAACCGGTTAACTTTAGTTCGGAAGTGGTTGGAACTAGTTTGGTACCAAAAACCAAATTTTCCCAATTTTTGATAGTAAGAAACACTATAAAATCAGAAAATTTTTTGAAATCTTTGAGTTAGGACAGTAAAAATAGTTGTTCAGACAACGTCCACTAGTGAATCTACGAGTTTTAAAACCCGCTACCCGAAAGCTTTCCGGGTTGCAGAGAAATCGAACATAACGTGTTTGATTTGGTGGATTCATCAATCCGGAGGGGTCCAGTAGCATAGTTTTTCGCAAATTTTTTCTACAAAAGCGTTTTAGATCGGGTCTTTTGCATTGAACTAGAAGAGTATAGGCCTTGTGAGCTCAGATCAATAATTTTTAGGTCGAAAGGACCAGATTTGCGGAAAAAGTTAGGCGGAACCTATAAGAGAGAAAATTTTTGAATTTGGAAAAAAGACGTTTTGGTTAATAACTTTGGAACTACAGAGCATATCGAGTCAATCTTGGTACCATTAGATCAGAAATTAGCTGAACTTACTAGTAGGAAAGAGAATTACTCGAAAAAGCGAGCGAGAAAATTTTTTGAGATTGTTTTTAGCAAATTACACAAATCCGGAGGGGTACACCCTTCACGTTTTATAAATTTTTCTGAAAAACCCTTATACCCCTACCAAAAGTTGATAGCGATTGAACTAAGTAACTTAGGACAGTTCTAGACAAAAAGGGAGGGCTGAAGGCACAAGACAACCATAATAGAGTCGAAATTAGGCAAGTGATAAGACCCTTCACCGTTAGTGTGAATTGTCAAATAAGTGCCTTAACTTCAATCCGGAGGGGTCTAGGAAAGGACCCTATACCATTCCCAGTTAATTCAAACAGCATAAAAGTAACGCAGAACGTATCCGGAGGGGTATAAGCTGAAATTAAGAAAACTACGAAAAGCTACTTTGACAGAGCTAAGGGCTCCCAATCCGGAGGGGTCGAAATTTTTCAAAGTCAGAGGGGTCCGAATCCGGAGGGGTCTCTTTTCCACAAAACCGGAGGGGTCCGAATCCGGAGGGGTCTTATAGTTGCTAATTCGGAGGGGTCCAATCCGGAGGGGTCTATATTCTGACAGTCCGGAAGGGTCCTATTTGTGCCAATCCGGAGGGGTATCATTTTATTAAGGACTTAGGTAAACGAAAGAAAAACTAAAAAGCGAGAGGTATTAGGTTATTAATACACAGGCTAGGTATCAGTGACTGCACTGGTAACTTGCCTTTCAAAAAGAACCAGACTAATACAAAACAGATCCGAACTCGGATATTCGCGACACTAAGTCTAAATTAGAAAGAGCGTGACTCATTGGTGTGGATTGAAACATAATACGTTTTTGGTAAAAGTGACTGCCCTGAGGATTTTAGTAGGTCTAGCTCGGGCAGTCCGAAGGCAGATAGGTAACACAATACTCGGTGGGTGCAATAGACGCCCACTTGAGAAAATAACTGCCTTCAAAGTTTTGTCTGTTTGGTGCAGCACCAAGCAGGGAAAGCTTTTTCTTTAAAAGACAGGTTCGACTATTGTACTGCGACCAACTAAGAGTACAAGACACATACGTTTTTTTATATATACATTCATATTGTGTCAATATATATTTTTTGTTTTTGATTTTAAATCAACCTAAACTGTGCTTGATTGGGTAGTGACTACACTATCTTTTAAATTGACTGATAACATCATATTGTGCTAGTTTCCAGATCTTTGGACAGATAATCGGCTAGTGTGAATAAATTTTATACAAACTGTACTCTGACAACATACAGGGATTCGTGGTCACTATTTAATAGAATCTGGTGAAATTTATTGTGTTGTGTCATTATTATTGTTAATAAAACTATAAGGTCTCTAGCAATTGAGTCAAGAGTAGGCATAGGAAAGTGACAAATAAAGAATGAGTTTAGACAAGTCAAGGATACCAAAACGAGGTAAAAGCTCTAGGAAATTCATACCGGAAAAGCAAAGAAAAACGATGACCGATCCTTTTGTGGATTGGATCAAGCGAACCCGGTCCGATAAAGAGGGGACGGTTTCAGGCAGAATGGTTGAAACGAGAAGTCAAAAGACCTCAGAAGAGCGAAGAGAACTGTTAGAAGTGGAGGTCAATACGGACCATACCATGAACGACAACCAGGGAGTAAATGGACTGGAAGGGAGAGGCAGAAGGCTGGCGAGTGAATCTACTCCGGTAGAACAAGGCCATGATTTTGCCACTTCCAACGGGACGTTGGATCGAGAGGAGATGTCGGAACTGTCCGACATCTCAACTGAAGTAACGGCAACTAGAAGATCTCCGACAGACAACACTATGATGGCAGGCGGAACTGGAAAACAAACAACCTCATCATCGTTCTCAGAAAGAATGAAGAACACCTTCGGAAACATCTTTCCATTCAGCATGGGAGGAGGAGCAGGAAACGATGGGGAGTCCCAGGAGGAAGAGGATGAAGAGGAGCAGGGGGACTTTGGATCTCAAGTCAGTCTCAATAGTTCGACCCAGGAGAATGAGGCATACGTCGGAAGAGAGACTGGAACCATGGACAAATTTGGTGTGGTGAGAACGATAAGCAAAGAGGCAAACACACCAAGCCAGTCGAGAGGCTTCACGATTATGACAAATTCAGAGCCGCAAACTGGAGAGAGTAGAAATAGAGAGCTAGGCAACGCATTGGCGGATCCTGAGGTGGATAATGAAAAGACGTCGAGGCAGAGAGTCAAGGCCCGGATCTCGACCAGCACGAAGCTACCTGGGACCGACAGAGTTACACCACCACTAGTGACGCCACTCATGGATAACGGGGCAGCACTAGAGGAAGCCTTAAACAACATAGTGGGCAGTTTAGGAGAACAAAATGAACAGATGTCGATAAGGATGAGTGAACTGGAAAGAGCAGTTCACATTGAAAGAGAAAGTCTGCGGGAAGAAATAAATCGCAACAGACAAGAAGTTGGCAGAAGCGAAAAACGCTTGAAAGAAAGAACGGACGAACATATGACGAGGAACTTGTCGCGAATGACAAGAGAGGCGGAACAGAGGGAGTTACGCTTAAGAGCCGACATGGAGAAGTTAAGAATTCAGCAAGAGCAGTCTCTTGGGTCTCTTGACACAAAGATAGACGCGATGATGGAGAGGCGAACGCAGGCTATCATGGATAGGTTGGACGGGCTACTAAGCAGCAAGAGTGGACCAAAAGAAGGAGAGCCGAACTCGGGAGGTCCCAGCAGGGAACCGAGGGTGAACTTCAATGAACATCAAAGGAGGAAGACAAATGGATCCACTAGAGGCAGGGGCAGTTCATCAGGCTATGCCACAAGGGGTAATACAGCATGGGGCCCGAACAGTAGAGCAAGTTCAACGGGGAACAGACAAACCTCGAACGAACGACCAACGCAAAGCACACATGCGACCGGGAGAAGCGATTCTGGCAACATGGGGCATACAAGCCCGAGGAGGAGTCACATGGGCCAAGCGGGAAACGCTCATGGTGATTCGGATTGCAGGGATGCACCGCACACAGAGCCTTCGACAAGGTGTGAGGACACTCAGGCGGGACACTCAAGGGATGCTACGGCAATGGCCACAGCATTTGAACCCCTGAACAGGTCTTTGGAGACATTCCTGACGCGGTTATCTAGAACCAATGAACGCAGTGAAAAGTCCAGAAGAGTCTTTAAGAAGCCAAGATGCTACAAGGACGAATCTGATGGCTGTATTGATACCTGGATAGAGGTAATGAAGCTGCATTTCGAGGAAGAGGACTTGTCGGAGAGACAGGAATGCAGCGCGCTCACCAGCAACTTAGAAGGAACAGCCCTGAACTGTGTCATGGCTAAGAAACAGTATCAACGTGACACTGCTGAGAAAATCTTCGAAATCTTGTTAAACCGTTTCGGATCAGGGGTGCAGGGGCACCAGGCGATGATGCGCTTCGAGAAACGGAGGCAACGAGAAGATGAAACAATAGACAAGTTTCTCGATGATTTGGAAATGCTGAGAAGACGCAGCCAACCGGATGAGTCAAACCGAAAGATGAACCTGGCCGTAGCCTCAAAATTCATCGATGGTGAGAAAAATGATGAACTTCGTACGATGCTAGCAACGCATTACACACCACTATCAACTAATGCGCCAACACCGGAGGAGTTGAGGCTCAAATCAAAAGAGTATCTTTTGTTGAAACCTCCTTCGAGATCTGGATATTACAAGAACAATTATGGCAATTTTAACAACGGACCAGCAAACCAAGGGAACAATTGGTACAAACCGAGGGATGATATGGACAAGAGACGTTCTTGTGCTAATTGCAGTTCAACAGACCATCATGTGTCAGCATGCCCAGCTTACAAACAAGGCATGAAAGCAATAGGCTTTAGCCTCGAGGACGAAGATGCGTCAGAGTTGGATCATGAGGATTTCATGAGAGGAGTAATTGCGAAATTTGGCCCGAGGTGTTTCTTTTGTAACTTGGAAGGTCATTTTAAATCAGATTGTCCGCAATTCTGGGATGCAGTGGCAGACATCAAGCATCCAAGGCATGAAGAAGCTTTGTCAGGAGTGAAAGCAAGCAAGGCTCGACTTTTGAGCGAAGCAGAGGCACGCAGGAAGGACAAACCTCAAGAGCTGGCGGCAAAGAAAATGCAAGCAGTAACAGAAGAAGCACGTGAACCGGAACCAACAACTGCGGCCGATGACTTCAAGATCGATTATAAGGCAGCCGCAAAGGATGCTCTAAATAGAGTACAGCAGGAATTGGTGACGAAAGAGATCGAACAAAAAGTGAAACTTGAACTGGAAAATGAAAAGCTTCAGGAGCAACTGAATACCTTCGAGGCAATGGAGTTCGAGGAGACGAAAACACCAAGCAGTTTAGATATGAAACTTAAAGTGATCTCCGGTAAGAGGTTCGGCATGGCGCCGCAGGGAAAGAAGATACAGTCGATAATCTCAGTGGCTGGACACCAGGTAATAAGAAATTTGAGTGAACCATCAGAGTTCACTTTAATGCATTTGGACACATATGCAGATTATCTGAGGCAGGTGGAGCCACGCACTGAGTCGAGAGCTGTGCGAGCACTACTAACGACGGGTGGCCCTCGCATGAAGAAACTTCATGGACGCTACTTGGAGGTCTATGGGCCGTATCAAATAATGCTGAACGTGGATGGAATCAGCATCTACACCAGGACTTACATAACAACAGATGATGACCAAATGGGGCAGATCTATTTGGGTGAAGAGGAACTCAAAGTCCGCAGGATAGGCCATGACGCCATGATGGAACAAGACGCGGTACATATTGGATATGAAGCAGATGTGACAGCACACCTGCTTGACACCAACGGAACAAAAATCGGAGTCACAGGGCTTCTGGACACAGGCGCGGTGGTGAGTGTGATGCCGATAAAAACCTGGGAGAGAATGGCCTTCACGCGGGAAGATTTGATTCCTACGAATCTCCGACTAGCCGCTGCAAATCGAGGAGCTATCTACGTAGCCGGAAGAACACCGGTGACGGTCCTTCACATGGGAGGACGGAACCTTTGGATGAGCTTCCTGGTGGTAGAGAATCTGGACGACGCCGACCAATTCATCTTGGGCAGAGATTTTGTCAGGAATTTTGACGTGATGATTGACTTGAACAACGGTCTAATACGGATTAGAAACCCGGACCAAAAGTATGTTAAGAGACCAATTAATAGGATAATAACAGATGAAAATAAGGTACCAGTTTTTTGGATAGAAAAGTAAAGTTACAACCAGGACAAGCTGTAGTAGCAATTTTTAGAATGAGAAATTTAAATTCGTTAAGTGATAGCAAACAGGTTTGCTTAGTACCGAATCCAAATAGTCAGAGTTCGGTGATTTTAGGCCGGAGCTTCTCGGTAACGCGAAACGGACTGTGTGTCAGTGTGTTGTTGAACACACTGGACACCACGGTTTCAATCCAGCGTGGAAAGAAGCTTGGCTACGCCTTGCCGATGAGGACCGACTATGAGGAGACAGAAAACTCGAAGAAATATAATGTGAAAGACTGTCCTTATCATGCAAATAAAGATAAAATCTTAAAGAGAATTAATGAATTAAAATCTATTCATAAATTGTTTTCAATGAAATCCGAAACGGACGACGGCTATCAAGCTGCTCGAATTTTCCGGAACGCCCCTCGTCATATGAACTAGATTCTGACAAACCGGTTTTGCCAGAAATAAAACATTTAAAAGGAAAAATAGGTGAGGGAGATTTTGAAAAATTGCGGGACCTCCTAGATCGGAACGCCGAAGTATTTTCAAAACATAAGGCGGACATCGGTTGCTGTAATTTCGTCGAACACGAAATCGAACTAGAAGAGGGCGCCGTTCCCCATAGGGAAGGCGCAAGGCGAATGACGCCACATAAATCGGAAGCGTGCCGAGCGGAAATAGAAATGTTGCTTGAATACGACATGATAGAACCCTCGAAATCACCATGGGCTTGCGGAGTAGTAATGGCGAAAAAGAAAGGGGGGCAGCTTAGATTTTGTTGCGACTTTCGTTACTTGAACGCGCTAACGATTAAAGATGCGTACCCGATACCGCGAATAGACGAGAGCCTATCTAAACTTGGTGATGCAAAGTTCTTCACCACATTGGACTTAGGTTCTGCCTTCTGGCAGGTTCCTTTGCGGAAAAAGGATAGGGAAAAAACCGGTTTCGCGTGCGAATTAGGGTTGTACCAGTGGAAGAGGATGCCCTTCGGCTTGTGCAATGCAACAGCAACCTTTCAAAGGCTGATGGCTCAGGCTTTGACAGGAGTGACCAAAAAGTACGGGAATCTCTTGATGTGCTACGTGGATGACGTAGTCATAGCGACACCGACCCTGGAGGATCACATTGACCGGCTCGATGAGGTCTTCGGATGTATGAAAAGAGCAGGCTTGAAATGCAAACCATCGAAATGTGAAATCCTTAGGGATTCGATCAAGTACCTGGGAAGAATGGTGGACCGGCATGGTGTGAGGCCAGATCCAGAAGCAGTAGAGGCTGTGCTGACATGGAAAGCTCCTAGAACGGACACACAGCTCATGAGCTTCCTAGGGTTTGCCAATTACTACCGAGAATTCATAAAAGGATACGCGGACAAGGTGTACCCGATGCAGAAGCTGATGCGCAACAAAGGGAAAAAGTTCGAATGGAACGATGAGGCACAAGTTGCTTTCGAGAACATAAAGCGGGAACTGTGCGAAGCGCCAGTGCTGGGCATGCCTACAGAAAAGGGCATGTATGTTCTTGACACAGACGCATCGGTGGTGGCCATCTCAGGAATATTGCATCAAGAGCAAGAATGGAACGGAAGAACAGTTCTCCGTCCCATTGCATACGGCAGCAAAGTCCTGAGTGACACAGAGATGAAATATGGCGCACCAAAAGCAGAAATGTTTGCAGTAGTTACCTTCGTGGAGAAGTACCGTGCATACTTGGGGAGCGCTCCCTTCAAGTTACGCGTGGACAACAGAGCGTTATCCTGGTTGAAGACCTACTCGATGGATCAGAGTTATATTGGTAGATGGATAGTAAGACTGGATGGCTACCATATGATAATCGAACACAGGATGCGTGATAAACATCAGAATGCTGACAGTCTCAACAAGAAAACTGAGTTCTATGAAAGATTGGAGCAGAAGCAGGCCAATCAGGCGGAAGTAAAGGGGGGATTCTCGTTTCTGGACAAAGAAACTTATGAAGCGCTTCCCTTAACGAGATGGTTGGATAAGTCTGGACATCCAATTCCGGGGCATCCTGAGTTACCTGTAGAGAAAGCAGCCGAGATAAAGATCCTGTCAAGGGAGGACCCGGTCCCCTTGGATTTGTTGCTGCGCTCGAACCTGGTCCAGCAAGAACTCTCTCGCATGAATATAAACAGCCTCTCATTATTGGATAAAACGGTGCAAGTCACACCACAAGTGATGCGGATACTGGGTGGATTGTTAGAAAGAGAAGTGACCAGAGATGACCCCGAGTGGACAGCAGCAGTGGCATCGCTAACAGTCAGTGAGAAAGTGAAGATCATGCCGTCCAGACAACAGCACGAAGAGAACAAGAGGGATTGTAGGACAATAGTTCAGCAACTAGTATCCTCAATACCCCAGGAGATTTTAACCAGTACTTCTTACGGACAGAAAGGACAGGAGAGCGGCAAGCAAAAGAAAACTGTCACCTTTGTAGACCGGGAAAAAGAGGGTGAAGAGGTAGAACAAAATCTGCTGCAAGACTATTTGTCCGGGGAGAAGGATGAGGAGAAAAACCAGCGATCACAAGATCAACACCCGGGACAAGGAAATTTGTCCGGGGAGTCCGAGATAGACGAGAAAATTCCTGATGAGAAACAGGACCTAGAGAACAAAGTTTTGTCCGGGGAGTTCAGATGGATGCGAAGGAAATACGGACATGATCTGGAGGAGCGTGCAGTCTCCAGCACAACACCTTCGACGGATGATAAGTCAGAAAGCTCGAGAATGAACACCTATTCAGACAGGGATTCGACCTCGGGATCAGAACTGTCAGAACTGGCGATACACACGCTACTAGTGGAAACTCGGGCGAGAAACCTGGACAGCGAGGTGTACCAGGATCCTGACAGTGATCGCTACCTAATACCAAGCGAAAGAGTCTTTGACAACGCAGCGGATGACTTAGAAACGATAGCGGTATCGAAACGTTCGATAAGCCTGTTGCCGCAGAAAGAGGTAGTCAGGACTGATCTTCAGCCGTTTCAACAAGAAACACAACCGTTGGCGAAGATTTGGTGCGTTAAGATAGAAGAAGACACACATCAGCCCAACGAGCTGAACAGTCAGATGAGAGTCATGAAGACGTACTTGAAGGCGAGATACAGACTCTCGGACCTTCTAAGGGCGCAGAGAAATGATCGCATGACAAGCAACCTAAAAAGGTGGATAGAAAACGGTGCACCTGACAAAGGTGACCTGGAAGAAGACAGCTATAGGATCCTGAGACAATACTTCATGCAGAAGGAGGGGAGATTATATCTGAACAAGGACGGGATCGTGGCTTGCAGGAGAAGAGAAGAAGACAAGGTCTTATACAAATATAACGCGATAGTGTTGCCGCAACTCTATCAGACAGAACTATTATTCAGGTCGCATGATCAGATGGGCCATCAAGGGATCGACAAAGTGTATCAGAGGATCCTGAAGCGCTTTGAGTGGCCTGGGATGAAAAAGGGATGCGAGAAATGGGTGACAGCATGTCTGTCATGCCAACAGGCCAAGGATCCTAGGAAGTTGCGATTTCCTTTACAATCAATTGAGTCGTCTGAATTCAACGAGGTGGTGCAGATAGATCACCAGAAGATATGCATGACAGACAGCGGTTACAACCAAGTCTTGATCATGATAGATCACTTCACGAAGTATGCAGAGGCCGTGCCCTGCATAACTGCCTCGGCGGAAGAGACATGCGACCACCTGATCAATACGTGGATAGCAAGACACGGATGTCCAATGACGTTTCAATCGGACAATGGAACGGCTTTCGTAGGCGAGCTTACGAAAGAGCTTATGAGACGGTCACAAGTCGCTCAGGCTCACTCCACGACATACCACCCTCAGACGAATGGCTTAGTGGAAAGACAGAATAGGACGTTAGTGTCGATGCTGAGGGTATATTGTTCCAGGTACATGACCGATTGGGACAGATACCTTCCACAGGTGATGGGAGCTTATAATAGCACGCAACACTCCACCACTGGAGTCAGTCCACACATGATGCTGACGGGACACGAGAAGTCTTTACCCTTGACATTCTTCTACCCAGAGTATGAGGGAAAGAAAACGTCCCCACAGGTCTACGTGAGGGATGTGATCAAACGCCAACAGGAGTTGAACGATTTGTGTAGACGAAACACTCAGCAGGCACAGGCAAGGCAGAGGAAAAGATTCGACAAGAAAGCAGCTGGTGCAAAGGCCTACTCGGTGGGAGACTACGTATGGGTATTTCAGAACGTTATACCACCGAAAGGAACAAAGAAGCTTCTAAAAAAGTGGAGGCGACCCTTCATGATTACAGAGGTGCACCAAGAGGGACGCTTTTATAGACTGAGTACTGGCCGAGCCGCCCACTACGAAAACATCAAGCCACACAATCCATCGACAGAAGACTGGTGTGTACCTGCAGACATGGAAGAAGGGGATTATCTAATGATGGATCCTGCTTGTGAGGTCAATGAAAAAGGCACCAGGCAGAAGAACGATGGAAACGAAATCGTAGAGGATGGTACAGATACACCGCTGGACCTGGATCCAAACGAACAGATCGAAGCGGACGATGAGACCTTACCCTACGCAGAGGAAGATTGGCAGGATCCCGAACAGACAGAGATTCCCAAGAACATGGAACCAGATCTTCCGTTCACGATGCAGACTCGTCAGAAAGACGGGATGAGACCAAGAAAGAAATACAATCCTTACGGTGAAGACTTTGTAGTGGATAGGATAGATCTAAAGAAAATAGTGGAGGAAGTAGTGGGTTTAGAGGAAATAACCGTGTCACAAGACATTGACATAGTCGATGATCACAACGATGAGTGGGTTGACGACTGGTCGAAACCCGAGGTGGAGTTCGACGATGAGCAACAGCAGTCAAATGAACAAGACCTGACGAACCTGCGTGTCTTAGAGTGGCTGAACGAAATGACATCAGACCCTAAAAAGACCAGCGTTACGATTCAAGACGTAGATCGCGAAAGCGCGAAATACATTAAGACCGAACGAGATGATCCTTCCTGGGCTGCCCAGGAAGGACAACTTCTCATTCCAGCTTCTAATCTTGACTTAATACCCGGTATGCGATCGACGGGGACGCCGATGGATATTTTTGTCCGGGGAGTGGGGGTAGGACTTACCCACACTGAAAACTTGATAATAAAAAAATTGAGAATAGCAAGAGAAACAGGAAACTTAGAAGCAGAAACAGGCGAAGAACCTAAGAAACCTGACATAGGCAGGGTAGTTGAGTCATATTTTAACTTACCAAATGAATATTCAAGTAACATAGTACTAACAGATAGTGATTTCATACTCACAAACAGAACATGTGCGATAGCAATCACCGCAGACATGAGTTTTAGGACGGCGCTAGCGGCAGATTTTAAGAGGGAATATAAAAACGTGGAATTCCTTTGGAAGCAAAGACCAGGGATAGGGGGCGTAGCAGCCTTACCTCCGGCGGTGTCGCAGATACCGGGAAAGTACTTGTGCTTCTTGGTAACGAGGGCGACGGAGAAGCAGCACGTGGACCCAGAAAACCTAGTCTTGTCTTTGACGAGGCTGAGGGACTTCCTTGTGGAAATGGACGTGAAGGAGCTCTCGCTTCCAGTGTACGATCCAAATAGAGGAAGACTGCATCCTCGGGAATTGTACGCGCTTGTACACGTGATATTCTCTGATACGAACATACAAGTATATCTACATAAGAAATATTACTTAAGTATAGGCTGAGTGATGTGCGAGAGGGTGTTAGGCCAAAGGACCAAGTTGCATGTAATATGTGATATGTGTGTTATGTTATGTTATGTGTTAGGTTATTAAGATCATGGGTAAGTAGGGGTTAGTGACCATGAACAACTAAATGACGATTTTGGGAATAGATCCAAAGTTTGGATTGTCCAATCTTAGGTCGAATTCCAAAATTTTAGAAACCAATTGATTTTAATAAATTTTAGGATAAATATCTTTTTATCTGAACTGTCTTTAAGCAAATTTTAACGATATATATTAAGGTGAAACTGACAGGTGTGACAGTCGTGATTCCTTTTCTAGATCCTGATTGATCATTTAATTGCTCACTTGAGTCAAAACTTGAAATCGAAATCAAATCAAATTTGGAAAGAACAGTATGGACAAATTCAACCTGGATGAATTGATGGACCTGGCAGAGGCATATGTAGGACCGATGGTAGATGCGATCTATCGTCGGCTGATCGAACGAGACTTCGCTCTGGAGGACCCAGAGGTGGTCATGTTGCTGACCGCCCTGATTAACATCTTGGGGCACGACAACCGTGGGGACCGCCCCACGGAAGTCCTGTTGATGGCAGCATATGGAGAAAGAGGAGTACTAGACCGCCCGAACATGAGAGTGATGAGGTGGAGAAACGGGGCTCTCTCAGGGAGTGACTTGGCGAATGAGCCTGGGTTGGGAAGTTCTAGGACTTACCAACCAGGTGAGATGCCAATGCCCTCCAAGCCCAAACCTGGGCTGACGAGAATGCATCGGGAGATGAACAGCGAGGCGACCTCGTCTGGTTCACCACTGAGAGCAGCTGTGCCACCAAAAGGGGCGAAAGTAACACAGAAGGTTCAGACGAACCAAACCATACAAGATCTGGACGAGATGAACGATCAGTTGAGAAGTACGAAGAAGGAGTTAGACGATATGACGAAGACCATGCTGGCGATGGAGGAAGACCGGGACATGTGGAGAAAGTTGTTTGAAGACTGCAACAAAAAGCAGGGTCAAGAGATCGAACGCTTAAGGCAGGAATACAAAGAGCGATCGGAGCAGGTGGCGTTGACGACGTCCATTGAGAAAGTGATACCTGCAAGGGATATTCCTCGTGGGCAGTCCCCGATGGAGCTCTTGACACCTCGAGAAATGAGTCAAACAACGGAGACACGGCTTCCAGCAGAGACGAACCGAGTAACAATCCCGGATCCTAGTGACACCTTGGGTGATCCCGTCGTAGAACAGACAGTGAGAAAACTGATAGAGACCGCTGGACGATTGGTCGCTAACAAGAATGCACCAGGTTCCGGGGTGACTGCACCCTATGGAACGATTGACGATACGGGCAGAGTACAACTCTCCCAGACAGTAATCAGACAAGGGATGAGTAACGTGACACCACTCATGGGGAACTCGAGAATCCCAGAGAGGAAAGTAAGGAAGATGCCAGCAAAGAAAGTGTCTCGTGTAATAGACGTGCAGAAGAATAATCAATTGAAGTATAATTTCACGGGAGTTCCGGAGACAGATCCGAGAGCCTGCTTCAATCGAGCTACCTGGAGCCCAGCTGTGAACCTGCAGCAACCACCACTCGGGACATCTCACCTGATATTGGGAGACAGCTTAGTCAGAGTGCTGTCGAATTTGAGGACCTCATGGGTCACCACGGTGATGGCCTTTGGAGGCGCGACGATTGCCCAATTATATCGCATGGTGGAGCTGATGAATCCAGGGAAGATACCCAATGTGATGATCTTAGTTGGGACGAATGATATCTCCAGAGAATCAGATGAGCAGGAAGCACTGTGGGAATCAATGATGGTGTGTTTGTTCACTACTCTCTGGCAGAAGTTCAGTTGCGCGGTACTGACCGTTTGCACGGTGCCAATGAACGCAAGAAGCCTGACAGCATCAGGAAGAAGGCACAACGAGGGAGTCATGAGATGGAACAACATCTTGAGAAACCTAGCAAATCGAAATGCCGGAAGAATGATCCTCATGGACATTGAACATGAATTGAGAGCCATGGATCAAGCCAGACTGACCACAGATGGCATCCACTTCGACAGTGTCGAAGGACAAGCTTGGTTGAATCGAGTCTTCCAAGAACGGTTGGATGAGCTGGAAGCAGAACTCTTTGACACAGGAGTACTGAAGGAAGAGGGAACGGTGAGTGATACGGTGATCACCACCTTTGTACCTCCTAACCTGGAAACACGCTTGGGTACGGTCCCAGCCGTCACAAATTACCGGCAACAAAGCTCCGGTGAACCAGGTCGAAGAACAGACGTACAAGATCGGTTGGGAGAAGCACCGATGAGGAGGACAATTCATCCTAGGAAAAGGATAGGACCTGTCAACCAACCAATCGAGGAAGTAGCAGGCACATCCAGATCGGACACTAGATCGGAGACGACGAGTACCAGTCGAGAGGAGAGACCGAGCAGAGGCTCATTGATGTGGTCGCGATCCATACCGTCTCCTTGGCATATATACAAAGAAGAACTAATGAAGCTGGACCTACAGAGAGTGAGCTTCATCGAAGATGCAAGGAGGATGCTGAATGGAGCGACGCTATCCGTCAGCAGATTGTACTCGATAACCGGCGTAGACTGGTTGATAGCCGCTAGCATAAATTTCAGCTCCACGACGGCCTTGAGATTTGCCGACTTGGAGGGACTGCCCTCCAACAACACAATAGGACCTGTGAATGCAAGACCGTTGCAAGATGTGAGATTGAACCATGATGAGAGGAATCGTGAAGAAAGGCCAGGAAGATTCCTGACGGCGAGAGCGCCGATTGGACAACACGTGAAGATATTTAGGCAATTGACGACACCACCTGGTCATGTGAAGGAGAGAGTGTACCCAAAACTAGTGAACCAAGATGGTGATGCCCAGAGATATGGCGGATTGACAGCGATAAAGAAAGATGAGACCGTCTTCGCCGCCTACGACAAAGCAGAGATGAGAAAGGCCAAAATCATGGTAGTAGCGAATTCAGAGTTCGTGTACACCTCTAACTCTTTGTTTTGGCCGGACGTCATAATGCTGGCCGCAGTTGACCTAGACCTATTGCAATCAGTGTCATTGGCTATAGGGGTACAAAGGCAGACAGAAATGAACCCGATAACGATTGTGTTTGCTGGCATCAATGACCATCTACACAGTAGAGGTTTTCTGAGCAGGCTCAGAGATCCTGCAACAGCAGAAAACGCAGTATGGCCAGCGATAAAAGACATCCTGGAGTCAATGGGTGAAGTGGTAGACGCGACAAAGGAGGGATCATTCAATAAAGTGACGTTGGGAGTAGTATTTGCGTTGTCTCCGGGATATGCACATCTCCCGGATGGACTGAAATTTGTGTATGCAATGGTAGCCTTACTTTCGGAGGGAAAATATGATGTGATCATATCAGCCCCGAATCGCATGATAGAAATGGAGAACCTGAGGCCACTTAAGGCTGAACTGCCTGCAGTATGGTCAGATATCTCAAACGCGATGAGAGGGTTCAAGGACCACGCGCTACACATGTTGGTGTTGGACGAAGTGCTGGGGTTGGAACTGTCCAACTTCAGTCGGCAACTCAAACTGAAACCAGGAATAGATGACGACCATCGAGTGATCACGGCGATGTCCAACGACTTGTGGTTCCGAGCAATGGAAGTGGCGAGTGAAGACACGAGAAGAAAGAATTCACTGCAGACGAGAACTCATCAGGAAGCGATGGTGCTGAGAACCAAGCCGGAAGCAAACCAGTGGCTACACCTGAATCCGAGAGTAGCGGCATTGGGTGCAGATGCTTTTCAGCAAGGCCCAGTAATGATCACTAAGATACACGCCTACTTGTTGAAGGAGGTGAACCTGGCGGAAAATGCCGGAGAAAAGACAGCTGAGTTCGTGAACAGAATGTGTCAGATTACTCTGGAAACCTTCTGGACCCAGGAAGTGAAAGGACAGGAGGGATTTGAAAGGACAGACAGCATGCTAGAAGGGTTGGGAGCCGGATGGACCGCGTCCTTCTTGGCAAAAGTCTACCCGAAAGTCTCGCACTACTTGATAAAGGAATTCCTCCAAGCGGTAGTGAAAGTATCGATAGTGGAATTAATAGCCTTGTTCGTGACATTTGGAGCGGAGAATTTCGTGAAAGGACCGGCGATACTGCTTACGGATGGAATACAGAACCTGCGACTAGATGGACTTCTGACATTGATCGCAATAACCCACGGAAACTTGGGAGGACTGATGAAACTGGCACGTTGTCCAGAGCAGATGAAAGAGAGAGTGAGGAATCTGGATATGAAGAAATCCACAGACTCGTGGAACAAAATAAGAGACCTGAGACACACTCTTATCCAGTATCTCTTGCAGCAGAATCGCTTTGGGACCGGAGAAGACGAGACAATTGAAAGAGAGGAAGATGTTAGACGACATGTTGGAGGCATGCCGCTGTTAACAGATTTGAGCTTAGCTATGAGAATCGATCCCTTGGCGCTGATCAGAGGAGTCACGGAGTTCGTGACAGTGATCTATGGACCAGCAGTCACCTTTGCGTTCCCTGACGTTAAAGTGGAAGCATATAGGAGGTCGGTGTTGCACCTGAACCTCATATCGGCAGTGGACGGTAGTACACTGAACTGGTGTGAGCAGCACGCATTGCGAGAGCTCATGAGTGAAGATCTGTTATTTGCAAAAATATCGGAGCCAGAGATGACAGTCATCAATTTTGACGATCACTTCTGTGACCGCATGGGAGAAGTAGAAAGAGGGCACATCGAGGTGTTTCCAAAGCTTTGGAATCTGAGGCCCTATGACAAAACGAATGGTGAAATGACCAGAGTGCCTCGTCTCACAGCAGCGTATCACAAGGTCAGAGAAGAGACGAAGGACTGGGGCGATTACAAGAAGCTACCCGAAGCAATCCCTGAATTCCCTCTGATAAGAAGGATGTTGCTCGGAGCAGTCTCCGTAGTACAAACTCCTAGGTTGAGAGCATTCGAAACCAATGAAAGGAGAGTAGGGAATTTCTCGGCGACGATGGATCCATACTTCGTGGGGAGATATGCCGCCGTGTTACAGTACACACGATTTGCGTACACGGATCAAGCGACGAGAAGGCGAATAAGCAACGCTGCTACTCCCAAGCCTGAAGGATTTGATGAGGAATGGAGGGGACTAGGCTTAGCTCCAATCAAGATGAGAGGCAGGACTGAATTGTCTGAAGCCTCAGTAATCCTGACCAGTGTGAGAAAAGAGATGAAAGTTGCGGGAATATTGCAGACGAGAATTTTCCTAGCACCCTTCGGCTGCGAAGAAATCAAAGTGGTCCATGGAGAAGAGGAAGATAAGTCGGCCGGTACATTGCTCATACCGAGATTCCAGGAAGAAGCCGACAAAGACGAACAAGGACCATCGAACTCGAATAGGGACAAGTCAGAAGGAGATGACGGACAGGGTGGAAACCGTCAGACTGAAGAACCCATGCAACAAGATCAAGCTGGTGGGGAGGACGACAGGGCATCGACAGGAGGAACATCCAGCCTGGATTTCAATATCTTCAGTGATCTTGAGAATAATGCAGACACGTTGGAAACGACTGAGCCAGCGGATGAAGGCATCTCGACACTGGAACCTCCGTCAGCCTTTGAGGAAATGAAACGGAATTTGCCGGAGAGCAGCTCTCCTGGCAATACAAGAAATAACGATCAGAGAATCCTCATGGAATCACCTCGGAGGAGAAGAATTGAGGCCTCAGCCAGAGTACCTTTCTTGGGAACGCTACCCGAAGAAGAATGGGAAGTACATCACCGAGACCATGAGAGTAGGACGGGATGTAAGCTGGACAGAGTGGCGTTCATGGAAGAAGTCTGGACTGTGATTCAGAGCTATGGGACCCAGTCCATTCTCAAAACAGGTCTCAATCAACCCTTGATGAGAGAAGTACTTGACAAGCTTGATGAGTGTGAAGGGAGACTGAGTGAGTTATTGATCGACTCAGCCACTGATGAGAGTGAAGTGAATTCTCCCATCAAGATGACACCGCAGGACAATGAAGGAGAGGTGGTGTACCTGTCAAGGACCAGGAGAGGAACGATGCGATCGAAAATGGTGATTGATAAAATCAATGCGATGAAAATGAAGTTAGGCAGCAGAGTGATGCCGAGGAGGATTGGAAAGACGAAAGTGGATTCGGAAATATCGATGAAAGCTGGTAACTCAGCGAAAAGAAAACGAGTCGAGGAAGTCATGGATTTGGGGCAAGGTGATTATCAATTGTCTGGCACAGATAGAATATTAACTGATATAGCGATGGTGCCACCCATTCTCATGGCGGGGATAAACTCAACCGGTTATAAATCCAAAAGGAGTGACCGCACTCTGACTGGAGCAACTTTAGAAATGGAAATACTCAGTCAATGTGGAGAGAGTAAAATGAGGGACTTCAAACCATCTCCCATGAATCATGGAAAAGGAAGTGTTGCAGGACAACTGACACCAGTGGAATACAACCGACTAACAGTGTCGGAGACAGTGTCGATAGATGAACCCACCGGTGGATACATGGAGATGTTGGAATACCGGAACTCGGCTAGAGGGTATGTAATGGCCCTGGAAGACGAAAAAGCCATGGAGGGTTATCTGGAAATGATGTTGCAAGGCACCACCCTCAAGCAGAAGGCGTATGGAACTTTGGCGTCGTCTGACGTAGAGGCGGAGACGATCGAGCAGTTAGTGAGCCTTCCATGGAAAGCAGTAGTATTGAGGTATTTCGAAGAAGAAATGAGGACTACGCCAAGAATACATGCTCTCGTGGCAGTACCTTACGTAAGGACAGAATTACAACTCAGGCTCGCCTGGTGCATGATGGGACTGACTCGCGAAGAATATGATTCAGAAGAAAGGAAGAGATCAAAGGAGGGAAAAGTTTTCCTTATGACGAATCTGAGGGATCTGATAGTCCAGGAGGGAGCAGCAGTAGCGTGTGCAAAGCGGAGAGACGCTCTCTGTTTCATTCGATTCCTGATAGAGCAGATTTCAGTACCTGCATTAAACACTTGTGTTAAAATGTTGAGGGAAGGCGATGAGCGAACGAAAGCCATGTTCTTACTAGCAATGCTGGATATGCAGCAAAGTAAACCGATGAGGGTGAACATGAAAGAACCTGAAGAATTGGAACCCATGAAAAAGATAGACGAGATCAGGAGATTCTCAAACAAGGAGTTGAGGCTCACTAAAGAATCTATGGGAGCATTGCCGAAATCCAGTGAATACTGTGGACCGATCAAGAAGAAGTCATATAGCTATGTATCCGGGATTATAGGGATAGCATACAATCCTTTCCTGAGTGAAGATATACGCGATTGCTTCTTTGATTATGAGCAGGCGGTGTTACTAAGATTCTGGACGTCCAGAATTGTGACGACTAAGAGCGTTAACAATCCACAGGCCAAATTGGGATTGGTCTTGGAAGAAGAGGTGACTGCACCTTCAGTACCAAAATCCGACAAGAAAGTGGAATTTGGGTTGGGATTCTCAGATGAATTACTGAGAACGAGCTTGATGGCAGTGTGGGAATTGATGAAGCCATCATGGTGTCCTAGTCCCAACGCTGACTCAATATTACGGGCGACACAAGACATACAGAGGGAACTGAATGCGGACTGTAACCTGCGTGACCTCAACATCATATATAATGTGATGATAACAGCCTCTAAGAGCAACGGAGAAGATAAAGTGGAGTTGCCTGGCTGGGGACCAGAAGACTGGGTCAAACCTGGTAGCTGTCTGGCGGAAGTCTGTGGACTAGAGGGTCACGTTTGTGGAAGTCTAGACTGTGTGAAAACCCTGGAGAAACAACACAAGCAGTTGACAGTATTGTTTGGAAATGTAGTGATGAAAGCAAGAACGGAAACGGAACTGATAGCAGATTGCCATGGAGGAACCGATGTGAATCTAGTGACAGCACTAGGATTCTACAGCATGTTTGGTTCTTTAGAGTCACTATTGAATCTAGAACAGAAACATGAGATGGTCACAGCCATCAGCGTAGAAGTATTCCCAGGAGTTCTGCAGACTGAGCAGAAGTATATAGGAAAATGGAGGGAAGCAATCGAAACAGAGATGAACATCAGACACAGCGAAACTTATTGTAGACCATTAGGAGCACGATATTTGGTGGGTTCAACGTTGGCTCCAATGTGCAAGAGCAGATACCCTGTACATTTCGTGGCTGTGGACGTGAAGAGTACAAGAATGATTGTGGATCAAGCTTTCTCAGTGCCAAAGTGCGTGAGATTGGCGAGAATGTCTGAAAAGTCTTACGAGTTACTATGTAAGATGTTCTCAGCAATTCCAGAGAGAACCAAAGAAGAGCTGGAGTCAATACTAGGAAAGAAGTTCATGGGATATGTGAGCGGGAACTTCAGTGACTTTGAAAAACAGAAACAGGGAGGATCAACTGTCACAGATTACAATGCAGTAGATGAGAATGATGAGCTCCACCGAGTGATGATGGAAGTGGAACCATTGCTGGAAGCTTCGGGAAAACGGAATTGGAGGAGCATCATGTTGACACATGACGAGTTTCCTTGCCACTGCTTGCTGCAGACCTGGTGGTATCCCAAGCGTAGTAATCTGGTGTTGATCTGGGACTCTGGAGAGCTGCTCTCCATGGGTTTACCAGATTCATCACAGCCCATAACAATAGTGATAGTGGGAGTTATGATGGCGATACGATGGCTGGAAGCTCATGTGAGAGAAAATAATAGACAGGAGGCACCGACGAGAGAACAATTGCAGAAATTAGATTGTCTAAAAGATTTAGATCTTTTTGAGACAATGTGCAAAGTTCTAAACATTCCGATGGAAGTGAAGAAGATATGGGCAAGAAAACGATTGATGCCATGGTTCAGAGCTAACATGACTGCATGGTTGTACGAGTATGCGAAAAAGCATATGTCGAAACATGGCAGAGTGTACAGTGAATATCAGCTGGACATTGGGGCAGGAGCTTTCAAGCGAGCTTTCGTGACCCATCGGAATGCAGTGACCACCGCTGTGAAAAGAATTTCCAGGACGAGCGAGCGTAGTGGAAATGAGAAGGCAGAGATGCTGAAAGAAGATTTGGAGAGAAACGTGACGTTGTGTCTCCACAACAGCTTCTGTAGAAACAGAGAATCAAACGTGGATCCCCTACCTTGCTGTAAACAGAGGGTGGAAGAGCAGAAGTGTTGGAGGACGGCTTCCAACAGCGTCAGGATAGTCAATGACGTGCTACAAGACACGGAAACCGAGAGTGCGGAGTCAGTGTCACAGGAGGAGGAAATGGAGCATTGACGAATGGTCGAGAAAACAAGAGGTAACAAGAAAGAAAATTAGAAGAATTTAGAAGTTTTAGAACTTCTAAACGACGAAAAAAGAAGAGAACAAAGGGATGATGAAGAAAAGTTAAAACTCAGAATTGTTTTATGTGTGTGAAAAACTCAAGTGAGAAACCAAGCAACCAAGTTGTAATTGAAAACTGAAACATTTAGTTGAGTTTTGAAATTGTTGCATTTATACATTTGCATTTTGGTTTTAGTTGAAGTGGCTTTAGAGACACTCCCTTATTATTTATTTAGAAAGGCTTGAGGGAAGAGTATATTTAAATATTCCAGCCTGCATGATTGTTTTTAATCACTTAGGAAGACTGATCACTTTGTGGTGACATGAAAAACTTGAGTAGCTTCTTGAGGAGGGAGGTTGTTGCATTGTTCCTTCTGACCACAAAGTTTCTTAGTTTTAATATTCAGGGCAATAAACAAGCAAGATTTCCGAAGGGAAGGAGCATAGTAGGATAATTTTAGCTTGTTGGTTGGCAGGACTGTCCTGCAAGCCAACACCTTTTAAATCTAGGAGAATAAGTTTCAATCGGGACATTGACACTGGAAGTCAGAAAATATGTTTTATCTTAAGTCATATCCTCAATGTGCAGATTAATGAAAGAATTTGAAGGCTATAGTGATAAAATATGATGCCATTTATATTCTGCAGTGAGTCGATGTGACGTAGGTAAAAGTAATTTCGTGCATTTTGTAAATTCTGTTCGATGACACTGTAACCATTTAGAACATTGCGCGATTCAATGAGGACATTGACCGGACTGTCCGGGGAGTATGTGACATTCGACCAGAATGGCCAAATCGCAATTTATGCAGGATTCGAATTTTGAGCAGTAAGCCTTCCGAGTTGATGATTTCGAAGGATTAGCGACGTTATTGGAACGTTTAGCCAAACGGTGAGGGCTAGAATATTCTAGTATTTTAAATTTTCAAAAATTCGAATGATGACGTCACATTTCTGAGAAATGCTGAAACGGCCATTTTAACAAAAAGCGAGTGAAAAACAGAACAACTTTATCTGTGATTGCGAACAGAACGAAAATCGAGATTAAAGAAAAACAACAACGAACTACAATAGCAGAGAACGTTCCAAGTTGCAACTATTGTGCTGCTACAATAGTTGCAAGGCCGTTGCCAACAACGGTGAAGGGTGAGAACCAGCCTTCCGGATTGGTGTGAAATTGAACTTGAGGAGCTTGATTCACTGGATTCAAGAATCCGGAAGGGTTTCGGGACTGGAACTTTTAGCCTTTTATATAAACTTTTAGCTTCTTGTCATGTCCTGAATTGAATTTAATTAACAACTGGATTCATTTTGATAAGGATGAGAAGCTAGGAGTTGGGGGAAAGGGTTGATCCATCTTCGATGGAGATGATGATTTTTATCTACTGAACAAAAACAATAGTAATATGATAAGTAGTAGCCCTGTTTTTAGGAGTGACCTCGTGGTCTGGGGATACAGAGACCCAGCCATGAGCTCACTATTTTTGCATGTAATTCAGTTAATTTGAGCGTTCTGGTCGAAGCCGGAGAGCAGTAACGTTTTTGTCGACCCGATGTAAGAAAGACCACCGAAAAGTACTGGCTTGGTAGAGACGGTGAAAAACATGCAAAGCTCTGTTTAGACGCTAGCCAGTCGTCTTAAGACTTAGTTTTGTTATCCGTCGATATGTATCTTCCGGGCGAATGTTACAGAGGTACTTCTGAAAACCCTATGAACCGTCCCCTTCAATAACGTTTCTTTTGTACTGCAAAGGGGCGCAGCCCCTGACATTTAGAATGGTGCCGGTAAGAGCTCACTATCTTTGCATACATCCACGTTAATTTGCGCGGTTTGGTCGATAGCCTGTAAGTTGTGCGACGACTTTGTCGACCCGATGTTAGAGAAATACACATTGAACTGGCTTGGTAGAGACGGTGAAAAGCCTGTGACGATGTGCCTAGGCGCCAGACTCGTTTTATAACCTAGCTTTATTTTCCATCGTTATGTAAATCCGGACGAATGTTCTAAAAGAAAAGGAATCATTGCCGAGACCTTCCGAACTCCGTAATCTTTCAACCTGTAGCCGTGGAAAGTCTAGGAGGAATAGCGAAATCCAGTTTTGTGTTCCTCGGAGCGCTGGGACAGAGAATCTCTGAAAGGAACGGAGACAAAAGAGCCACGATGTTTTTCAGACAACGGCTAGGACATTCTATTCAACGTGGAAGCTCTGCTTGCTTTTTGGAGGCAGTGAACAGTTCAAAACAATAAAAACATCCTTTCCATCCATTCCAACTTTGTTGTTCTGGTTCTTTGAATTCAACCCTTTTCGTTTTTTGAAATTTTTTTTTGTAAAAGTCACCAGCTGAAAGAAAATAGTTTCACGCACTATGTTTTATAGATGGATTTTTTTGTTTCTTTCTGACTGTTGAACAGTTTTGGAAATATGTTTATAACATTCTTTTTCCAGTGTCTTAAATGAACTTCTCATATCATTCAGATTTTGATCATTTTTTGAAGCTTTTTCTGTAAAAGTGCCCGCTGTAATTCAGGTTCTTGGTTCAATTGAAAGAATATAATGCAAGTTCCTGCCTGTATAAATGGCTTCATTTTTTTATAGAACAGCCGGAATGGTTCGGTTTTGTGAGAAGTTTGTGTAAGGGCAGTTTTTTGTTGAAAACTACCCTGACAACTTTGATATCGAGTTGTCAGTGGATGGCAACTCCTTTATGTTAGTAGAAAAACGACGAAAATTTTAGGTGAAATCAATTTTCGAAACACGCAGTTCATCTCGCATCAGTAAATTTTCTAAAAGTATCAAACAGGTATCTTCAGCATTGAAATCAGTGAGGCCAGATATCAAAGTTTTATTTCAAGCTGTGTCCTATTTTTTAAATATTCTGGCGAATTTTATGGACGTTGTTGCTGATGGACGTTGTTATTTTTTCTTTATATCGCGAGATCTGATTTCAAACTTTAACTCGGTGATTGGCAAATATAACGACAACTGTTTTTGATGGGTCTTTAAGACGGCGCTACTTTCAATTCTCCACATGGTATTTCTGAGAAATTTAAACCGCTTAAATTCGAACCGTTCATTTTACATGTAATAGCAGTAGTATTAGGGATTTTGTGTCTCCACCAAGGGTCCAGGCCCCGTCAATGCACTCGTTTCAGATCACTATGCTCTTATATAATAATTCCTCCGACCATTGAAAACTCAAAATCAGGTACAACAAATAATCATCGGGTTGGGATGAGTGATATATCATATTTAAGCCTTACAGCCGTGATTTTAACCACATTAAAAAAAATTTCAGAAAAAATCCCCGTGTCGAGAAAAACCGGTTCGGAATTTTTGATTTTTTGTCTTATTTCGAGTGAATAAAGCGAGCGAGCAGTCTTTTTTTAGCTGCTTAAAAGCCTACAATAGCTTAGATTAAAATGTACAAACTTTCCGGTAAATTTTCGAATTTTTTTTTTCAATTTGCTTATTTTATTATGATGGTCGAATATACCTAATCTCCAGTTTTTTTTTGTTCAGCTCCTTCTATCACACTACGCTGAAAAAAACGACAATAATTTGAAAAAACGATCACATCACACTGTTTTTTTTAAGACTGTGTCGGAACATTCTGTGCCACTTGCACAATAAGCGGCTATCCTTGTTCTTATTTGTCATCTTAATGTTTTTCGTTTCCATGGCATGTCGTCTTTTTTACCTAGCGCCCTTTAACTGACCTTTAAACAGATTTCAGAACTCTCATAAATGGCTCGCGAAATGAACTTCGGACCAAAATGGATTCGACAGATGTACGAAGAAAAACCCGGAGAGACCGATACACAATCTGCTCCGAAGCCACAGCTCGCAAAATATCGATATGGTTATGAAGAAATGCTAATGTTGTTACCTCCAAAAGCAACCGCAATAGATGTTCTTGTTGGACAAGAAATTCATGTACCAGAAGGTAGAGAACCCGCTTTTCAGCAGACGTTCCAACCTTCAAGCGCTGGTGACTTTTCTTCGAGGCAAACATCATTTGGTTCTATACGCAAAAATAGGAGGCCTGACAACAATTCGAATTACGAGCGTTTTAATTCTGACATTAACCCTCCTTTTTCCAGTCAAGAACCTCCCGGTACTGTTAAATGCGAGGACTTAGAAAATCAAATCGAACGGAAGCCTCCTGCTTTTGTTTCCTCAAAGTCCAGACCGGAAGGCAGTGACGCTTTTGAAACGTTAGCACGAGGTCAACTTCCAGTAAGGACTCCTGCAAGCGAAGAGCGCGATATAATACATCCAAATCTTGAAACGCAACAGAAGTCAAAGTCGCTTAAAGAACCTCCTGACATAAGAGCACCGCCAGTCGTTGAAGAAAAAGTTAGCCAGTCACCACCACCAGAATTTATTGGACCAGAAACCCACAAGAAACCAACGGTGGCCAGTAAACCCGCGGAAGAAGATACTCTAGCTGTGACAACTTGCGAGGAACTTGAGAAAATACTGAACGGAGCTCCTGGTCCTCCGGTTCAGAAATCATCAGCACCAGATTTTCTTTCCTCGCAGCCTACTAATTTTTTAGGTTTTCCATCCCAATTCACGACAACAGACAATGGGCTTACTGACGCAACACAGACATTTACCTTGAATCTATCGAAGGAATTGTCAAATTTCCACAAAGCAGATAACGTATTTAGTTTGAGTGACATCGAAAGTCCTGATAAAGATTTTCTCAATGGCTTGCTAGCTAGTCCGCCTAAAAGCTCAACAGTTCTCGATAATTTCTTAACGAGTAACACAATTGAGCAAGAACACAGACCACCCGAACCTATAACTGCTCCACCCCCAACGCCAATTGCACAACAACCTTCACAATATCCTCCCCTTCCTACGGATATACCACTTCCAGACGAAGAAGTTTGGATGTATATCGACCCCAAGGGTAGAGAGCAAGGACCCTTTACTTGTTCGGCGATGTCGAGATGGTATCGCAATAACTTTTTCCCCGACACATTGCCACTGAGAAAAGTTACAGAATCAGATTACAAATCTCTCACCATATATCTTGAGAAGTATGGCGATGCTCCATTCAATCCTGGATTCCTGGAACGTCAGAAAAGAGAGCAAGAAGAAAGAATGGCAAGAAACAGACGTCCTCAACAACATGCGGTGAATGGCGTTATTGAACCGAACAACAATTTTGAAGATATCCAGCGGAAACTGGCGGAAACCGTGCCGTCCTTCAATCATAAACAAGAGAAAATGAAAATGCCTGTAAAAGTTGACATCGACGAAATGGTTTTTGACAATCAAGACGATTTTTTGCCCGTGCAGTCAAAGAGAAGCCCTCACAAGTCAGCTACTACTAAGAAAGAACAAAAGCCTGGCAGCACAAAGCAGGCGAAGGCGGGCAAAACAAATGCACAGGAGATTGACTTGAAGGCAATGTTTGGTTATGGGTTTCAGAATCAACCATCTACCTCTCAAACTGGCTCCGATAGTACGATTTCTTTCAAGTCAATGTCATTGGATGAAAATCCACCGCGACCGAAACCAATGGCAACAGCACAGAAGTCGCTTCCTACATCCCAGAATACTACCATGATGCAAATCACAAGTGCAGCTGATCTTGAAAGCAACTGGTTCTCGAACTCGACTGAGGCACCAAGTCTGGCTTATTCTATCCCGTCAGTAAGTTCCAAGGATGTTCCCAGTTTGGCCGAGATTCAAAATGAAGAACGAAAAAGGCTGAGCAAGGAGCAATCGAAGCTAGAGCAGCAACAGGAAGCGACCAGAAGTTCCCGTCCGAAACCCAATGCGACAGGTTCTGCGTGGAATGTTGTTCATGAAAACACGACGCCAGTTGACCTAGCAGCTTTTCTAGGTCCACCGGAACCAAAGAAGCAACAGAATCATGCAAAAAACTATCTGTCGAAGGTAGTGGAACCAAGCGCTGCACAAGCGAACAGTGTGTCGTCACACAGACATGGTAGTGCTATTAACGGAAATTCAGATCTAGGTATGTCATTAAACACAGATATGTTCAGAGCGTCTGAAGATAAGGCGCCCGAAGTGCAAGGGAAAAAGTCACAAAACCAAATGCAAAACACAAAGAAAGCCAAAAAGGAGAAACAGCAGCAGAAATCTATCAAGAATTTATTCATGCCGAACCAAGTGAGCGCCGAAGATGAGTTCCAGGGATGGTGCTTGGACCAAATATTCACAATTGAAGCTATTGGAGATGATATAGATATCCCGACGTTCGTGGAAATGTTAAAAGAGTTTGACTCTCCGTATGAAGTTCACGACACAGTCAAGCAGTTTCTTGGCGACACCAAAGAGTGTCAAAACTTTGCAAAGGAATTTATCAGCAGAAAAGCCAAGCTAAGCCAGGGCAATAAAAAAGAAGTCAAAGCTAATCCAGTCGCGGACACTTTTGCGCCTGTTCCACCTCCGGAACCTCATCGTCAACAACGAAATCATACTGGATTCTCTGCCACAAACAACTCGACTTCGAGCAACAATCAAATGCAGACCTCCCATGGAAGTAATTGCAGACCATGGCACAACCAACCTCCGACCAACCAGATGAGTTTACCGCAGCCGGATAAGACTCCTCCGGGCAAGAGTGAACCTCCAGATGGTAACAAAAGTGGCTCAAAGAAAGGCAAACAAAAGAAGGGTCAGAAAATTAACCCCGCGTCCCTGCTACACATTTCCACGCAGCCCTCGGCTGACAGGGTGAAAATTGGGGAAATCGAAAAGGCAGGGTAGCGATCTGCCCGTACATCGTATCAGTGTATTTGTCGTCAACTCCCCCAAGCTATCTGTATTTTAACTTTCATGGTACTGCTGCTTGTATCTATGCCTTGGTGTAACAAACAACCCAAACGTAAATGTCGCATTTCAGCCATTCTTATGCAATGATCTTGGTTCCTCCTACTACGATATATCATACCAACTGAAGAAGGGCATGTATTATCTGGTCTTTTCGATGTCATGATGTCCTGTCAAAACCATTTGGACGGTGGTCTCCGATTGGCAAACAAGTCAACTGGATGTTTCGATCGACGTATTTCTTTTCTAGACGGGCCTCGTGCTGAATCTATTTATGTTGCCAGTACAACTACCAACGTTGCTCTTTTCTTGCTGTTTTTGCCTCACATGTCGACAAGTAGTGGGAATGTCTCGGCAGTGGATAGTTAATTTTGTTAATATGTAAAACTTGTTTTCTAACACTTCCTCGAATTATCGTCGTTGCTAATCGATACATTACATCAAAATGGCAATTGTAAATTCAGTTTTTTAAACTGCTGACTCTTTTTTCTGCAAAGAGAGTAAGTTAAATTTACTTAATAGCATAATAAGTAATACTGAAAACGGTTGAGCATTTCGTACGTGATCGATCTAAGGTTTTGTCGGAGATTTTTAACATCAATTTGTTTCGAAGCTCGAAAAAGAACCATATTTTTTGCTCCTGTCTCATTTGCAAAAATGAGTTTTCGACGCCTTCGAATGATATCAGATTAAAGCTCTCGCAGTCGAGATTCGAGATAAATCAGCTACTGTGTCTGCATGGGGTGAAAGTGTTTTTCTAAACTAGTGTATCCGAACCGGTATCCCAGATTTTTTTGTTTTGAAGTTCCATTTTGATGTCCGAATCAAGACCCAAAGCGATCACATGATTTTTTTTTAGATCCACCACAAAGTTTCGTTGGGGTTATAAAAACTTACGTGGAAGTCTAGAAGTCATAGACCCTTCCAATTCGGAGTGGTTTTAACAATAAACAGAAAACTTCAGAGTAATTTATACTAATTTAAGTTGAGTTAAAAACATTTAAGTCGAGGTAAGTGCGAGTTATTTTCAGTGAAATCGGGAATAAATTATTTCGAAGAGCTTAGTTTGGGTCCTCAGTTTGGTAAGTTTTGTAAAAATTGTCAATCATTCTCAAAATCGGATTCTTTCTTTCTTAAACATACGATCAAGTGTTACTGATATTTCTTGCCTCGTTCGAGGGAACTTGCGATCCGACTTGTCATCTCCGTCATCCGGACTCACAGTTCGGTTGATTCGCTTTGGGCTATTGGGCAGATCGCGTGAGCTTATCGGCTTGCTCGTCCCTTCATTCATGAGGTCGTCCTCTTCGTTGTCTCCTGGATTAACCAAAGCAGAGTGACCTATCCAGTCAGTTATAGAGCAATCAGATTGGTAATTTTTCACTGTTTCATAGTTAAATTTTTTTATTTGCGTTTTTCGGTTTGTCTTAAACATCAATTTTTGTGATCCATAGTTAAATGTTAAACTGTTTTCTTGACAAAAATGATAATTTTATTGCTTCAAAATTGACGATTATTATAGATTTCATATTACGTTATTCAGTTTGCTTACTGTTCAGATGCCAAAATTTGGAACAATTTTTCACTTTTTTCAAAAATTTAGTTCAAAAACTACTCGACCAATGTTTATAAAAGTGGTACCAATGGAAATTCCGCCCAGTCTTTTGTATACCTGTATAATCCACTAGTCTCTTTTTGACTAAAATCACTTCCTACAGCCTTCGAAAAAGTGTGAGGGGGGAGTTTTTGACCCAATTTTTTTTAAAATTTTTTTTCGAAAAAACCCCACCCTAAATCTGAGATTTTGGGTTCAACGGATAGAACAGGTTGTGAAAAGCTCGCCTACATAAGCGGCTACACCTTTTTTGCACAAAAAGTTATGGCCCTCAGAAAAGTCAATTTTTTCGATTTTTTTGACCGTTTCTTAAACTTTTTGACTTCTCTCAAAAACAACCCTCCCAAATCTGTGATTTTAGTTTCAATCGAAAGGATGGGTTATGAGAAGCTCCTCTGCGTAAGCGGTTACGCCCAATTATTTTGTCCAAAAAATGACCCTCGGAAAAGTCGAATTTTCTATTTGTTTTTACCTTTTCTTCAAACAGACTTTTTTTTTGAAAAACTGCCCTCCCAAATCTGAGATTTTAGGTTCAACGAATAGAAAAAGTTGTGGAAAGCTCCCCTGCATAAGCGATGGCACCCAAATTTTTTCGCACAAAAATTTATGGTCCTCGGAAAAGTCGATTTTTTTATCTGTTTTGAAACTTTGATTTTTTCGAAAACTACTCTCCCAAATCTGAGATTTTGGGCTCAACGGATAGAAAATGTTGTTGGAAGCTCACCTGCATAAGCGGTGACGCTCAATTTTTTTTTGCAAAAAATGACCCTCGGAAAAGTCGAGTTTCGATTTTTTGATCTTTTTTGGAACGACTTTTTTTTCGAAAAATAATCTCCCGGGATTTTAGGTTCAACGGATAGAGAAAGTTGTGGGAACCCCCCCCCCCCCCGCATTAGCGATGGCACCCATTTTTTTCGCACAAAAATTTATGGTCCTCGGAAAAGTCGATTTTTTTTTTTATCTGTTTTGAAATTTTGATTTTTTCGAAAACTACTCTCCCAAATCTGGGATTTTGGGCTCAACGGATAGAAAAAGTTGTTGGAAGCTCACCTGCATAAGCGGTGACGCTCAAATTTTTTCTGCAAAATTTGAATTTTTGATTTTTTGACCGCTTGATTTTCCTCTCGAATGTTATCCTGCCAAATCAAACTCCAAAACATGGCTCCTAGTTATTGTATTAGAGAACCAACTGAAGTTTTGGGTGAAGCCCAGTTTTTGAAATTTTCCCTTTCCCTTACACATCAGTTAAAAAAATCAAAAATTATCAAACAGGTGTTTCCAGCTTTAGCTGGCCTCTAGTTATTCAGTTTGCTTACCGTTCAGATGCCAAAAATATACTAGCAGGAGTTGTTTCACTTTTCGCAGAAATTGGTCCCGCTCCAATTCCACCGAAGGAAGCCTTCTAATTCGCGTGATGTCGAAAAAGAGATCCCTGGCGCTGGAATTCCTCTCTAGTAAAGTGCCAGTGTCTCTGTTTCGTTGACTCTGTTCTCTATTTTTCTTCGTTTTTTAATTTGTGATTTTTAAGTGTAAAAAAAACGAAGCGATTTTTACTTAAGTAAATAAGTAAAGTCGTGATGTTTTCAGGAAAAAATCTGTTAATTTGTTGACGCTCAAATTTGATTTTTTAGCGGTTTTTTTTTCATTCCTTTTCAAGTTCAGTTCTTTTTCTTTGTTGTAAAGAAGCTAAACTCAGCTATCAACAACAAAAAAATGTCAGGGCCACAAATTTGACTGATTTCTATCTTTCAGAAATGGTCTTCTTTTTGTCTGAATTCTCAGCGGAATTAAAAAGCTATCTATTGATTCCTTTTTTTCGCATAAGTTTAGCGTGAAAATCAAAAAATTTAAGCCTGAGAGAGATTTCAACGCTTTTGATTTCGTTTTTAGATTTTTTGGCAATGATTTTTTGATTGGAATAGTTTTGCTTGCCCCCCAAACCAGCTTGTCTTGTTTAACAAGGTCTTATTGATTATTTCGAAGAAGAACCCGCTGTCGTCTTTTTGAGTTCCATATCCGTACATTCTCTTATAAGCTGTCAGTGTATCTGGGTACACGAGATGTTCGTCTTCGCAACTAAATGCGATTAAAACTGCTAAAATTACACCGCGTCATTTTTACTCTTTTTTTCGTAAGAGACCTAAAAATTCGTTTAGATTACTAAATCACTTTATGTTTTGCTGTTTTTGTTGTTCCGACCATCGAAAATGGGGCAAAACTTTCTTTGTCATCGTGTGTGTTTTAATTTTTCCCCCTATGGTACCTTGTAACGAACTCCCCCCCCCCCCCTATAAAGAAACTGAACAGTTAAGCGTATAAGAATTTTGTTCCGTGTTAACTTTCACCCCTCCCTATTGCAATAGTTTAGTTAACAAGATCCCTTTTTTGCTTGCCTCGCAAAATGAGTTATCCAAAATTACCATTGGAATGGGTCGAGTGATATATTTTATTGGAACCTTTTCTCAGTCGTGATTCGAACGATATTAAACAGCGTCGAATGCAACTGGTTCGAATTTTTTGAGTTTCAGTCTCATTTCGAGCGAACATAGTCTGTGAAGAGCACTACAAAATCACTTTGAATATTTTCATTTAAATGGTGAAAAGTATAGTTGATTTAGCGCTTCCTTGGCAAGAAAAAGTTTCTTTAAAACAATCAAAAGACTATTCTACCAAAAAAGAAGAAATTTGCTTTAATTTTTTTGTTATTTATTTCTTGAAGCTAACTGTTGTCAGTTATGCCTAATTCACTTAAGTTTTATGCATTCGTATAGTTCTCTCATCTCACCGCGCTCAAAAAACGGAACAATTTTGAAAAAAAAACTTTTTTCGATGTTTTATTATGAATATGGTGTTAAATTCGGTGCTACTTTCACAGCAACCGGCTATCTTTGTTACTCTTGCTATTAGAAATATAATTGTAATCGGGGAGTTCTGTCGAAAAGTAGACAATCTTTATTTCATACTTGTCAAAAGTAGTCAAATACAAATATTAACCAGTCAGAATCAATATAAGAAAAACAATTGTATGCAAGAATAACAAAACTGCTCATATCAGGGCGAAACCCTGAATGTTCCGACTGCCTTTTAAGATCAATGGAGCAATAATAACATGAAAAAAATAAATGCAATTAAATAAAACGAAAAAAATATATATTATTATCTATCTATCTTTCTATCTATTATTTGATTGGCGTTTCATGTGACACATGTTTAAGAAGTCCCTGTTTAAGAGAACTCTATCTTTGCATGTTTAAACTTTTCAACGTTTTATTTTTCTTGCATGTTTAACGAAAGTATTTTTGCACGTTTAAGCTGTATCGTTTATTGAAACGCTTAAGAAATTTCATTTAGCTCAGGTTTAAGAAGTCCTTATGCTGGTCTGTTGAAAGGCCAAAATATGCAAGGCATGAAAAGTTTTCCGAAGTCAGCGTTTCAAAATCTGATGGAGCTCGAATGCTTCACATTTTTTCCTTTATTCGCAACGTAAAACTATCACAGTTTTTGTTTCACAGTTTACTTATAATTTTGAATTTCGCAACCCTATAGTGGAGTGCTATCAGGGTACACTCAAGGACTGCAAATCTAGCGTCTAAGTATGACTGCTCAAATATTTATGGTTATCGAGACAGCGTTTTCTATGATTTCTCGTTTTTTCTCAAAAAAAGTTAGGTATAAAAAAACTAACCGAACTTGAATTTCTCAAATATATAGTGGGTTGCTGTTAGGGTTCATTCAAGGGCTGCAAATCTGGCGTCCAAGTATGACTGCTCAACTTCTTTTGACTTTCGATATATGGCGTTTTTTTATGGTTTTTTCATTTTTTTTTTTCAAAAAACTTAGATATAAAAATTCAAGTTTGGTTAGTCTTTTTTTATCTAACTTGAATTTCTCAACCCTATAGTGGGGTGCTATCAGAGTACCCTCAAAGGCTGCAAATCTAGCGTCGAAGGATGACTGCTCAAATAATTATGGTTTCCGAGACAGCGTTTTCTATGATTTCTCGTTTTTTTCTCAAAAAAAACTAGGTATAAAAAAACTAACCGAACTTGAATTTCTCAAATATATAGTGGGTTGCTGTTAGGGTTCATTCAGGGGCTGCAAATCTGGCGTCCAAGTATGACTGCTCAACTCCTTTTGACTTTCGAGGTATGGCGTTTTTTATGATTTTTTTTCTTTTTTTTTTTTTTTCAAAGAAACTTTGACATTAAAAAACTAATCGAGCTTGAATTTCTCAACCTTGTAGTGGGTTCCTGCCAGGGTACATTCAGGGGTTGCAAATCTGGAGTCCAAGTGTAACTGCTCAATCTTTTTATTTTTCAAGAAATTTGGCTTGTCAGTTTTCTGAAGAATTGGTTTTGTAGCACCGGAGGTGCGATTGACGCGCTAGTTTTTTTTTTAAATTTGAGATTTTTTTAATGAAAATCATCCCCCCACACGCTATATAAAGTACAAAAGGATAGATTTCGTTCCTTGTAACATATCAATTATGGCAAATAAGCTTCTTTTAACCAATTTGGAACGATTTCTAAGACGGATTAACTCTCCGCTTACGCGTTAATAGCGCGAAATATATCGCGCGTTAATTGTCCCAAATTGGCCAAAATGGCTATCTTTAAACCCCCTTAACTTTATGAAAAATGATCATAGGTGAAATATGTTTTCAATTTTAAGCTCAGGGTAAGAATACCTTTTGAATGATATCCAAAAAAAAATCCGTCAAAAATGGCTAGTTCAAGTCGAAATTTGTCTGAAGAAAAAACCCACCCCGAGCACAAATGTTCCGTTACTTTCGTTACGAAAGTCGGAACAATAAATAATTATTTCCAACGGTTGGTTTTCTGAGCTCTAAAATTCCCTCACATCATCAAACTCAATCTGCTACTAGATTGTTTTAAAAGATGAAAAAATAAGGGAGCTTTTGCTGGTATAATTTGCCGTCGGCGTACTTTTTAGATGCAAATATTTTTGTACTAGAGGATTGTGGACTCAAAGCACAAAGTTCAGCGATGCATGTGGGGTGAAATGCTTTGAGTCCACCAAAATTAAGTGGAACGAAATGTATGAGGGGTCGAAACCTGCCATATTGCTTCAGAATCGCTGTTATTTGAAGGCGACCAACCTTTGATAATTTTGTGCAGTTTTCGAGCTTCTTCTTTGTCAGTAGGAAGTGCTTGTAAGTGAATGCACATGTAAAAAGAGTCCATGAATTTCTTGTTCTCCAGTAGAGGTATCCTTTCTTCGACTTCGTTTTCAGCTCCATTAGTTTCAAAGGATGTCTTTTCTCCTGTGGAATTGACGCGATTTGTTTGTATTTTATGATTTTGGTGCGATATTGCTGCTTCATTGTAATGAGATCGTTTGGTCTGTGTTTTGTTTGTAAGTTTGCTGGTAGTATTTGAAGGCGCTCTCTTGCGGTTGCGATATAGTTCAATCTTAAAATAAGCGATTTTTGTTCAAGAATGCAACTTAAAAATAAGTGATTTTTGCATAATTCGTTTTGACCTGTGAGTGAAAAGAGAAGAGATCAGTCTTACCCTTCTGGATTTGTGACCCATCAAATCGTTTTTGACCTTGGAAGGAGGTTGCCACTTGGCTGCTTTTCTGTTACAATCAAGACCTAGAGACCTTCAAAAAAAAGACCCCCTGACCAACCAAAGGGTCCCCATTCAGTAATATTTTATGAAATCTATTTTCGGCTGACCAACCCTTAGATTTTTCTAAAGGCGCCTACGGTACTAGCATATACTAATTTTGAAGGGGAGCGCGAGCCGAAAAAACGCAATATTTTGGTCAAATTATTTCTGTTACACTAGTCTTTATAGTAAACAAGATAAAAGGTAAACAACGTTTTTAAAATTTTGTTAATCCACCCCCTCGAGAAAATCCTAGATCCGCTCCTGCTTGTGGTGTTTGTTCCCTCTTTCTATAATCTAAAAAGGATCTTGCTAACTATCCCCCCGTAGTATCTAGGAAAAAATTTCCACTCCTATAAAAAAGAATGTAGCGATTAAGCATAAAAGAGTTTCCTATTTGTAACCAATTGGGTGAAGGCATAATTAATAACATCCTGTTAATATAGTTCTTCGTCGGAAAAATTAGATGATATTATGATTCTCTTTATGAACAACTGTTTCGTCCTATCACAAAAATTGGGGACTTGTTACTAAAAGAAATTAGGGATCGTTGAATTAGTCCTTTACAGGGTTGAATAATCGTTATTAGGTGATTTAAGGGAGGATAGTTAAAGAGATCCGATATTATTTCAATTTTAAGGTCAAGATTGGTCAAATACTCTTCGAAACTGTTCCCAGAATGCTTGGATTTTTTGTTTCCCATTAGGCAATCATGCTCGAGTATCTTGTTTTCATCTGAGTTAAACGAAAATATGCACACATTGACGACAAGGGCTCCAAAATAAGAAGAATAAATAAATAAATTAAACAGAAGTCAAATGCTGTAGTGTGGAAATCAAACGGACTTGATTAAAATATAGCTTAGAGCACTTCAAATCTTTGGAAAATAATTTGAGTTAAAACTGCAAAGTAGTTAAGTATGATACAAATCTAGCTGGCTAGGAAGAAAAATAGATTTGATTCAATTCAATTATTGTCTTTCAGGTTAGAAATTTGTACTTTTATTTTTTGCATCGGTAATTTTTTTCCGTGCTTTTATTTTCCTCTTCTTCGGCGGTGCAGTGCATTTTCCCTCCGAGGGATGCACAAAAGACTAGGCACTGGCAGTATGTCCAGTGGATCTTCACAGAACCAGCAGAGCCAATACCAAAATTACAGCAGCCCCAATTCCAGCTACTCTAACGGATCCTGCAGTGGTGGAAACTTCAAAGTTGGAACTTTGGTTTCGTACCCAAAAGTTATTCTATTTGGAGACTCCCTGACTCAGAAATGCATGCACCCCGAAGCCAACTGGGGCGCCCTAGTCGCGGACTTTTTAGCCCGAAAGTGTGACGTCATTGTGAGGGGGTACTCGGGCTACAACACGCGAAAATGTCTCGCTTTGCTTCCATATCTGTTCGACGGCATCAATTTTTCAAACAACGTCGCAGCTCTACTTATATGTCTGGGTATGTAGAAGAAACTGGATTTTTCCCCAATATTTGGTTATATTTTGAGTAGGGGTGGATATTTTTTAATGGGGCTGCACAGTTTCTTAGGTACCGAACGGAGAGCTTTTTTTTCAAATTGTTGGAGCCATATTAGAAGTCTATTTGGGTCTTTTTTGTTCAATTTTATGTTTAGGAACAAACGATGCATCGGCGGGACAAGGCAACGAAAGTCACGTGCCGGAAGAAGAGTTTGTCGAGAACCTTCTGATGATCGGCGAGTATTTCGTATCACGCGGACTGAACCCGTCCAAAATTATCATGACTGGACCTCCTGGCTTCCATGCTCCCCTTTGGGAGGAAAAAGCGAAAGCGATGGGTCTGTCGAACCACATCAGAACAAATGAGCTGAACCAGAAATACAGCAATTTGGTCAACGAAGTCTGCAAACATCTGAAGTGTCGAAATATTCCTCTGCATGCAAGGATGATTGCCGCTGATAATTGGCAGGAAATGTTAATTGATGGACTGCATTTTGGACCGCTCGGGGCTCAGTTTTACTTCAACTTGCTCCAGCCACATTTGAGCCACTTGACTTACGACATACCTCAATTGATGCCAAACTGGAAAGAGTTTGACGCGGCGTATGGCAACAAACACGGAGACCCCGACAGAACGGTCAACGAATGGATTGATAATAACCCGTATTTTTCGCAGTAGTGGAAAAAAGAATGCTCTGTCAAACTATACGTTCTTTTAAAATAAAAACTGGCCAAAATATGCGTGGGAAACTGTCTTATCTTTTCTGCTATCACTGTAAAGGTTTTTTTTTGATTTCTCAATTTAAATGGAGAATCAGACATTTGTGTTTCGAATATAAATTACTACTAAGAATATTTGAGCTGTATCTGTCTGTTCTAGTATCTTTTTTGAATCTTCCTTGGCTGATTCTTTGAGTAAACGAAAAGCTTTCCGAACTCTGTTTTTTTTTTAACGAAGCTATTGGAGTTTCATTGATTTCGAGTGTAACTTCTAGTTTTTTCTACAAAAAAGTCAAATTTTTTAGTTGTTACTTCCAAAAGAAATGGATTCCAAGCTGAATGATGTAACGGTCTGCTAAGATTGGACATCAAATGATAACAATTTGTTTTAATAGGCAGCTCTTTATTAAAGAAACGAAAGCTTGCTGTTGCTTAGAAATTCAGATTTGTTGAAATTAAAAGCTTCATGTTTTTTGCAAAAAAAAGAGAAACAATGGTATAATCATGCCGAAGGATCATGGAAAGTCTAGGCGAATCAGAAGTAGATTTTGCATAAAAGCAAAATCCTTGCTATTTCTCGTTCCGTCCAATTGACGTAGGTATAGGAAAGACTACTGGTTTTGGATGTTTCTTCGTCAAAGTTTTTGGCAGTCTAACGTCAAAGTTAACGTTTTTTTTTTGGCAGTAACATTTTTGGCAGTCTGACGCAGGTTCATGACTCGATTTCTCGTTTTGCTACAATCACCCTCGAAAGAGTGGTGGCAGAGATATATATTTTGGTGTTTTTGGGGCCTATTCGTATGTACCCCAAATTAACTTCGTAGTAAGTTAAATGCAGTTGTTTGAATTAATTGATAAAGATATTATCGCCGCGGTCAAAAATAGCTATGTCGGTATGAATAAATGAAGACAATTCATCCACAGCTATTCGATTTATCCTGTTCAGCTCTTCGTGGAGAATTGCTGCTGTGCCCTTTGTTAAAACTAACATGCAGTTTTCTGGCTATTTTGCGCTGTGTAATATTGCCTCACCCTCAAGCAGCGAGCACGGATGTCCAGTTTTATTACTAATAAGTTAACACAGTCAGTTTTTTGTCTAATTCATCGAATGCACTGAAAATAACCAGTAATTTTTGTAGCGCTCGCGTTTTCTCAATTTTTAAAGCAAAATTGTGTTAAAACTCGGTGTTTCTCTTTGTGATGGCCGTCTAAAAAGAACCAATTAAATTTTTCAGTCTATATTGCTAATAAGACAAGCGTACAGTTTTTCCACAAATGAGTAAACTGCGAAACTTAAATATAATTCACTTAGGGAAAGTATTAATGAAAGTCAAATATTTGACGAAAAAGGGACAATTTTCAAACCCGGGAAAAAAGGGAAAAAATACTCTGGATTATTTTGATTACACTTGAGAGAGCAGGTGTATTGTAATGGGGAACTAGACTCTTTTTCCACTAAACAACTTTTCTTTCAAATTTGGAAAAAAAATTGATGCTCCATTATTGAACCTTCGCAACTTCCACGCACCATCCCAATTGGTTTCGAGGTAAGGCAGTTTTTTTGCAGCCTATGGTTTCGATTTCAAGTCTCGGCCGGATCTTGTTTTTTCTCAGTATCTATAGTCTGTCTATAATTTGTCGGCTTATAATTTGTTGGCTTAGTTGCTACACCATGGATGTTTTTTGCAAGGTATAGTTCTTTCAATGTAGTCTCGAGTTTTGTTGATCAACTCCTGTAGTTTTTAAATTTACTAGCCCTAACTGGTGTATTTTCCGTTTTTTTCAGAAGAGCAAGCTGAAAAATTTTCAGGCAAACTAGTTTTACAGACTCATTGGGAGGCCCAAAATGTGCACTGGATAGGCGCACAATCCGGCGTTTGTTAAAATTTTGTCACATAATAAATTTTTGTCACATGTTAAAATCTTGTCACAACGATCAGCGAAAACGAAAGAAAAGAAGAAAAAATAGAGCGGCCTTGTTGCGGAATCCGCTTACAATTCACAAGATACCTAGGTGGCGTCGTGATGTTAAAGGAAATATAGTAAAACACCATGACTAAAAGTGCTTAAAAATGATGAATTTTTTCATTTTGCGTGGTCAAAACTTACGAGTTTACAACTAACTCCTCTCCATAGTTTTTTCTTACGATGATGGAAACGTATCGAGTTTGGAATTAAAAGTAAATAAGTACTGCCTCGTTGTCCGCTCAATTGTTCCAGGATTAGCTGAATTGTTTTTAGAAATTTCTGTTAGCCTTGAAGTTTGATTGGTAATAAATTATCGCAGTTAATTCATCGAATGAACCAAAAAAAGTGATTCGATTCACATTCTGTTCAAAAATCTTGAAAAAATCTTGCTTCTAGATTTCAAAGCTTGTTCAATCGTCATATTTTAGAACGGTTACTAGTTAGAAAACTTTTTGGATCATCGCGGACTCTTTTCCATACTTGAGATAATCCAAAGAAAACTCAAATACTCAAAGCCTCAATGAATTTTGTCCAGTCGTGTTTCGAGTTTAGAGAGAAATACTAAGTTGACATTCCCAATTTATTATCCTCAAATAATTCACAGCGATAGAACGGCCCATTGTTTTTGTTATTTAATCCCTTGTGATAGTTGTATAATTCAAATAGACAAACTTCAAATTGCACAGAATAATCCTAATGGCACGAGTTTACAGGCAAACTATCGAAAAGTTTCATTTTTTGAATTTTGTGGTTCCAAAATTTTTTTGTTTTTACCAATAAATATCTAAAATTATGTTTTTTTGCAATCCTTCTATTTTGGACAAATATATAACATGCTGGAATTGCATGGCTTCTTGCTGGTAGAAGCATGCTTATTTTAGAGAAGCCAGGAGCTCTGCACGCAGGGAAGTATCTTGGATTTTCTCGATAGGAGGAGTTAGTTTTCAAAAAAACTCAAAGAAATTGATTTTCGGATCTCTTCTAGAGCCCTAAAAACACCCTAATTTGGACAAAATTTCAGCGTGGCAACCAACATTTTTCAAGTAACAGGGCAAAAAAGTGTTGGTACTTTTTGTAATATTTCGATTAAAAAAATGCTATTTTTTGGCGCGCGTTTTCCCTTCAAAATTATTAAACAGAGGCGCCAAAAGCTCTTTTAAAGATTTTACGGTCCGTCTGCCAAAAATGGATATCTCAAAGTAGTACAAAGGTGGACCTTTTGGTTCGGCAGGAGGTTGTACCCCTGAAAGGAAAAGCGTGTGAAAGTATCCGCCCCGTGTGGAAGTATTTCAAAAATTTCTCATGCCATTTAAAATGGCATAAAAAGGCAACTAACGTGAAAAAGTTAACGTGAAAAACCCAATTAACGTGAAAAATTCATTTATATAGCTGTTATTTGAATTATCACTCCTTTTCGTGCAAAATTGCTCAGCCGTGTACACGTTCAATCAATAACCTAATTTCTAAATAATTTCTCAGAAGTTGTTCTTCGCTTTGATTTTTTTTTTTTTAATTCTGATGTTTCTGAAAATTGATAGTTTAGTTTTTCGTAGAAAACTATTTGGCGATAAACGTAGCAATTTTTTGTTTAACCATTAAAAAGGAGATGGTTTTTGCTTTCGTGTGTTTTTAAGTTTTTTTCAGACAGTAAATTACCACGGATAATTTTCAGAATGGAACGCTGATACATCCGTTTGAATCCTTTTCAATCCTTACTTGAACCAAATTAAAATGTTTTTTTTTCAGCGTCAAGAAACTTCAACTGGTTTGGAGATTTTGCTTTTTAATCTTATTTCGAGCGGGTATATTGAGCAAGAAATTAAAAAAAAAACGTAATTCTATTTCAATTTCAAAAATCAGTTACTTGTTATTAGTTTTCATTCTAGCAGTTTTATACCTGATTTCTGCTTTCTGTAAATCTGATATCTGTAAATTCAGAAAAAAATGAAAAAAGTACAGAATTGAGTTTTTCCGTTAATCGTAAAAGTTTTGTTATTTTTTTAGATGAGTAGGTCGGAACAGTTTGTAATACTAACATAGCAACCGGCTATCTTCATTTTTCTACGTCTTCACTGGACAGTATTTTCTGCTTTCCGATTTCAAAAATTGCTCGCTCCTGCATTTAATGTTAAAATTAAAAAATTTTGTCGCGTAATTTTGATCGGAGTAAATAAGTTTGTGGCTCAAATTTTTCATTGTGCCCTTATTTCGAAACGCAACGATATGTGTCATAAGAGGTGTTCACGAAGTAACCAAGTGAGTTAATCAGTTTGTTTTTTCTTCCGACATACTGCCTTGATTTAACTTAACTTTTCGTATATCAAGGAGAAGCTCTAATTTTTCCGGCTGCATTTTAAGGGCTATTTAAAAGGTTTTTAGTTAAAAAAATAACGAAATAATCAAAAGAAATACAAATTTTTTTTTCACCTTTCATTTTATCACTTAAAGGTGTCTTTAAAAGGACTAAAGTGCTGATCCTAATTTAAATTAGAACCCATTATTTTGCCGCTAACGCTTGCTGTAATACACATTATATCTCACCTTAAGGATCACAAATTGACCAAGTTAGAAGTTTTCAAACACCTTTGACTTAACGAAGAATAATCACAGGTGGAATGTTTTTTCAAGTTTGAGCTAAAGGCAACAATATCTCCAGATGGCACAAAAAAGTTGGAACAACAATCGGAATGTTGCAATGATCTGAATCTTCCGATTTGTTTGAGCTTCGCTAATGAAAATTCAAGTTATTCTTCAAAATGTTCAGATTTTTTTCAGTTTATTCTTCGCTAAGCGCGAAAGTTGCAATATCTGTTTAGTTTGAAAATTGTTCGAACCTGCGCTCACATCCTACAAGTTTGTGAGCTGTTGTTAAATGTATTACGCGCAGAAAGTTGATCCGAAATGCGATTTCTTTAACCCCTTTTGAAAATTTCAAGTGCTCACAATTAAAAAGAATAAACTTAAGAGGGATTTTTTGCCTGTTTTGGCTATCTTCTGCCTTGTTTCAAAATTTTTCATAGTAAAACTTGGATTTTCTTCCACACAAAACACCAATTCTTATATGTGCTGGATGCTTGCTGCTGAAACATAACAATGCCTGAATTTTCTGTGAAATACATGGATTTCACTCACAAGTTTAATTTGACCTCAGTTCAATTTTATTCAACAGAAACAAAGTTTTGGATAAAACTATTTTAGAAGTTTTGAGAGAAAAAGACAATCTAAAACTTCCCAATTGACATTTGTAGCAGAAAAAATATCCTTTTTTCAGTTTTTTTTGCCAAATATCGACCCGTTCCACCAATCAGGTTTTTTGTTCCAGCATCAGTTTTCCGAACTATATTGTTCCTGTTCAAAACAAAAAAAAAACAGTTTTTGAAAACAATTTCGTTTAAAATTTGAGGAATAATAGCATTGGAAAAATTAGTTTTCTTTAAAAAAAACTCTTTAATTGCTAATTCAGCTCTGAAACATTTCATATGCGCTTCATTTATTAAATGATTGGTTGTTTAAACTTAAATTTGAATCCGGATCTACTTAATAATTTTAGTTAATGGTTAAGTATGGTAATTATGGGTTAGGGTAGTCGAATTTTTGACTATTCAGAATGCAGCAACCACTCGGGTAACTGTTAAGCAGATTAAGTTAGACAATTTTCTGACCAATCAGAATGCAGCAAATTTCGGATTATAAATGGATCTTTTTAGTGCTAATTAACTGCTTTATTATAGGGGTAGAAATTCTTTAGTAGATATTGATTGGGGGTGCGATTGTTTAGTAGATCCTTGAAGTTTTATTTAAGATTAACATATCAGAATCAAAAGTGTTTGTTTCTGTTTTAGTAGTTTGAAATTTGGGCGACATAGTTTTGAAAAATCAAAATAAACTTCAGTTGTAACAGCAAAACTTGTCTGAAGAAAAGTGTTTCCTGATAATATGACCTCCGCTAAGTTTTGGTTATTAACATTATTCTGCAATGAAACAAAAGTGAATCTTGAATTTTTGAAAATAGAAGTATTCAAAAATAGAGTCTTTCAAAACAAGGTAGGTTAATCGGTTGCAAGTACCACAGAAAATTTCGACCACCACTTAAAAGAAAAAGAAAACTTTTTTCTTTTAAGTTGTCTTTTTTGTTCGCGGTGTAATGAAAGCAGCTGAACGAAAACAAACTTTTAAAAAAAAGTCTGGTCGTCACTGTTGTTATACACACTCCATCCTATGGTGTTATGTAACCAATTGTTTACTAGTTTGAACTAATTCACCGTCCTAAGAAGGGCATAGCGTCAATTCGTCGCATCAATTTTCGACTTGTTAACTAAGCATTTTTGACGGATTTCTTATACCATCTGCGAAACATAAGTATCCTAGGCTCAAATTTATACGGATATATCACCTGTGATTATTTTTGGTTACGTTACATGAGTTTGAAAATTGCTAATTCGGCCAACTTGGGATAATTAAAGTGCGATATATTGCTTACTAATAAGACGCGTAAGAAGCAAATTAAGGCGTTCCAATTTGAATTGAGAACAGGAATTTGATCCTAGTATCACAATACGAGACGCTAAACACGCCCCTAGTGCTTTACATAGTGTGTGGGGGGATAAAATGAAGAAAACATCCTTAAAAAATTGTCTTTTTTAATTAATTGGTCAATTATTCAGCCAAAAAAAAATCAATTGGCCTTAAGTGCAGTCGGGACATTCAGGGCTTTGACCTGATATAAGAGCAGTCTTGTTAGAATTTATTTCTTGAACTTGCATATCAAGTCCCACACCCGCTAAGATATGGTCGTTTGGTTACTGTGAACTGCTAAATGAAACTGTCGCTTTTTGAAGTGTCACCAATTGTCGCTTGCGACTAATTGTCGCCTCACGCGGAATATCAGTTCGTTTTTTTTCTGCGCGGTTTTAAACTTTTACCGCCGCCTGACCGCTTATTTTTTGAATAATATTTCTGAATGCCTTGCAGAATGGAATATATGTTCCTCTAAGTTTGTTTGCAGAATTTATGATCCGATTCGCTTGATTGTTTACTACTTGTTCATGAGTTTTTAATGACTTGGATTCACATACCATCTTAGGACTTTGGTACCGTGCGAGCATCTTACAGTTCAGCTGGTCGAAGGAATCACAAGACGAATGTGAAAACTTCTTTGAACTTTTATTATTAAATTGTTCAAAACAGATCACTGTCGTTACGATTAACTCAAAAACTTCATCAGGTGAGGGGATTAGTTGCTATGGTTCTACTAAGCCCTATACTTCAACAATTTGTTCACCCGTTGAATGAATCATACTTTTAATCTGTTTTCTTCAAACCTACTCAGCTATAAGATACGCAAGCGATCGTAAAGCGCTGTTTAAACATCTTGAAGCAGTTGCATCTTGCTATCAGATTAGAGACTCTTTTGCATGGGGTATACAATGACCTTGAAAGCGGGTTGACGTAAGCTGTAGTGAAAACCCTGCAAAGCAGTTTGGATTTCGTTTTTGGCAGCTGTCGGCTCTGTTTTATCTTTGTTAGATTATTGCGAACTGAATCAGTTTGGTGAAGTTTAACTTCAATCCGTTGAATTGGTAACATTTGCAATATGTTCATTTTGGCACCGTCGCTCAAGGTTAATCATCTGTAAAATGTAACATAAGTTTGAGAGAACTGAATTTTACTTTTACTTACTATAATTAACGTTCAATTTTGTTTGTCCCGACTCAAATCTTTGACATTTCCATCAAAAGTACCAACTCCGAAGCCCCTAACGCAATAGTCGGTCACTAAATTTTGTTCAGATTGTCATGTTCCAATGTTTAACTTTACTCTCGAATCTTTGAATCAAAAATTGAATATTTAAAACCAAGTTTCCTCTGTTTGTGAAAGTATTGTTTTCCTCGTCAAACGAAAGTGAACTTTCAAAACAAAAGAGCTCGTCTCAAACCAATAGATAGTTTAAATCTCGATTAGATTTCAAAATCATAAACAATTCTTATTTGCTAATTCGAATTGACATTTAATTTGTTTTATTTCTATTTCCGCTGTCGTTATTAGCTTAGCCTGGTTTGACGATGACCTAACCATTAATTCACATTATTGATTGTCATCTCTGCAACTAAACTTACAGCGCACGTATTAAACCCAAATACATATCAATATATTGGGCTAAACAACGTATTCGAAAAGACGCAGGATTTGGACAAAACCGCCCCAAAATGCTGGGTTTGGAGTCGGATCGAATTTTCACCGACCCTCGAGTCGTGTTTGAAGTTTTGTCGGACGATAACGACTCGTCTTTTATGTCGGAGTTCTGTGGCGGGAAGTTTTTTGACGTGAGTTTACTAAACGGTGACTGGCCTCAATTTACGCCATGTTTTCAAGCTACAATTCTTATGTGGGCTCCCCCATTTATGCTGCTGTTGTTCCTGATACCCTACTTATACGGAACCTTTACTGGGGTTCAAAAGTACAAGACTATAAAACCCTCTTGGATGTACTACTCTAAACTAATTCTAAGTGTGGTTCTGGCTCTAATAGCTTTTTCGGACTCTGGACAAGCTGGGGATCCTTTGCACAACTACCAGGCGTACATCATCGGTCCCCTGATTCGAGGAGCTGCATTCTTGGTCACATGTTTTATCATTGAGCTGGACAGGTGCTATGGAAGACATAACAACGGATACCTTTGCGTGTTTTGGTTGATACAAGTCTTCAGTGGGATCATCCCGTTTTACTCCGAGGCAAAACAACAGGCCTTCAGTGATTACTGGCATGTATCTTTTTACATACAGTTCTCTCTCTGGTGTGTCCAACTGGTTCTCAGTAATTTCGCCGAAAAGATGGAAGTTCTGCCTGAAATGGTGTCGGAAAAGCATCCAGTACCATGTCCGGTCAACTTCGCACCATTTTTCTGTTATACCACTTTTCAATGGCTGGATCTTTTGATGTGGAGGGGCTGGAAAAAGTACGTCACTGAAGAAGATTTGTGGGAGATCAACCCGGAAAATAAAGTCGACCCTCTTTACAGCAGATTCAACCAACTTTACCAAAAGGAAAAAGCGAAACAAGAGAAGAAACGAAAAGTTTGGGAGGCGCGTGAAAACATCAACAACACATCGAGCGAGTTCGGAACTTTTACAGGTCAAAACAACGGCTACATGCATTTGCAGGACGATACGACGGAAGCATCGCACCGATCCGAGCGAGGTGTTTTCGGCAACATTCAGTTCCTTCTAAACCGACGTAAAGTCGCCGACCCCAAACTTAAGTTCCGACCTTCCGTATTTGTTGTTCTAGTCAAACAATTCGGCCCTGAATTGTTGAAAGCCTGGTCGTGTAAGTTCTGCTACGATTGTTTGCAGTTCTGTAATCCTCAAGTTCTGAACTTACTTATTGATTTCACAAGTGACGACAGTCAGCCTATTTGGAAAGGTTTGATTTACAGTGTTGCGTTTTTAATGATAGCCGTATTCTCATCCCAGTTTTTCCATCAACTTTTCTTTATCGGAATGACAGTTGGTATGAATATGAAGTCTGCGATTATTGCCGCTGTGTACAGGAAGTCGTTGGTTATCAGCAACGAAGCCAAAAGGTCATCAACTGTCGGAGAAATTGTGAATTTGATGGCTATTGATTCAGATCGAGTGAACCTTGCCATAGGGTATCTTTGGGTTATCTGGTCCGCTCCGTTCCAGATAGTCCTGGCCCTGATATTCCTCTGGTTCCAAGTGGAGTGGGCAGTCTTTGGCGGAATCGCTGTCATCATGATCTCATTCCCTGTCAACTTTTTCCTGGCGAAACTTCAGCGGTCTCTCCAAGTTGGTCAGCTTAAGTTCAAAGACAAACGTATTAGACAAATGGGAGAAATTCTGAACGGAATCAAAGTAATCAAACTATACGCCTGGGAGATTCCGTTCCTGAAACGAATCTTCGGAACCCGAACGAGCGAAGTCGGATATTTGTACAAAGCTGCGTATCTCAACGGTGTGAACACCTTCACATTTACCTTGATGCCTTTTCTCGTTTCAATAGTTACTTTCATGGTTTACGTGTACGGCCTCGGAAAACCTCTGACCTCAAGTAAAGCTTTCGTGACTCTCGCTCTCTTTAACATTTTAAGAGCGCCTCTAAACATGCTGCCTATGTTGATCGCCTTTTTAGTACAGGCCTCAGTTTCGCTGGACCGAATCTCGAAGTTTTTGGATAACTCGGAGATCGATACCACTGCCATTGAACAAAATCCAGATGACGAGTACCCTCTAAAAATGACAAACTGTGACATGACTTGGGTCAACGAGCCGGAATCGAACGGCGAAATCCCCAGAACCTTGACTGACATCAACTTCAAAGTCAAAACCGGATCTCTCACAGCTGTAGTAGGATCTGTAGGTTCTGGCAAGAGTTCTCTCATCTCTGGGTTCCTCGGAGACCTTGCGAAGCTTAAGGGAACCATCAACGTCTACGGTGATCTCGCCTACGTCTCGCAGCAGGCGTGGATCCAAAACTTGACCTTGAGACAAAATATCTTGTTCGGAAAACGGTTCCGAGAGGAGAAGTACCGAAAAGTAGTGGAGGCTTGCGCTTTGAAACCCGACTTGGAAATTTTACCGGGCGGTGATCAAACTGAAATCGGAGAAAAAGGAATCAATTTAAGTGGTGGTCAAAAACAAAGAGTAAATATCGCACGAGCAGTGTATCAAAACAGTGACATTTACTTGTTCGACGACCCCCTGAGCGCTGTGGACGCTCATGTTGGCAAACATCTTTTTGACAAAGTGGTCGGACCCTACGGAATACTACAGAGCAAAACTAGAGTTCTAGTAACTCATGGTCTAGCCTTTCTAAAACATGTGGATCATGTTGTGTTTATGAAAAATGGAAAAATTGAAGCGCAAGGCCAATTTTTGGATCTAGTCGAGGAATGTGCACCATTTCAGGAGTTCATAAAGTCAGCTAATTTGTCGGACGACGATAAGAATAGTCTAAATATCGATGATCTTTCTTCGAACGAGGAACGAAGACACTCGTTCACGCCTTCAATGGCGTCTGATACATCTGATATTGGAGTTACGAAGCCCGAAATGTTCAAAGCCGAATACAGCAAGAAACTGAGAAAGCGTCGGCCAAGTGCGACAATTTCGATTTTCGACGAAGAGATGAACCACGATGCTGATTTGAAAGACGTGGCTGCGATGGAGAAAGAGAAAAAGAAGGAGGACGAGGGGCGCTTGACCGAAAAGGAGGTGGCAGAAGAAGGAAACATAAAACTGTCCATTTTCGTGAACTACGTCAAATCGATCGGAATACCCGCATTTTGCGTGGCGTTTACCCTATTCATTCTCTATCAAGTAGCAAATGTTTTTGCCCAGATCTGGCTGTCATCTTGGAGCGATTGGACCGACAACCAATTATCAGCTAATTTGAGCACAACAGGAGCAAAACTAAACGAGTACACCATAATATATGGAGCTGCAGGCTTATGTCAAACTGGATTTATTCTTGGCTATGCTCTGACCTTTTGCGTGGCTCTTGTGTCGGCTTCTGTGAAACTTCACGCGACACTTTTGAACAACATTATGAGGTGTCCGATGTCCTTTTTCGACGCAGTTCCAAGCGGCAGAATCATGAACCGGTTTTCTAAAGATGTCGAAACGACAGATAATACACTGCCTCAATCCGTGCGGCAATTTGTCATGACTATGTTCACAGTTTTGCAGACATTTATTGTAATAACATACACCACTCCGATTTTCCTGGTGTTTTTGATCCCGTTGACGTTTGTCTACTACTTCGTGCAGAGGTTCTATGTCAGGACCTCGCGACAACTGAAACGAGTCGAGTCCACGACTAGATCTCCTATCTTCAACCACTTCTCGGAAACTCTTACAGGTTAGTCGGCTTGGACATTTAAAGAAGAGAGCAAAAAGTTAAAATTTCTACGCTTTTTTGGTGTTTTAGGACTCGCCATGGTAAAAATTATTTGACGCTTTCTGTTCAGTTTTGTTTGCTTACCATAAAAATGAGAAATGTAAGCTTTCTATGCTATAGAACTCCAATTACTGGCAAAATATCTTTCACGAGTCTTTTGTTTAATCCGGTTTTGTTTCCAGGAACTTCCGTGGTGCGCGCGTACCAAGCGGAGGACCGCTTCATCCAAGAAAACTCGCAGCGAGTGAATGAGAACAACATCTACTACTTCTCAGGAACAGTTGTTGCCGCCAGGTGGCTCGGAATCCGACTCGAGTTCCTCGGGGCTCTGATCGTGTTCGCCGCTTCTCTCCTCGCTGTGTTGAGTCGGGACGACTTGCAGTCGGGTCTGGTGGGATTGGCTGTCAGCTCCAGTCTCAGTGTCACTGGTAAGTTACATATATTTCTTCACAGAAAGTCAGAAAAAAGTTCTGGACAATTATGGTTGCATTGAGAAAAAACGTTCACGCGAGGAAGGGTGGGTGTTGTTTATTTGTCTATTGTCAAAAAATTAGAGTGTTATGAATGAATAATTAGTAAAATTTTCCAAATTAGTATCTGATTTTATGTCAAGTTCAGACCAAATGTTGTTTAACCTTGTTTTTCGCATTCTCTAACTTTAATTTTTTGTTCTGATTTAAAAATCATTTCGCGACGACGGAAAGGATCAATTTGCGAGCTGTTCGACGCTTCGTGAAGAGCTGCTATGATCCGCTTGTTAATAATCAACCGCCTTTTTTGGCTATTCTTCTTGCATGAGTAATGTTGCCACACCCGCAAGCAGCAAGCACGGATTAGAGTGGGTCTCGAACCACAGACCTTTCAATTGAGAGACGGAAACGTTAGCCTTTTAAACATCGCTCACTTGAACGACGTTCTGCTATGGTCAGTGCGTATCAGGGGCGGATTTAGGGGGAGCACGCGCCGAAAAAATGCAATTTTTTGGTAAATTTTTCCAAAAAGTGCCTAAAAACGCTAATTTTGGCCTGTTTGTTCAAAATTTTGCCTGCGGCACTGCAATTTTGTGCCAAAACAGGGTCTTTCTAGTGCTTTGGGGGAGCTCGAAAAATTATTTTGGTGGACCTAAAAAAAATCGACAAAATTTTCGAAAACTTTTGAAAATCTGCCCCCACCCTCGAGAAAATCCTAGATCCGCACCTGGTGCGTATGATATCTGGCGATGTCTGATATTTTTTCAACCCCTATAAAAATGCATGTAGTTTGGAGGGCCAATTTTTGTATATTTTTTCTTTATCGTTACAGTAATTTATTTTTTGTGGGTGCTTCTGGATGTCTGATATTTTATCGAACTCTGAAAACTGTAAGTAGTTTAATGTCCACCAATTTTAGTCCATTTTTTTTCTCGACACTAAAAAATTGTGTGTGATGCTTGCAAGTAGTTTAATGTCCACCAATTTTAGTCCATTTTTTTCTCGACACTAAAAAATTGTGTGCGATGCTTGAACTGTAGAGCACGTATGGGTTTTTGATGTTTTGTTATGAAAATCCTGTAAAATGCGTTGAGGTTTGATTGATGGTCAGTTTTAAGCTTTGATTTGCCAGTTTGCTTTCTACATTTTTTCTCGAAACTTTTTTGTGTAGGTGCGTTGAATTGCACTGTGAGTATGAACTTCTGATACTTTAATAACCTCTTTTAAATGTTTGTAGTTTGATTGGTCAGTTTTTGTCCATTTTTTCTCGAAACTTTTGTTGTTTGTATATGTGTAAGTGCATTGAGTTATTGTGTGAGTATGGATCTCGATACCTTAATAGCCTATTTTAAAGGCTTTTAGTCTGTTTGGTCAGTTTTTGTCCATTTTTTCTCGACACTTTTGTGGTTTGTATATGTGTAAGTGCATTGAGTTATTGTGTGAGTATGGATCTCTGATACCTTAATGGCCTATTTTAAAGGCTTTTAGTATGGTTGGTCAGTTTTGGTCCATTTTTTCTGGACACGTATATTTGTGTGTATATGTGTAAGTGCATTGAGTTTTTGTGTGAGTATAAACGTTGATACCTTAATAACCTCTTTCAAATGATTTTAGTTTGGTTGGTCAGCTTTTGTCCATTTTTTCTCGGCACTCTTATTTGTGTGTGTGTGTAAGTGCATTGAATTTTTGAGTATGGGTGTCTGATACCTTAATGACCTATTTTAACAGCGTATAGTGTGTTTGGTCACTTTTTGTCCATTTTTTCTCTACACTTTTATTTGTGTGTGTGTGTAAGTGCATTGAGTTATTGTGTAAGTTTGGATGTCTGATACCTTAATGACCTATTTTAAAAGCGTGTAGTTTGAGTGGTCAGATTTTGTCCATTTTTTCTCGACACTGGTTCATTTTGTGATTAGGTGCTCTGAATTGGAGTGTGCGTATGATGTCTGACCTGGAGACGTACATAGTGAGTGTGGAGAGGGTTAGAGAGTACAGTGAATTAGAGAGTGAGGCTGATTGGGAGACGAGAGAGATCGAGAGGAGGCCGGAGCCAGAATGGCCGACAGAGGGAAAGGTCGTCTTCAAACACTACTCCACCAGGTCACTTTTTTAAGTCACCCAGGGGCAGATCTAGCATTTTCTCGAGGGGGGGATTTATTTAATAAAAATTTTGAAAAGTTTGTCGACTTTTTTTAGGTCGACCAAATTGATTTTCTGAATTTTAGAGACCTTTTTGGAAAATTTGACTAAAAAAGATTTGGGGCGGCAGGCGTTTTTAGAGACCTTTTTGGAAAATTTGACTAAAAAAGATTTGGGGCGGCAGGCGTTTTTAGAGACCTTTTTGGAAAATTTGACTAAAAAAGATTTGGGGCGGCAGGGGATCGAATCACTGAGAGTGGGTCGAGAGGGGGGGGGGGTGCGTTTTCTCCTCAAATCCGCCGGTGAAGTCACCTGACCCATGTGAACACATTTTTACAACATTGACCAACTGAACTATCCCCCCCCCCAAACTTCAAATTAGGTTTCATTGACGTTATCCTTTTGTAGATACCGAGCGGACCTTGACTTGGTGCTGAAAGGAATTTCTTTCTCAATAACACCCGGGGAAAAGGTTGGCATTGTCGGAAGAACCGGTGCTGGTAAGAGCTCTCTTACCCTGGCTCTTTTCCGAATCATAGAACCCGCTGGAGGCGCAATCGAAATAGACGGCATCAGCATCGCCGAACTTGGCCTGCACGACTTGAGGCCGAAGTTGACAATTCTCCCGCAGGACCCGGTGCTGTTCTCGGGATCTCTGCGCGACAACATCGACCCGTTCGGACATTACAATGACACTCAAATATGGGACAGTTTGAAAAACGCTCATTTGCAAGAATCAATTTCGAAGATTGAGGCTGGACTGGATTATGACGTAGGGGAGGGGGGAATGAATTTGAGTGTTGGCCAGAGACAATTGGTTTGTCTGGCCAGAGCTCTGCTGCACAAAACCCTAATTCTGATCCTGGACGAAGCGACTGCTGCTGTCGATTTGCAGACCGATTCTCTCATCCAGGTAGCTATTTTTTGTGTTTTTGGTAAACTCGATACCAAAAATCACGAAATAATTTTGATGCAAATCATCATCATGTCAAAAACGAGGCGGACCAAAACTAATAATTTATTGTCGAACCGCTTTTAATTCTTTTGTAGAAAAAATTGAAAAATCAAATTTCAATTTGCTTCAGTTCATTAAGGTTCATATTCGCAAATCGAGTTCGTAATATATTTTTGTCACACCTTAGACAAAAGTCTTCTCAAATATTTATTGGAAGCTATTTTTACAAAAGCTCACGAAGTCTAAGTTTGGTTAACAAAGATCAAAAACTGAACGTGAAAATCAATCAAAACCGAAAGAGAAACAACTTATTCGTTACTCGGTTTTTCGTAAACTTAGCATAGTCAATATTTTTGCAGATAGCTCCAACTTAGCTGACGTGTCAAATGATCAATGCTTGGTCAACATAATCGGAATAATTTACTTCAAATGCCGGGGCGAGTTGCCTTTCAAGATATTCTATTTGTTTACTGTTTCTTAATGTTTTGTTTAATAGGACACAATACGAGAAGAGTTTAAGGAGTGCACTGTTTTGACAATCGCCCACAGACTGAACACAATTCTGGACTATGACCGAGTGATGGTTTTAAGCGATGGACTAATCAAAGAGTTCGACAACCCACAGAAACTCATGGCAGATCCCAACTCCCAGTTTCACAGTATGGCTCTGGACGCAGGATTGCTCTCGAATCAGCAGGGAGGCTCCGGTACCAGGACTCCGGAATCTACTTCGACGCCCGAAGAACGTTTGTCGTCTTAACCAGGCGACTACATTGCCAGTTTGATGTAAAGCTATTAGATAAATATTAATAACAAACGTAGGGCTCACAGCTTAGTAAGCAATTTCTCAACAAATCAACTTCGGCGCGTTTTTTGTCGACCAAATTTGTAGAATTGAACCAAGGGAACAATCTCCCCCATAAATCAATTTAGGAACGTAATAGTTCACTTGGCTAAAAAAATGCTTTTAAGCCAATCAGATTTGAGCACAGTACATGCAAGCCTTACTGCTTGAACTTGCCACTTTATTTTAGGGGGAGATTGTTCACATGGGTCGTACAATTCCAAAACTAAATTCTATCCTCACCTGCCGTTATAACATTGAAATATCCCTCCTCCTTTTGAAGCCCCTCGCTTTGGACCCGGAAGCAGACATAAATTTTCACCATCCCATGTTTACTGCGTTTGTGTCCAGCTATATAATTCAATCGGTGGTTTCGACACTCGCTTATGGTACACCGAGAAGTCCACTTACATCGGATCCAGAAAATAATCGGTCCAGCGGACCCAGAAAGTTATCGGTCCAATAAGGATGACATGAGTTCAAACGGGGAAAAAGATTGCGTTGTTGTTTTCTATGTGTTTTCTAGAGCTGCATAAATACGGCGTGCTCTCTGCCGAAAAAGTAAAGGACGCAGCTCAGAAAACAGCCTGAGTTAGGACCGGTTTGCCAGCCCGAGGTATTCGCATATTTTTCGGAAGGTCTCAACGCTGAATTCCTTCATTGTCCCGTCGCTTAAGAAAACGATCCGTTGTTTTCCGCACTCCGCCTATTTATTTGACAATGCTGCGTTGGCGTAGAAACTCAGCTGAATACTTTGGGCGGTTCTCGTTCTCGCTTTCTTTTTGGTGGTAACCTCCTTGGACGTCCAAATTGTTCCCGTGAAGACAGGGTAAAGTAGGACTGTTTTGATCGTTCCCACAACGATTTGTCCGGTCCTGTATAGATTCTGAGCTCAAAGGAAAAATCGAGGCTTTCCCCTGATCCGCTAAAAAAATTTTCACTTTGCTTTTCACTTTTCAAATTGCACCAAACCCCATGTATTATGATTAGGGATGAAATATTTTTGGTACCTCCCCTGTGCAAAACGACCCTGAGTCCGAAAATTCCAATGCGGATCAATTTTACAGCACCGATCGGAGACGTGTAACAAGTCGGCCCACTAAGACATGTCAACTTCTCGAAAAACCACCTGTTGCCCATGTGCTAACATTAGGTACAAAAAAACTCTAGCAGCCTCCACCAACACAGCGAACGGGTTCCTAAAATTTTAAGACCGGTCATCTTAATGGCTCTTTTAAGAAAACATGCAAGCTTAGAAGACCAGGAGCTGATAACTTTCTGATAAACAGCGCTGAAAAATGCCCAAAGTAAATAGTCTCCAGCCAAAACTTCCCACTGAACTTCTCACTGAAGTCAGGGAGCCTAAACTTTTGCAAACGATAGTTAATGACAAAGCAAATCATTAATCATAACTTAACCGAATCGGTCGCTTGGACCGGAAGTTATTAGCACTTGGGAAACCCCCCTTTTAACGGAAATGGGCAAAATACGCGAAATAATGAGCGAGTGCATATTAATTTTATGGCGGTAATAAACACTACATATGAACCCCGAAAAAAAAACCATTTTTGAGTAAACCCCCTCCTTCAACTCCTTCCGGGGTTTATATACATTTCCCGAGAAAGGTGCTAATGGACCTTAGAAAGGGGATAGCTTGGGAAGTGTTATTGGGCCATGGATGAAACTTGGTACGTAGGACCCCTATGGGAGTCTACACTCGATTATGGAAAATTGACCCAGGTTGACCGCGAAATGACTTTTAAAAGACCTTTAGACGTTCAGAACCAAAATTGTATCGGAAACACCAGCATCAACACCCGAAAGCGGCGTATTCTCGAGCCCCAACCCTTTGGGAACGAGAAGTGGTCAACTTGCCATTAATTGGGAAGGAACTGATCCATCGAGATCTGATGCAGGAGCTAGATGGGATATAGTTTTTATTATGGCGTTTTATTATGGCGAGACAAAATTGACAGTGATAGGAGCTTGTCATGGGAAGTGGATCTACTAAATAGTATGAATGGGTGGGATGTTCAATTTGACCCCCAATAAGCGAATTGCCTTCCCCTGATACCTAGAAAGTCGGGATTGGGATACTGTGCAAATTGGAATTTTAGATGCTTCAAATGGATTAGCGGCCTACAAAAATGGTTCTTCCCCTATTCCTGGGAGGTCGAAAAGTTAATGGGATAACCAAATAAAAACCTTGGGAGACTGGTTAATCAAAATAACTCGTTTTAGATGTGAAATTGGACTTTATATTTGCGCAACTTAGTTAGAGATGCTTACAATGAACTCGGAGTTTAAAATAAGTGTTGTCAGAGGAAGAATTCAGGAAGACCTTGCGAAAAAGGTTTTTATAAAATATCTCAGGATTTGTAGGGACAACATAACTCTAACTATAATTAAAACTCAAAAGACAAAAAATTATAGAGATTAATGAATAGCCGACCCTTAGTTAGAACAAGGATAGCGAAGTAGTAGATAGTTTGTTCTCAGAGATAGAGAACGAGAAATTGTGAAGTTTGAGAGACCAGTTACCTCAAAAGAATAGTGATCCGTAAAGACACTAATAAGTTTAGCAGCTCGAACTGAGTAGTTGTGTGGAAGTGTTGTGTGTAATTGTTTAGTTGAGAATCTCTACAGAAAGAGAGTCAATTATTTATTTTAATTGGGAATTATTTGGTAATAAAGAAATTATTCTGAAAGATCGCGACGCTTTGCTTTGATTAGATTATTAGATTTTTTTCTTTGGATTTTTATCGCCTTCTGTGTTTGGAATTATTTTATCTGAATTCAATTAACAAAAGAAATTTTTGTGATTGCGTTGAGTGGACGAGATTCATTTCTATGTAGCACCGATTAAAATAGAAAGGATAAATTTAAGTCAGGGCTAGTATTGGGGCCCTAAAGCCGCCTTTTTTTTCGGCCTCTGAAGGTAGCCACTGTCGAACATCAGCTCCCGCTGGAGCAAACGGTATTCCGGTCCCCGCGGTAGGCTCCCGGTCGTTCTATTCAACGAACTTGAGTAACTTCTCTCCAAGTAGGCATGCCAGCGCTGAGGTAGGGGTGATATTCAGCAACCCACGCTATGCGCTGACGAGGGTCACAAACCTGACCTTGCAGTCCTCTTTCACGTCGTCCAGCAAGGCAATAATCAGAATAAACATCATCTCCAAATAAAAAAACTTATTTGATTAAGACTTGCCGAACCTGAAAAATTTAGCTAGAGTTAAAACCACTAGAACTCAACAGTAGAGACGGAGGAATTATGAAAGGGTTGCAAGCTTACCTTTATATCATTGGCTGAATTATGTGGTAAGATGCCAAAAAAACTGGTGCGGCAGTGGATTGCGGGGAACAGCGTTTTAGATCGTGGGTAAATATTTGGATAAAGTAGGTCAACTATAGTAAATATGCCGTTTAGGTCAACGATACGATCAGTAGGTAGTGAACTGATTAGTATTGGGAGCAAAATAATCCTGGAAAGAGATCAGGTAGAGCTTGAAGAGAGGGCAACAAAAGTAAATATCAAAGCAGTGAGGAAATTACGAACGTAGATCAACATAACATAATGTTGTGTTTAGATGGAAAAGAAAAATACTAAAACAATCAAAGTATATATCTAGCGTAAAGTGCAACAACATTATTCGCGAGAATAGTAATCTAGGAGAGAAAAGTGTAGAATTGCCAACTCTAGGCTTACCTAAGTTATACGGGGACGCATCTCCCTAATTAGCGACGAATATCCCTCCCCTTCCGAGGCCCCTCTGTCTGAACGCGTTAGCTAAAATAGATGGCGTCCGCGTCATCCCGCCACGCTTATGCCCCGCGATTTTTTTCCATCGAGGGCCCTCTGTGTCGTCCCGATTTTCATAAATATGTACATCGAAGAGTTCCGCCAAAATATTTAAAGCCGGCTCGAGAATTCCTCGGTCCAATAACGATAAACTAGGATAAAAAGGGGGGAAATAGAAAGATGGGAACGAGACTATTGTTTCCGCTGTTGTTCTCTGAGCGATTTCCGGAGCTGCGTGGAAACGGCATGTTTCTTGGTGAGCAGATTATGTAATCAGTCTAGAAAACAACTTGACTTGAGGCGGGACTAGCGGGTTTCATCGTTCCGCAGTCCTCAGTACTCAGTGTGGACGGGGTTTTGCCCACGGTCAAACCAAACCGCTCGCATAACTGGCAGGCCGTCGCCCGTCGCTTGTCGCATAGCTAACGTTCCTGCAGTGTTCGCGAAGAGACTCGGCGAAGTACGTTAGGCTGGACCTCATGCTCAAACTGTTGTTCGCTGCCCGCTTTGTGGTTCAACTCGTTCCCGTGAATAATGCATAGAATAGGGATAATCGAACTTTCCTATAGAACAATTTTCCAAACTTTGCATTTTAAAGGAATAAAGGAAAGCTTGATGCCGGAACGTTGCCTTCCCTACCCTACCCTACTTAAATAAGGGAGTAACATCCTTGCCCTCGGGCTTAGCCTTGTAGTTTTCAACGATAGGTTTGTAAGTTTCATACTCCATGACTGAAGACTATTAGTTTGCGTAGCATTATGTTAAAGCCAATGAGTGGTACCTAGCTCGGTTTTGACGAAGCAGTTAAGTCCAAGTCAAGTGGAAACAGTCAAGCCCAAGATAAGTTTGAATCATTGAAGATATAGTCCCTCCTATGGCGGAAAACTCAAATGAAGTAAGATCTGCGACCCCCGGTCCCAAGTGATAACGGTTCCCAGAAGTGCAAATATCCCTATTAGAACTCGCAAACCAGCAGTTTGAATGAAACCGAAACATAGTATGTTATAGAACTAGTTGAGGGAATCTTGAGTTTAGGTTCGCAGATCCCCTGGACCCCCATTTCCTGTGCTATGCCCTATGCGAACAGTCCCAACCCGATTTCCGAAGTCCTTTCTCGGCCCCAATGAACGCAGGGAGCTAAAAATATGCGATAACATACGTAGTAACGACGTACATCTTGTATTATCATTTGAGTCAAATCCAGCGGTTGGACTGAAAGCTATTAGCGCCTGGAAAAACAGCCCCTTAAACCAGAAATATGCAATATACGCAAAATTTTGAGCGGAGGCATTTCAATTTTATGGCGACAAACCACACTAGACACCAACCTCGAAAAAAGACCCCTTGTGAGTAAAACCCCTCCGATGGCTCCTTCCTGTGTTAATAGCCTTTTCCCGGGAAAAATTATAATAGACATTAGAAATGGGATAACTTGGGAAGTATTAAAAGGATGTGGACAAAATTTAGTAGGAAGGCCCATTATTGGATTCTAAAACTGAAAATGGAGGCGTTCATGACTGAAATTGCATAGAAAACCCTGGGGTTAACACCGGAAAGTGGCGTATTCTCGAACCCCAACCCGGAACTAAAATCGGTCACCTTATAATTGGGTGGGAACTTACCGATTGGGAAATGAAGTAGAAGCCGATAGAGGTACAGCATTTACATTACGACATCGAAGTAGTGGAATTAATTGAAGTGGATTTGGCAAACATTGTGTTCAACTTAGCTGTTAATACAAAATCCAATCAGACTGAAGAAAAATAGTTCCAGAGAAGATTGGCGGTAATAGGAGCAAAGCAGGGGAAGTAGGTTTTCTAAATAACATGAATGGACGGGATATTTATCCAGCTCCCCAGAGGTGATTTTTTAGCACAATTTGACCCCTAATAAGCAAATTAAGTTCCCCGGATAGCTGGAAGGTCGGGATTTGATTAGAGTATAGATCGCAATTTGAGATGCTTGGATTGAAGTAGCGACCCATAAAAAGTATCTTCCCCTACCCTCGGAAGGTCGAAACATTTTTTGAATAACTAAATAAAAAACCTTGGGCGATTGATTAATTAAACTTAGCTCAGTTTAGAGATCCAAATTGGCTTGAGATACCTATAACGAGGTTGCAGTAGAGAACTAGTGTCGACAGAAGAAGAATCCGGTAAAGACCTTGCGAAAGTGTTACCAGAGGAAATGTCAGGACTTTTAGGGATGACCATAACTCTAACTATAACTGAAACTCATATAGAAAAACATATAAAGACTAATAAATAGCCCAGCCTGAGAGACAAAAAAATTGCGAAGTTAGAAGATAGGCGGTTCTCATTACAGATGAGAACAGTGCTTCTTGAAGTAAGCGAGATCAATTCAGGTGCCTCAAAGAAATAAAAATCCGTAGAGACACTATTAATTCCAGCAGGTCAAACTGAGTAGTTGTGTGGAATTACTGTGGGTGATTGGCTAATTGGGGTTCTCTAGAGAGAGATAGTCATTTATGTAAGTCAATTATATTTTCTGATAAATCGCAGACTTTTTTAAAATTTGATTTTACACTAGCCATTTAGAACCTTCTGTATTTGGACCTATTTTAGCTGTATTCAGTTACCATTGGAAATTCTTGCGATCGTATCGAGCGGACGAGGCTGTCCTAAGATTAGTACAAAAATGGGCGAGTAACATAATGCAGTACAGAATAGTTGCCACCAACTCCAAACTTTCGTGATTGTGGATAGTAGTGATTCTCGGTGGTCATTGTGATTTCATTGTCCAAGGGACCACTTGCGGGGATGTTAAGTTAGAGTGTCTGAACGGACCTAGAGAAGCAATCACCCAAACCCACAAAATGTAGGGTGTATAAAAGGTTTTGGGAGTGCTTGGAAATCTAAAAAAAAGTTCGACAAAAATTCAAAGTTTTTCGGAAATCCCATCCTTAAATTATTGCGTACGCCACTGGTTATATTTTTGAATTATCTGGCTGAAGCTTGTTATTAACTTAAATTGTTTTGAAAACGTAATTGATTTTGTTTGAATTCCTCAATTTGATTTTTATCAATGTATCTATTCTATAAATGGTATGCGAGTAAGTTTTTAAGTTTATATAAACTGCTTTTATTTATTTCAGTGTGTGCATTCTTTCGTTCTTGTTTGCGTATTTACAAGTTGACGTAGAAAAAGTTGATTATTTAGAAGGTATTTTCTGTAAATTTCGATGAAAACTATCTTTTCAAATTGTTGAAATATATTTTTTGTCATTCTTAGTGTTTTGGAAACTGACTCAGAGTTGCAGTTGAAAAGTTGTGATAAAAAATAGAAATTAAACAACGTTCTATTCTGAAGTCAAAAGATAAAGCTAGGTGTTGAAATCGGCAAAAAAAAAATAACCAATTCATATCTGAATTGCTCTGAAAGTTTGTTCAACCCTGGTTTTTGAAAATGTAGCGCAGGGCAAAGGAGTACAATTAAGTTTGGCAAGATTTGGGCAAATTCGAAGATCATATACTATTTCTTCCAGAAGTGAATGACTAACATCTTCGTGACATTTCATTTGTCGAAACTGTCTATTTATCAGTGTCTTTGAATGTCGAGCACCCAAACTTTGAGTCGAATCATGAGAAGTCTTTCGAAGTTTGAAGTCTAGGAATAGATACTTCTGGAAATGGAATAAGCCTGTCTTCGTGTCTTCGTTTGTTTTTGGCTGAGTATAAATTAAGGTAGCCAGTCAATAAGCAGAATGGTCTAAGAGCAGAATGGGTCCAAGAGCAGAAAAACAGAAAAATATCAAATTTTATAAGCCTATGGGTAAGTTAAGTATAAGAATTGTCAATATTACCAAAAAGCAATAGTTTATGCATAATTTGAACAATTTAATCCAGATTTGTTTTTAAATTCTGCTTGGAAAAACTTGATTAAGTTATTCAGTTCATGCATATTTTTTTCGTTTTCTTGGTATTATTGACGATTATAATACTTGTTTTATCAATTAGCCCGTATTAATCAACAAAAGTTAATATTTTTCTGTTTTTCTGCTCTTGGACCCATTCTCCTCTTGGACCATTCAACTTTTTGCTCCACCTCCATAAATTAAGTATCTTGAGTTTCTATTATTGTGAATCACAAATGAAAGCGGTGATCTTGTTGTACCGATTTTTGGAAGTAAATAGCGTAATATTTCTGGCCACAACTGCTTAACTCAGAGATATCATATCTGATGCAGATCTGAAGCAGTTCTCAGCAGCCTTAAAATAGATAAAGCCCAGTTCTGACTCAGGTCTGGAAAATACCTGGCTTTATCCAGTTCAGGTATGAATTCACCAAAGATCTGCAGCACGGGTTGTGCTAGGCTAGTTTTTTCCCCAAAGATTTCTAGTTTTTAACTAGATAGTTATGAACGGAATTTTTCACACCATCTGAAAGAAATTGACGTCCTGAGCTTGACTTTAAAAATGTATTTCAGATGTGATAATGTTTGAAAACTTATGGGCATTTGAAATTGTCAACTTGGGTTAATTAGGAGGCGACCGCTCGACTAGCAAAAAGCTCGACTAGCATAAAAAGTAAAAAACATCAAAATGTAACGATAGTTTAAAGTAGTTTAAATCACTCGTTCAAGTTGAAATCGTTTATCTGAAAAGGACAATTAGAATTTGCGGATTGCGCCAATCTAAAATTATATCTTTATCCATAGGGGGTTATGCAATTTCCCGCTTTTTAGGGTTATGCAAGTCCAGCTTTTTGGAGCCCCGCTATTTGGCATTGTGGATTGAATAGATCCGAAACATTTTCTAGCCATCTTTTGAACGCTTTTTTGATTTTCACGGGTTTTAAGAATGGCTGCCGTAAAACAGTTTTCAAGAAAAGAGGATATCCTCCTTTTGTAAACCTCACCGCCAGGTTTGAAAGGTTCAGGGGGAGGGGAGGGGAGGGGAGGAGAGGGGAGGGGGAGCGGATCTCTTTAACTATTGCCCTTTTTGCAAATGTTACCATGCATAAATTCTCATCTGCGTAACCTTTCATTTATTTCTTTATAATGGGGGGCTTTCGTTATGAGGTACCTAGGGGATAATAGTTTAAGAGATCCGAGTTTTTTTGCAAGTAAACCGCTTCTGTCCCCGTGTTAACTTTTTTTTTTACAAGTTAGACTATTTATGATAATCGATTTAGCGCCAAAATTATCGAACCGAGCGATAGTTTTTTTGCTATTAGCTAGTCAAGGCGATTTAATACGGCTTAATGCTTCTCGAAAAACCACCTGTTGCCCATGTACTAACATTAGGTACAAAAAAACTCTAGCAGCCTCCACCAACACAGCGAACGGGTTCCTAAAATTTTAAGACCGGTCATCTTAATGGCTCTTTTAAGAAAACATGCAAGCTTAGAAGACCAGGAGCTGATAACTTTCTGATAAACAGCGCTGAAAAATGCCCAAAGTAAATAGTCTCCAGCCAAAACTTCCCACTGAACTTCTCACTGAAGTCAGGGAGCCTAAACTTTTGCAAACGATAGTTAATGACAAAGCAAATCATTAATCATAACTTAACCGAATCGGTCGCTTGGACCGGAAGTTATTAGCACTTGGGAAACCCCCCTTTTAACGGAAATGGGCAAAATACGCGAAATAATGAGCGAGTGCATATTAATTTTATGGCGGTAATAAACACTACATATGAACCCCGAAAAAAAAACCATTTTTGAGTAAACCCCCTCCTTCAACTCCTTCCGGGGTTTATATACATTTCCCGAGAAAGGTGCTAATGGACCTTAGAAAGGGGATAGCTTGGGAAGTGTTATTGGGCCATGGATGAAACTTGGTACGTAGGACCCCTATGGGAGTCTACACTCGATTATGGAAAATTGACCCAGGTTGACCGCGAAATGACTTTTAAAAGACCTTTAGACGTTCAGAACCAAAATTGTATCGGAAACACCAGCATCAACACCCGAAAGCGGCGTATTCTCGAGCCCCAACCCTTTGGGAACGAGAAGTGGTCAACTTGCCATTAATTGGGAAGGAACTGATCCATCGAGATCTGATGCAGGAGCTAGATGGGATATAGTTTTTATTATGGCGTTTTATTATGGCGAGACAAAATTGACAGTGATAGGAGCTTGTCATGGGAAGTGGATCTACTAAATAGTATGAATGGGTGGGATGTTCAATTTGACCCCCAATAAGCGAATTGCCTTCCCCTGATACCTAGAAAGTCGGGATTGGGATACTGTGCAAATTGGAATTTTAGATGCTTCAAATGGATTAGCGGCCTACAAAAATGGTTCTTCCCCTATTCCTGGGAGGTCGAAAAGTTAATGGGATAACCAAATAAAAACCTTGGGAGACTGGTTAATCAAAATAACTCGTTTTAGATGTGAAATTGGACTTTATATTTGCGCAACTTAGTTAGAGATGCTTACAATGAACTCGGAGTTTAAAATAAGTGTTGTCAGAGGAAGAATTCAGGAAGACCTTGCGAAAAAGGTTTTTATAAAATATCTCAGGATTTGTAGGGACAACATAACTCTAACTATAATTAAAACTCAAAAGACAAAAAATTATAGAGATTAATGAATAGCCGACCCTTAGTTAGAACAAGGATAGCGAAGTAGTAGATAGTTTGTTCTCAGAGATAGAGAACGAGAAATTGTGAAGTTTGAGAGACCAGTTACCTCAAAAGAATAGTGATCCGTAAAGACACTAATAAGTTTAGCAGCTCGAACTGAGTAGTTGTGTGGAAGTGTTGTGTGTAATTGTTTAGTTGAGAATCTCTACAGAAAGAGAGTCAATTATTTATTTTAATTGGGAATTATTTGGTAATAAAGAAATTATTCTGAAAGATCGCGACGCTTTGCTTTGATTAGATTATTAGATTTTTTACTTTGGATTTTTATCGCCTTCTGTGTTTGGAATTATTTTATCTGAATTCAATTAACAAAAGAAATTTTTGTGATTGCGTTGAGTGGACGAGATTCATTTCTATGTAGCACCGATTAAAATAGAAAGGATAAATTTAAGTCAGGGCTAGTATTGGGGCCCTAAAGCCGCCTTTTTTTTCGGCCTCTGAAGGTAGCCACTGTCGAACATCAGCTCCCGCTGGAGCAAACGGTATTCCGGTCCCCGCGGTAGGCTCCCGGTCGTTCTATTCAACGAACTTGAGTAACTTCTCTCCAAGTAGGCATGCCAGCGCTGAGGTAGGGGTGATATTCAGCAACCCACGCTATGCGCTGACGAGGGTCACAAACCTGACCTTGCAGTCCTCTTTCACGTCGTCCAGCAAGGCAATAATCAGAATAAACATCATCTCCAAATAAAAAAACTTATTTGATTAAGACTTGCCGAACCTGAAAAATTTAGCTAGAGTTAAAACCACTAGAACTCAACAGTAGAGACGGAGGAATTATGAAAGGGTTGCAAGCTTACCTTTATATCATTGGCTGAATTATGTGGTAAGATGCCAAAAAAACTGGTGCGGCAGTGGATTGCGGGGAACAGCGTTTTAGATCGTGGGTAAATATTTGGATAAAGTAGGTCAACTATAGTAAATATGCCGTTTAGGTCAACGATACGATCAGTAGGTAGTGAACTGATTAGTATTGGGAGCAAAATAATCCTGGAAAGAGATCAGGTAGAGCTTGAAGAGAGGGCAACAAAAGTAAATATCAAAGCAGTGAGGAAATTACGAACGTAGATCAACATAACATAATGTTGTGTTTAGATGGAAAAGAAAAATACTAAAACAATCAAAGTATATATCTAGCGTAAAGTGCAACAACATTATTCGCGAGAATAGTAATCTAGGAGAGAAAAGTGTAGAATTGCCAACTCTAGGCTTACCTAAGTTATACGGGGACGCATCTCCCTAATTAGCGACGAATATCCCTCCCCTTCCGAGGCCCCTCTGTCTGAACGCGTTAGCTAAAATAGATGGCGTCCGCGTCATCCCGCCACGCTTATGCCCCGCGATTTTTTTCCATCGAGGGCCCTCTGTGTCGTCCCGATTTTCATAAATATGTACATCGAAGAGTTCCGCCAAAATATTTAAAGCCGGCTCGAGAATTCCTCGGTCCAATAACGATAAACTAGGATAAAAAGGGGGGAAATAGAAAGATGGGAACGAGACTATTGTTTCCGCTGTTGTTCTCTGAGCGATTTCCGGAGCTGCGTGGAAACGGCATGTTTCTTGGTGAGCAGATTATGTAATCAGTCTAGAAAACAACTTGACTTGAGGCGGGACTAGCGGGTTTCATCGTTCCGCAGTCCTCAGTACTCAGTGTGGACGGGGTTTTGCCCACGGTCAAACCAAACCGCTCGCATAACTGGCAGGCCGTCGCCCGTCGCTTGTCGCATAGCTAACGTTCCTGCAGTGTTCGCGAAGAGACTCGGCGAAGTACGTTAGGCTGGACCTCATGCTCAAACTGTTGTTCGCTGCCCGCTTTGTGGTTCAACTCGTTCCCGTGAATAATGCATAGAATAGGGATAATCGAACTTTCCTATAGAACAATTTTCCAAACTTTGCATTTTAAAGGAATAAAGGAAAGCTTGATGCCGGAACGTTGCCTTCCCTACCCTACCCTACTTAAATAAGGGAGTAACATCCTTGCCCTCGGGCTTAGCCTTGTAGTTTTCAACGATAGGTTTGTAAGTTTCATACTCCATGACTGAAGACTATTAGTTTGCGTAGCATTATGTTAAAGCCAATGAGTGGTACCTAGCTCGGTTTTGACGAAGCAGTTAAGTCCAAGTCAAGTGGAAACAGTCAAGCCCAAGATAAGTTTGAATCATTGAAGATATAGTCCCTCCTATGGCGGAAAACTCAAATGAAGTAAGATCTGCGACCCCCGGTCCCAAGTGATAACGGTTCCCAGAAGTGCAAATATCCCTATTAGAACTCGCAAACCAGCAGTTTGAATGAAACCGAAACATAGTATGTTATAGAACTAGTTGAGGGAATCTTGAGTTTAGGTTCGCAGATCCCCTGGACCCCCATTTCCTGTGCTATGCCCTATGCGAACAGTCCCAACCCGATTTCCGAAGTCCTTTCTCGGCCCCAATGAACGCAGGGAGCTAAAAATATGCGATAACATACGTAGTAACGACGTACATCTTGTATTATCATTTGAGTCAAATCCAGCGGTTGGACTGAAAGCTATTAGCGCCTGGAAAAACAGCCCCTTAAACCAGAAATATGCAATATACGCAAAATTTTGAGCGGCGGCATTTCAATTTTATGGCGACAAACCACACTAGACACCAACCTCGAAAAAAGACCCCTTGTGAGTAAAACCCCTCCGATGGCTCCTTCCTGTGTTAATAGCCTTTTCCCGGGAAAAATTATAATAGACATTAGAAATGGGATAACTTGGGAAGTATTAAAAGGATGTGGACAAAATTTAGTAGGAAGGCCCATTATTGGATTCTAAAACTGAAAATGGAGGCGTTCATGACTGAAATTGCATAGAAAACCCTGGGGTTAACACCGGAAAGTGGCGTATTCTCGAACCCCAACCCGGAACTAAAATCGGTCACCTTATAATTGGGTGGGAACTTACCGATTGGGAAATGAAGTAGAAGCCGATAGAGGTACAGCATTTACATTACGACATCGAAGTAGTGGAATTAATTGAAGTGGATTTGGCAAACATTGTGTTCAACTTAGCTGTTAATACAAAATCCAATCAGACTGAAGAAAAATAGTTCCAGAGAAGATTGGCGGTAATAGGAGCAAAGCAGGGGAAGTAGGTTTTCTAAATAACATGAATGGACGGGATATTTATCCAGCTCCCCAGAGGTGATTTTTTAGCACAATTTGACCCCTAATAAGCAAATTAAGTTCCCCGGATAGCTGGAAGGTCGGGATTTGATTAGAGTATAGATCGCAATTTGAGATGCTTGGATTGAAGTAGCGACCCATAAAAAGTATCTTCCCCTACCCTCGGAAGGTCGAAACATTTTTTGAATAACTAAATAAAAAACCTTGGGCGATTGATTAATTAAACTTAGCTCAGTTTAGAGATCCAAATTGGCTTGAGATACCTATAACGAGGTTGCAGTAGAGAACTAGTGTCGACAGAAGAAGAATCCGGTAAAGACCTTGCGAAAGTGTTACCAGAGGAAATGTCAGGACTTTTAGGGATGACCATAACTCTAACTATAACTGAAACTCATATAGAAAAACATATAAAGACTAATAAATAGCCCAGCCTGAGAGACAAAAAAATTGCGAAGTTAGAAGATAGGCGGTTCTCATTACAGATGAGAACAGTGCTTCTTGAAGTAAGCGAGATCAATTCAGGTGCCTCAAAGAAATAAAAATCCGTAGAGACACTATTAATTCCAGCAGGTCAAACTGAGTAGTTGTGTGGAATTACTGTGGGTGATTGGCTAATTGGGGTTCTCTAGAGAGAGATAGTCATTTATGTAAGTCAATTATATTTTCTGATAAATCGCAGACTTTTTTAAAATTTGATTTTACACTAGCCATTTAGAACCTTCTGTATTTGGACCTATTTTAGCTGTATTCAGTTACCATTGGAAATTCTTGCGATCGTATCGAGCGGACGAGGCTGTCCTAAGATTAGTACAAAAATGGGCGAGTAACATAATGCAGTACAGAATAGTTGCCACCAACTCCAAACTTTCGTGATTGTGGATAGTAGTGATTCTCGGTGGTCATTGTGATTTCATTGTCCAAGGGACCACTTGCGGGGATGTTAAGTTAGAGTGTCTGAACGGACCTAGAGAAGCAATCACCCAAACCCACAAAATGTAGGGTGTATAAAAGGTTTTGGGAGTGCTTGGAAATCTAAAAAAAAGTTCGACAAAAATTCAAAGTTTTTCGGAAATCCCATCCTTAAATTATTGCGTACGCCACTGGTTATATTTTTGAATTATCTGGCTGAAGCTTGTTATTAACTTAAATTGTTTTGAAAACGTAATTGATTTTGTTTGAATTCCTCAATTTGATTTTTATCAATGTATCTATTCTATAAATGGTATGCGAGTAAGTTTTTAAGTTTATATAAACTGCTTTTATTTATTTCAGTGTGTGCATTCTTTCGTTCTTGTTTGCGTATTTACAAGTTGACGTAGAAAAAGTTGATTATTTAGAAGGTATTTTCTGTAAATTTCGATGAAAACTATCTTTTCAAATTGTTGAAATATATTTTTTGTCATTCTTAGTGTTTTGGAAACTGACTCAGAGTTGCAGTTGAAAAGTTGTGATAAAAAATAGAAATTAAACAACGTTCTATTCTGAAGTCAAAAGATAAAGCTAGGTGTTGAAATCGGCAAAAAAAAAATAACCAATTCATATCTGAATTGCTCTGAAAGTTTGTTCAACCCTGGTTTTTGAAAATGTAGCGCAGGGCAAAGGAGTACAATTAAGTTTGGCAAGATTTGGGCAAATTCGAAGATCATATACTATTTCTTCCAGAAGTGAATGACTAACATCTTCGTGACATTTCATTTGTCGAAACTGTCTATTTATCAGTGTCTTTGAATGTCGAGCACCCAAACTTTGAGTCGAATCATGAGAAGTCTTTCGAAGTTTGAAGTCTAGGAATAGATACTTCTGGAAATGGAATAAGCCTGTCTTCGTGTCTTCGTTTGTTTTTGGCTGAGTATAAATTAAGGTAGCCAGTCAATAAGCAGAATGGTCTAAGAGCAGAATGGGTCCAAGAGCAGAAAAACAGAAAAATATCAAATTTTATAAGCCTATGGGTAAGTTAAGTATAAGAATTGTCAATATTACCAAAAAGCAATAGTTTATGCATAATTTGAACAATTTAATCCAGATTTGTTTTTAAATTCTGCTTGGAAAAACTTGATTAAGTTATTCAGTTCATGCATATTTTTTTCGTTTTCTTGGTATTATTGACGATTATAATACTTGTTTTATCAATTAGCCCGTATTAATCAACAAAAGTTAATATTTTTCTGTTTTTCTGCTCTTGGACCCATTCTCCTCTTGGACCATTCAACTTTTTGCTCCACCTCCATAAATTAAGTATCTTGAGTTTCTATTATTGTGAATCACAAATGAAAGCGGTGATCTTGTTGTACCGATTTTTGGAAGTAAATAGCGTAATATTTCTGGCCACAACTGCTTAACTCAGAGATATCATATCTGATGCAGATCTGAAGCAGTTCTCAGCAGCCTTAAAATAGATAAAGCCCAGTTCTGACTCAGGTCTGGAAAATACCTGGCTTTATCCAGTTCAGGTATGAATTCACCAAAGATCTGCAGCACGGGTTGTGCTAGGCTAGTTTTTTCCCCAAAGATTTCTAGTTTTTAACTAGATAGTTATGAACGGAATTTTTCACACCATCTGAAAGAAATTGACGTCCTGAGCTTGACTTTAAAAATGTATTTCAGATGTGATAATGTTTGAAAACTTATGGGCATTTGAAATTGTCAACTTGGGTTAATTAGGAGGCGACCGCTCGACTAGCAAAAAGCTCGACTAGCATAAAAAGTAAAAAACATCAAAATGTAACGATAGTTTAAAGTAGTTTAAATCACTCGTTCAAGTTGAAATCGTTTATCTGAAAAGGACAATTAGAATTTGCGGATTGCGCCAATCTAAAATTATATCTTTATCCATAGGGGGTTATGCAATTTCCCGCTTTTTAGGGTTATGCAAGTCCAGCTTTTTGGAGCCCCGCTATTTGGCATTGTGGATTGAATAGATCCGAAACATTTTCTAGCCATCTTTTGAACGCTTTTTTGATTTTCACGGGTTTTAAGAATGGCTGCCGTAAAACAGTTTTCAAGAAAAGAGGATATCCTCCTTTTGTAAACCTCACCGCCAGGTTTGAAAGGTTCAGGGGGAGGGGAGGGGAGGGGAGGAGAGGGGAGGGGGAGCGGATCTCTTTAACTATTGCCCTTTTTGCAAATGTTACCATGCATAAATTCTCATCTGCGTAACCTTTCATTTATTTCTTTATAATGGGGGGCTTTCGTTATGAGGTACCTAGGGGATAATAGTTTAAGAGATCCGAGTTTTTTTGCAAGTAAACCGCTTCTGTCCCCGTGTTAACTTTTTTTTTTACAAGTTAGACTATTTATGATAATCGATTTAGCGCCAAAATTATCGAACCGAGCGATAGTTTTTTTGCTATTAGCTAGTCAAGGCGATTTAATACGGCTTAATGGTTGTTCCAAATTGAATTTAGGCAAGCTATTTTGTCTAAGTAATAAAAAAAGCAGGCTATTTTGCCTAAGTAATAAGTAATCAGTAAAAAGCAAGCTATTTTGTCTAAGTAATAAGTATTTTAAACCTAAGTAATACGTTAAGAGGGGTGAAAGACATCACTTTGGACTGTACATAGCGCAATGGGGAAGTTTTGAAACATAATCTCAAAAGCGCAAAAAATGCGCAAACATAGCGCAAAAAAATGCTTTGATAATTTTTTGCGCTACTGCGGAGCGATCAAAAACCTTGTTTATTTTTTTGTCGATTTTCATCTATAAATTTTATGTGTTTTGAATTAAACAATGGTATTCAGTCTAGTGCACGAAGCACAATACTTCCACTAAAATATTTGAAACGTTTTTCTATCTGAACAACCATGCATCTGATAAATCATGCAAAAAAATCGTAAAATATATATTTGATCGTAAAATATATGGCTTGAAAAAAAATTCAACACAAGTCGATCTCTGCGGGAGTACTTCAAAATGCTCTATTAAAGTTATCATTGACACAAAAAAAATAGAATAAAATTTTAAAGGGTATGAGTTTCGAAGTGTAATGGCAACTTTTCTTACATCAATTGACCTGACCATGTTTGTCCCCTCAAACTAGTTGTCCCATTTTAAGCGTGTAGCTTTTGATGAAAAATTTGCAAAATACATTGGACTATGAAAATGCTGGTAAAAAATTAAATAGTTTTTCTCCTCATCATTTTAAGTCCACAATTGGAAAAATAAAACGAGATTATAATTTTTTCTTAATTCATTTTAGTCGATTATTTTATTTCAGTGCTATCGAAGCTTGTTCAGATCAAAATGCCGTGAAAAATCATTAAATTGCAAAAACATGCGTGAACAAAAAATACTCCAACTCAATGATATACTTTATCAAAACCTGACAGATTTTTGCTGCGTATTGGAAACAAAATCTGTTCAAAAACGCAAATATTCGTGTAGGGAGAAACGACACGTTAAAAAAACACGTTTTGAAAGCACCCTGTAATTTTTTGAAGTGTTTGAGAATCCCAGTTGCCTTCAAGTTTGTCATCGAAAACCTTAGGCTCAGCTGACCACTGCACAGAAAGATAACAATAAGTACAAATACAGGAAATGACTGTAACAAGACTGATCGTATCAGGGCAAAACCCTGAATTCTCTGACTACCGTGTAATTGTCTCGAATTGTTTTTCGTAAAACAATTATTGGCAGAGCTTTTTGGCTGATAATATCAAATTTTAAGTGTTACAATCTGAGTCAAGAAAGGAGTTTATAAAAACAATTAGATGCCTCATTTCAATTTTGTAGTGCATAAAGTGTGAATTATAAACTCTCCAGTTTAAACAGAACTGTGGCTGGTTACTATAATGATGCGCACACCGGTCTGGAGCTATGCAGATCAAGCAATCGATCCCCTTTGTAAAACTGAACCAGAAATTTGTAAGAGACCAGAAGTTTGTAAAACTGATCTGAATAAGAAAACCACCCCGGGCATATATTTTTGAATTATCTGGCTGAAGCTTGTTATTAACTTAAATTGTTTTGAAAACGTAATTGATTTTGTTTGAATTCCTCAATTTGATTTTTATCAATGTATCTATTCTATAAATGGTATGCGAGTAAGTTTTTAAGTTTATATAAACTGCTTTTATTTATTTCAGTGTGTGCATTCTTTCGTTCTTGTTTGCGTATTTACAAGTTGACGTAGAAAAAGTTGATTATTTAGAAGGTATTTTCTGTAAATTTCGATGAAAACTATCTTTTCAAATTGTTGAAATATATTTTTTGTCATTCTTAGTGTTTTGGAAACTGACTCAGAGTTGCAGTTGAAAAGTTGTGATAAAAAATAGAAATTAAACAACGTTCTATTCTGAAGTCAAAAGATAAAGCTAGGTGTTGAAATCGGCAAAAAAAAAAATAACCAATTCATATCTGAATTGCTCTGAAAGTTTGTTCAACCCTGGTTTTTGAAAATGTAGCGCAGGGCAAAGGAGTACAATTAAGTTTGGCAAGATTTGGGCAAATTCGAAGATCATATACTATTTCTTCCAGAAGTGAATGACTAACATCTTCGTGACATTTCATTTGTCGAAACTGTCTATTTATCAGTGTCTTTGAATGTCGAGCACCCAAACTTTGAGTCGAATCATGAGAAGTCTTTCGAAGTTTGAAGTCTAGGAATAGATACTTCTGGAAATGGAATAAGCCTGTCTTCGTGTCTTCGTTTGTTTTTGGCTGAGTATAAATTAAGGTAGCCAGTCAATAAGCAGAATGGTCTAAGAGCAGAATGGGTCCAAGAGCAGAAAAACAGAAAAATATCAAATTTTATAAGCCTATGGGTAAGTTAAGTATAAGAATTGTCAATATTACCAAAAAGCAATAGTTTATGCATAATTTGAACAATTTAATCCAGATTTGTTTTTAAATTCTGCTTGGAAAAACTTGATTAAGTTATTCAGTTCATGCATATTTTTTTCGTTTTCTTGGTATTATTGACGATTATAATACTTGTTTTATCAATTAGCCCGTATTAATCAACAAAAGTTAATATTTTTCTGTTTTTCTGCTCTTGGACCCATTCTCCTCTTGGACCATTCAACTTTTTGCTCCACCTCCATAAATTAAGTATCTTGAGTTTCTATTATTGTGAATCACAAATGAAAGCGGTGATCTTGTTGTACCGATTTTTGGAAGTAAATAGCGTAATATTTCTGGCCACAACTGCTTAACTCAGAGATATCATATCTGATGCAGATCTGAAGCAGTTCTCAGCAGCCTTAAAATAGATAAAGCCCAGTTCTGACTCAGGTCTGGAAAATACCTGGCTTTATCCAGTTCAGGTATGAATTCACCAAAGATCTGCAGCACGGGTTGTGCTAGGCTAGTTTTTTCCCCAAAGATTTCTAGTTTTTAACTAGATAGTTATGAACGGAATTTTTCACACCATCTGAAAGAAATTGACGTCCTGAGCTTGACTTTAAAAATGTATTTCAGATGTGATAATGTTTGAAAACTTATGGGCATTTGAAATTGTCAACTTGGGTTAATTAGGAGGCGACCGCTCGACTAGCAAAAAGCTCGACTAGCATAAAAAGTAAAAAACATCAAAATGTAACGATAGTTTAAAGTAGTTTAAATCACTCGTTCAAGTTGAAATCGTTTATCTGAAAAGGACAATTAGAATTTGCGGATTGCGCCAATCTAAAATTATATCTTTATCCATAGGGGGTTATGCAATTTCCCGCTTTTTAGGGTTATGCAAGTCCAGCTTTTTGGAGCCCCGCTATTTGGCATTGTGGATTGAATAGATCCGAAACATTTTCTAGCCATCTTTTGAACGCTTTTTTGATTTTCACGGGTTTTAAGAATGGCTGCCGTAAAACAGTTTTCAAGAAAAGAGGATATCCTCCTTTTGTAAACCTCACCGCCAGGTTTGAAAGGTTCAGGGGGAGGGGAGGGGAGGGGAGGAGAGGGGAGGGGGAGCGGATCTCTTTAACTATTGCCCTTTTTGCAAATGTTACCATGCATAAATTCTCATCTGCGTAACCTTTCATTTATTTCTTTATAATGGGGGGCTTTCGTTATGAGGTACCTAGGGGATAATAGTTTAAGAGATCCGAGTTTTTTTGCAAGTAAACCGCTTCTGTCCCCGTGTTAACTTTTTTTTTTACAAGTTAGACTATTTATGATAATCGATTTAGCGCCAAAATTATCGAACCGAGCGATAGTTTTTTTGCTATTAGCTAGTCAAGGCGATTTAATACGGCTTAATGGTTGTTCCAAATTGAATTTAGGCAAGCTATTTTGTCTAAGTAATAAAAAAAGCAGGCTATTTTGCCTAAGTAATAAGTAATCAGTAAAAAGCAAGCTATTTTGTCTAAGTAATAAGTATTTTAAACCTAAGTAATACGTTAAGAGGGGTGAAAGACATCACTTTGGACTGTACATAGCGCAATGGGGAAGTTTTGAAACATAATCTCAAAAGCGCAAAAAATGCGCAAACATAGCGCAAAAAAATGCTTTGATAATTTTTTGCGCTACTGCGGAGCGATCAAAAACCTTGTTTATTTTTTTGTCGATTTTCATCTATAAATTTTATGTGTTTTGAATTAAACAATGGTATTCAGTCTAGTGCACGAAGCACAATACTTCCACTAAAATATTTGAAACGTTTTTCTATCTGAACAACCATGCATCTGATAAATCATGCAAAAAAATCGTAAAATATATATTTGATCGTAAAATATATGGCTTGAAAAAAAATTCAACACAAGTCGATCTCTGCGGGAGTACTTCAAAATGCTCTATTAAAGTTATCATTGACACAAAAAAATAGAATAAAATTTTAAAGGGTATGAGTTTCGAAGTGTAATGGCAACTTTTCTTACATCAATTGACCTGACCATGTTTGTCCCCTCAAACTAGTTGTCCCATTTTAAGCGTGTAGCTTTTGATGAAAAATTTGCAAAATACATTGGACTATGAAAATGCTGGTAAAAAATTAAATAGTTTTTCTCCTCATCATTTTAAGTCCACAATTGGAAAAATAAAACGAGATTATAATTTTTTCTTAATTCATTTTAGTCGATTATTTTATTTCAGTGCTATCGAAGCTTGTTCAGATCAAAATGCCGTGAAAAATCATTAAATTGCAAAAACATGCGTGAACAAAAAATACTCCAACTCAATGATATACTTTATCAAAACCTGACAGATTTTTGCTGCGTATTGGAAACAAAATCTGTTCAAAAACGCAAATATTCGTGTAGGGAGAAACGACACGTTAAAAAAACACGTTTTGAAAGCACCCTGTAATTTTTTGAAGTGTTTGAGAATCCCAGTTGCCTTCAAGTTTGTCATCGAAAACCTTAGGCTCAGCTGACCACTGCACAGAAAGATAACAATAAGTACAAATACAGGAAATGACTGTAACAAGACTGATCGTATCAGGGCAAAACCCTGAATTCTCTGACTACCGTGTAATTGTCTCGAATTGTTTTTCGTAAAACAATTATTGGCAGAGCTTTTTGGCTGATAATATCAAATTTTAAGTGTTACAATCTGAGTCAAGAAAGGAGTTTATAAAAACAATTAGATGCCTCATTTCAATTTTGTAGTGCATAAAGTGTGAATTATAAACTCTCCAGTTTAAACAGAACTGTGGCTGGTTACTATAATGATGCGCACACCGGTCTGGAGCTATGCAGATCAAGCAATCGATCCCCTTTGTAAAACTGAACCAGAAATTTGTAAGAGACCAGAAGTTTGTAAAACTGATCTGAATAAGAAAACCACCCCGGGCATATATGTTCCTCGCGTTCTTCGAAAGTCGTAAAAAGAATCGATAATAATACAAGAATTTGTAGAACAAACAAGATTTCGTCCCAGATTGTTTCTGAATAAAAGCATCAAGCTCAGATATGATTGAATGGCCAATTCAACTTTCGTTTGTTACAACAGCTCACATGATTGCCAGTGCATTAGTTGACACGGGTTGTGAGAAATTAATAAAGGATCAGTTAATCACAAATAAACAAATAATTTATCCAATTAATTGTTTTCCACATTTTCCGTAAAAATTTTTGAAATTAATAATACTAGGACTATTTCTTGCTAATTCATTTTGACGATGATTTTTCTCCTCAGTTTCTGAAACAAACAGTAAGCAAGTATCAGTCTGTGCCTTAGCTAAATGAGTTTTACGGAAACACTGATACTTAGTATTTTTGTTTCGACAATTGAAAATGGGGAGGAATTTTGTATTCGGGTGTGTTTTAATTTTTTCTTTTTTATTTCAACACAAAATCAGATACAATAAGTAATTCTCGAAATGGGAGGAGTGTCTATCATTCTAAAGCTTTTTTATTTGTGATTCGAACGACTTTAAATAAAATTTCAAAAAAATTGTCCATTGTCGAAAAAACCAGGTTTGATATTTTTGAGGTTTAGTCTAATTTCGACTAAGTAATGCGATGGATTAACGCTCGTTATTTTGAAATTAACGCATTCAAAATAACATTTTCAGGATAAAAAACTTACAAAAACTTGGATTTTTTTTTTCAATTTTTTGTTCATTTTTGGAGAAAAACTTGTCGATCTTTTCTAATTTATAAATTTATTATGCAATTGCATAGCTCTCGAATCACAATACCCACTAAATTCGACATTAACATAAATTTTTTTTCTTTGTGTGTTTGGCAGATTCTTTGGTACTTGCACAGCAATCGGCCATCCTTGTTAGTGTTCTGGCTTCAGTTCTTTCTAAGACTTTTTACTCATTCACCGCATCTATCGCTATCCTCTTTCCAGTGTCTGGGTCAGATTTCGACGACAGTGGCTGCTTATATCTGGGTGAAAGATTATCTTGCACTGTTTTTGATGTCTAATAAGACCCCAAAAGCAGTGCAAAAGCAGTGCAGAAAAAGGATGGCGCCCTCTTAAATTGATGGCCAACAACATCTGCCCGATCGATATTTTTCAGGTCTGCTTCTAGTACACTGGAATGCTTAGCACATCCGTACGCTTGTCTAGATAAGAAGCAGCTGGCTGCGCCATGGCAAAAAGTCGACTTAAACCAGAGGCAAAATTTCAAAAAAAAATATTGTTGCCTTAAACTTAACAAGTTTGCTCGTATCAGATCAAAGCCTTGAATGTTCCGACTGCCCAATAACTGGCCTCGAAATATTTTTGGTATAATAAATTTTAGTCTAATATTATCAAAGTGTTAAAAACCGAGTCTCGCTTATAGAATTAATACGACCAATTCGCTTGCCTCAATTCATTTTGGACCAATTATGAGTGTGGATAAGTTGCCGCATAAACAATTCGCGCATTGAAACAAACTATCAAAGCGTCATTCATTTCAGCAGCAAAGCTGCACTTAGTCTAAAGCAAACATACTCGTTTGGCAATCAAAACATTGCCGGATCGATGCCCATACGCAGTCAACTTTTCTAAACTTGGTCTGATTAAAAACACCACCCACGCATATATATTCCTCGCTTTCTTCAAAAGTCGGAGCAATAAGTGATATATGTACAGGAATTTGTCGTGTAGAGTGATAGATGATTCGGGATCAACTCATAATAAAGCGTTAAACTCAGATAGTACAGAAGGAGCAGGTCAAATTGTTTGAAAAAACGACACAAATGAAAGTCCATACACAAGTTCAGCATAAACTTTTCGGGAATGTCTTGAAAAATTTTTAACAATAACAATAAGGTTATGATTTGGGTTGTTATAAGAAAACTTTCAAATCTTTTTGTTTTGGTTAGGATAGTTTTTGTACACAAAAAAAATCAAGAACAAAACGTCTTACATCACGTGAGATTTTAATTGCGTAAGTCCAGATGAGGGAACCAAAGGTGCTAACATTAGGATGCTACTCTTGGGAATATTTTGTAGAACCAATATTTGGCGAGTCATTTTTGGCAACAAATAAAATTTTGTTCCAAAAATCGGGAGAAATTTTGAAATCACGCGCGTTTTTCAAGTCAGATAAGGCCAATGCTGGGTGACCACATGATGATTGTTTAATGACCCGGATATCTGTTGCATCATGATTATCTTTTTGAGCACTAGTTATTGGTAATAATTTTCTTAATCAGCCCTATTTTTCTGCTCAATGGGAAATTTATTGAGGATGGCTCGCTCAAGTTTTCGTTCTACCAACTAGTGTCATGAAATGTCTTTGTCAAAGACATTTTGAAGCAAAAAAATTGGACAATTCTTCAAAAACGGTTTTGATCAGCATCGATGGAGTTCCAAAAGTCAGTCATAGGCCCTTTTTTCTTTGAATTTCGACGGTTCAAGATTGCCATCCATACAGAAATAATGCTTCTTTTGTTTTTAAATTGATTTCTTTTTTGTACTTTGGCGTAAAACAAAACAACCTATTGAAAAAAGCATTTTTGTGTTTCTATTCAACAAAGCCAATATGTTTGATTTTATTATGTTTTGCGGATATTTGAATGCGTTTTGTTCTGTGATTTGGGCCAAAACGGAGACCCTTTGTCTCTTGCTTTTTAACAAAATTCCTACCCCATTCTATGAAAGAGAGAAGACAAAAAATGCGCCCTTCTTCAAATTGGAATCAACGCTTCGGAAATGAAGAGGCCAAATTTTGTTCCAATTAATGCTTTTAATATTCACAAAAGGTTTTTGTAGCTGGGAACTAACTCCCATTGATAAGTCATTTTCTTAACAGTTTTTTAGCGACTATAGAGCCGTTTTGATTTATTTCGGAGCTTTCTTGAACTTTTTCAGCCGTTTTAGAACCAATGGAAACCTTTTCTTTTCCAACGATTTTTTTTCATAAGCTTAGGCAACAATTTTCATAAATTAGTGGTTCTATTTGAATTCACTCTATCTTATTTTCTAACCGCTTCACTTGAGCATCAACTGGCGTAAATAGCTTGAGTCCTACCAAGCTTACATTACTAGAAAGAGCGGGAAAAAAAAACAACCTTGAAATTCGCAACATTTCCTGTAAACGCCACAAACCAACAAATTCTAATTTCTAACATATTCTAATTTCCTTGCGCATTTTTGAAATGCGCTGTAATTCATCTTACTATCACCAACCAATTATAGAAAAACTGGAATTTTAATGATCCCAGAAAAGCTGAATTTACCGTTTCGGTTTTAAGTTTTAATGAATTTTAATTGTTAGAAATTTTTATCATTATCGTTAATAATACATCAGAACAGAATCATTCAATTTTCATCATAAAATATGTATCAATTTCTCATGAAACAGTCTTCGCTTATTCGCATAGTGGTCGAGATTCTGCTCAGCATCTGTGCTCTGGATTGTTGGCGAAAGTTCCGAACGTCCACCCGATTCCAGAGATCACGTGATCTGAGCGCATTACATCACCTGTACCTGGTGTATTACCTGATGATTTTCCTCATGTTTGCCCATCACCCGATTATACGATTCTTTTTCGACTTGGGAATGATCGAGGGAAGGAAAATCATCAACCGTTCAAGAAACATAATTGGCAGTTTAAAAAATAACTTTACTGAACCATGAATAAATTGACGCAAAATTTGATGTATAAAAAGGAAAACAAATATTGCTAAAAGGATGTGATTTTTTGTCGAGCTTGGGTTTTTGTTGAGCTTGGGTTTTTTTAGCTCAACCAAATAGATTTCTTGAAGTTTCCTAAAACACTAAGAAGACCGTGTTCTGCTGAAATGTAAGTCACAGGCAATTTTTTCATAAAACAATGCAAAGGTGCCAATTTTTGGCACTTTTTGGAAGATTTTTTGCGCGTTTCAGCAAAACTTTTGAATTGTTCGACTAAAAATATATGTCGAAAAAAATACAGAAACCAAAGCCGACAATTTTTCTAGGCAGTCAGTTTTTAAGTGGCAAAATACAAGATTCCTAATCACGTTTGCTGTAAGTTTGTTTCTCGGCTCAAACGCAGTTCAAACTTGATTAATCTCAAAGTTCTTAATTAATGACGGCATCAATAAATGTTTTGAAAGAAATTATCTTCTAACATGTTTAAAAAGTTTTACTAAAAATTGTTAAAACTTTTTTCAAATTAAAAAAATAGTGCTTTTTTTGCCTGCTCTGCTTTTGTAGAAGTATTTCAAAAATTGTAAAGCGTACGGATGATGATGATGGCGATTGTGATTGACAGAACCCGTGTCTGTACGTGAAGCCAACAGTGTTCACAGTCTGTTCAATCATCCTCTACTTCCACCTGATAGCGGCCATAGACTGGCTGGAACTGGCCTGCAATGGCTACCAGCTGGTGGAGGTGGACCAGAGACCGGTCATGCGGGTTCTCATCGCCATGTCACTCGTGGAGGGTGAGACAAGTTAAAAGAATCTACCGCAGACAAGTTAACCGCGACCGGCGAGACCGATGAAAATTTTACCGGGACCTAAAATAATTGCTTCATTCACCATTTACCGAATCACATGCACCTGCGACCGACGACCTTTTTCCATAAAAACGGCCAAAGCAACCGAGGAAAACTTATCCGCGTTCCTTTAACTGAACAATTTTTTATCAGCGACTGGTGCCACAGAAAAGAATTTATCCGGAACCGCCGCGAGTAAGGAAAAGTTATTAGCGACCGTGCGACCGAGGAAAAATTATCCGCGACCGACTCAACCGAGGAAAAGTTATCCGCGGCCCGTACGACTGAAAAAACTTAATCCGTGACCGGCGCCGCGTAAGAAAATTTATCCGCAACTAGCGCGCCAAGGCAAAAATATCCGCGAAAGGCGCCAATGAAGAGAAGATATCAGCAACCGGTACCGCAGAATAAAAGTAATCTGCGACCGGTGCCACCGAAGAAAAATTAAGTGCAATCGGTGCGACCGAAGAAAATTTCACCGGGACCTGCTCGACCGAATCAAATGCTTCTGCGACTGATTCCCATGACGCTAAGTTTTCAGCATCAATTTAATTTTTTTTAAAACTAGATAATTTCCTGTTTCCTTGTTTTCTGCTTCCGGCGCGACTGAGGAAAAGGTATCCGCGACCGGCGCCGCACAAGAAAAATGATCTGCGGTCCGTACAACTGAGAAAACTTTATCCGCAACCGGCGTCACAGAGAAGAAATTATCCGCAAACGCCGCGAATGAGCAAAAGCTACTCGCGACCAGTGCCAAAGAAGAGAAGATATCCGCAACCGGTATTGCAGGTGGAAAAGCGTACTTAACTTTTGTTCGATTGTCAAGAAAAATTGCACGCTGTCCAATTGTAATGAAAACTGGCAAGTTTTTTATTGACTAATTTGTTATTGACTACGATTCCGCCACTTGCAAAGAATTACCTGTATATTTACCCTTGTTGATTCATAGTTTCCGTTTGTTACGAAGTTGGCATGCACTGTAAACGTGTTGTTTGGCCCATAAACTTTGGATTCGGAATTTTTCTATAACTTCAGGCATAAGTTGAAAAGGTTGAGAAAATTGTTCCGTGCAGCAAGTTTTCTCATTTTTCCGCTCTCTCGCATTTCTATTTCCAGAGTTGTTATTGTATCTCGACCAAAAACCTAAGGTTTTTGATGAAGACTAAGAAAACCAAATCTGTTTGAAATATTTGATTTATTCACCAAACAAAGTTTCAAAACTCAGTATCAACGCTAATTTGGTTTTTCAGCATTCACATTTGTTTATTCACCAAACAAATTCGCATGTCATAATATATATGCTACAACAGTTTTTCAGTATTGAATTTAAGATGAGAGCAAATATCGAAATCTGGATCAAAATTGGTCAATGAAGGCCTCTTTTTTTCTACGGAGATGAATGAGCCCAATTTTTAGGGAAAAAAGCCGAATGAGACCAGTTATCAGCAACAAGAGCTGAATGAGCCCATTTTTTAGCGAATAGCGCCCAATTGTTGGTCTTCGTTTTTCCAGTATGGGACTGAATAAGCCATGGGACAATGTTTCAGAAAGGAACAACTACTTTTTTCAATTGACTACTTTTTTCAATAGAAACTAATTGAGAAAGTGAACATGAATGCCTCGAACTGTTGACGCCATTTTCATGATTTGGTGCTCCATAAATAGTTTAATTTGGGCAGAGGAAAACGCCATTTTTTTCAGTTTTTAATGTCTAGTGTGTATGCAGCTTTTTGATCCTAAGAAAGCATAACAGTCTGGTCCAATTTTCGATTGACTTTTTTAAAACCGTATGATTCAGAGCCTAACCATTGATTTTCGACTGTCCTGTCAAAAGAAAAACTGGAAAAAAATAGTATATTTCATTATCAAACCGTGAATAAATTATATATTTGTTTTAATTATATATTTGTCATATTGTATCTAATGACAGAACTGAATGTCGTCAAACTGACGGCTTATAGAAACCTGTTGAAAAAAGTTTGATTTTTTTGGATCAACACGAAAAATTCAATACATTTTTAAGTCATGAACATGAATAATAATAATTTAGGTTTCTGCAGGGCGCAGAGAATCTATGAAAGACTACCAGGCCTCTGCCAAAGCATATAGTCAGTTTCTATTTTTTCCCATACTCCAGACTGATTTTTTTGTTGAAGAACTTTTTTTGCAACTCATGGCCGTTTTTTTTGCGTCTAACTTTTCGCGTGCTTATACTATTGCAGCCGAAATTGGCCAGGCTGCGGTAGACTTGAAGCTAGAGTTCAAGTGAGAGCTCGTTCTCGCATTTTACATCGCCATATTTGGGGATTTCATTACACCATCTGGCGCTTTACACTGTATTTTAAAAAAATTCAAACTATTTTATTCTCAATTAAATATTTTATTCTCAAAAACAGAAATTGTTTATCGGTAAGATTCGTACGAGCCAGCGCATCAAAAACTCTTTTGCAAATTGCAATCATCACACTATTTCTACCAACTACAAAGCCCAGTTTGAATTGTAATTATTCCGAATTTTGATGAAGGTGAAGAAATATTTGTGCTCGGGGTGTTTTTTTCTTCAGACACATTCCGATTTTTTGACTAGCCATGTTTGAAGGAATTTTTATACCATCTGACAGATGCCCTGGGCTCAACGTTAAAAGGAAAAGATTGTTGTTTTCACTGTGATTGTTTTCCACCAAGTTACTTGTTTCACTTTGCTGCTATTCTGATGAAAACAATTCTAAATGAAAATCAAAATTCTTTTATAAATCATTTCATTTTGAGCTGAACCAAACAATTTTCGCTTAGTAATACGTTATCTGACTTAGAACATTGAAATTTGCATTAAAGGTAATTTGTGGGGGTCGGGGTGGGGGTGATGGTGTGGGGGGGGGGGGGCTAAAATTATGAAATTCAAACTCTAAATAAGCTTCATTTTTTTTCATTTCCTAAAAAATTTGAATAAACTTTCTGAATCAAAAATTTTTGATCGACTTTAAAGGTCAT